>NC_135961.1:35668931-36030496 GCF_053455715.1 Rhinoraja longicauda | reverse complement strand
ACATGATCTAATACAGATGCTCCCCGGCTTAACATGCTTCGACTTACGATGTTTCGACTTTGCGATGGTGCAAACGGCGGGGGAGGGGGAGGAGTAGGAGGTGAAAATGGGGGATTGAGGGGGGGGATGGAGTGGGGGGGAGGGGGGAATAATGGGGGTTGATGGGGGTTGGAGTGGGTAGGGTTGCCAACTGTCCCGTATTAGCCGGGACTTCACGTATTTTGGGCTAAATTGGTTTGTCCCATACGGGACCACCCTTGTCCCATATTAGGCCCGGGGGGCACTGTTGGCCTGGGTGCCACCTAACAGAGGTTGCGTAGCAACCCGCCATCCCAACCCATAGCAACCCACCATCCGGCCCGGGCGGCCACCATAGGTGGAGCGGTAGCACGTGGCCGCTGGCTGGGTGAGATCAGATGGGGTGCGGGGCGGTGACGTCACCTTGTCGCTTATTTGGGAGTGAGCACCCCTATGGGTGGGGTGGGGTGGGATTTGCACGGAGGGTTGCCCGCAGGAGAAATTTGGGGAGTGGGGGTGGGGGGGGTGAGAGGGGCTGGGGAGGAGGGGTGGTGGTGGAGGGAAGGGGGACAGTGGGGGTGGGGAAGAGGGGAGAGTGGGGGGGAGGGGGGTGGGGGAGGATTGAGTGTGGGTGGGGGAATAGGTGAGATTTTGTTGTGGACATGTGGACCTACAGCCAAAACGGTAAACCATAGCGTCACCATTTAGCACCACCTTAACCACCTTGTCCTGGCAACTGTTATTGAAAATTTTTATATAAATTGGTCTTATATTTTTTAAGTTAGAGAGACCCGTGCGACTGTGAGATGAGCTCGCTCTCCCCCCCCCCCCCCATGTATGTATGTATGTATGTATGTATGTATGTATGTATGTATGTATGTATGTATGTATGTATGTATGTATGTATGTATGTATGTATGTATGTATGTATTTATTTATGTATTTATTTATTTATTTATTTATTTATTTATTTATTTATTTATTTATTTATTTATTTATTTATTTATTTATTTATTTATTTATTTATTTATGTGAGATGTGGACCTGCAGCCAACGGTGAACCATAGCGCCACAATTTCAGTGCCACCTTAATCCCACTGTCCTGGCGACTGTTTATAACAAGCTTTATTTAAATTGGTCGTATATTTTTTAAGTTAGGGACATTTTTAAGTTTAAAACTTTCATTTCTAAACACATTTTTTCAAAGTGCTGTGCATATGACGTCACCAGAGAGGCACGGCCTCTCCTCACTCTTGACAAACAAGATGGACTCCGTTAGCGGATCCGCCCGTCCGCAATCAGGGGCTCCCCTCCTCTCTCCCCTCACTCTCCCCGCTTTCTCACACCCGAGGGACACTTCCGAGCAGGAGGGAGATGGTCGGACTGATGGTCCACTCATCCTTCCCTTCCGTCCCTTCTAAACCACGGCGAAGAGGGGGCTTTGGGTCCAGGGCTCCTCAGTCACCCCGTTGCCTGTACCCCCTCTACGAGGAACGGGGTAGAGACGGTCTATATATATATATTACACTACTAAAACTCAGATCTTGTATATATATATATATATATATATATATCCGTATGTATCTATCTATGTATTTCTGTGATTTTGCCAAAACGGTAAACCGTAGCACCACAATTTGTGCGCCACCTTAATCGCAGCAACTCTTTAGAACAACTTTCATTTAAATCGGTCTTATATTTTTTAAGTTACAGACATTTTAAAGTTCAAAAATCTCCTTTCTAAAGAACTTTTTCCAAGGGCTGCTGTGCGTATGACGTCACCATAGGACTCTCTCTTCACTCGCACAAACAAGATGGACGCCGTTAGCGGAGCCGCCCGCCCGCAATCAGGGGCTCCCTTCTCCTCTCTCCCCTCGCTTCTCTTCTCTCTCCCCTCTCCTCTCTCCCCCTCTCCTCTCTCCCCTCTCCTCTCTCCCCTCTCCTCTCTCCCCTCTCCTCTCTCCCCCACAACAGCTGTGAGTAATCCCAGCTCGGCTCGGCTCGGGGTCGGCTAGGGGTGGAGGGAAAGGGTGCTAGATCAATGCAGGAGAGCTTTGGGCCCAATGGGTCCACCCTGTTCTCGTTAAAATTAATACCTGTCCAGAATCTGATGTCTCTTTGGCCTGTCTGAATCTAATCTAAACCCAAATACTTATTTTCCTTCCCATTCCATTCTGATCCAATTGAGGGGCATTTTAGACTGTTCTCAGATCTGTTCTGAACCTGTTTCATTTGATTTGAAACCAATCTGCCTGTGCGTTTACTATGCATCAGTATTGTCTCCATTTGGTGTGGAATTGATATTTTGAAATTGGAATGTCGTACTCACACAATGGTATTAATCTTACCTGTTACTGGCTTGCATAAGAGCACATGGTTCTTCCATTAATGATTACACTCAAGTTGTATAACACAAACTGCAGGAATGCCACAGGAATTATAGATCTTGTTAAAAGGGTGCAAGTTGAATCAGGAGCTAAAATTGGCATGTCACAAATGTAATGCTACGGTGGTCATGGGAGATTTCAACATGCAGGGAAACTGGGAAAATCAGGTTGGTAATGGACCCCAGGAAAGAGAGTTTGTGGAGTGCCTCCGAGATGGATTCTTAGAACAGCTTGTACTGGAGCCTACCAGGGAGAAGGCAATTCTGGATTTAGTGTTATGTAATGAATCTGACCTGATAAGGGGACTCGAGGTAAATGAGCCATTAGGAAGCAGTGACCACAATATGATAAGTTTTACTCTACAAATGGAGAGGGAGAAGGGAAAATCAGAGGTGTCAGTATTACAGTATAGCAAAGGGGATTACAGAGGCATGAGGCAGGAGTTGGCCAAAATTAACTGGAAGGAGGCCCTAGCAGGGAAGACTGTGGAACAGCAATGGCAAGTATTCCTGGGAATAATGCAGAAGTTGCAGGATCAATTTATCCCAAAGAGGAGGAAAGATTCTAAGGGGAGTAAGAGGCACCCGTGGCTGACAAGGGAAGTCAAGGACAACATAAAAATAAAAGGGAAGAAGTATAACATAGCAAAGAAGAGTGGGAAGCCAGAGGATTGGGACTCTTTTAAAGAGCAACAGAAGATAACTAAAAAGGCAATACGGGGAGAAAAGATGAGGTACGAGGGTAAACTAGCCAATAATATAAAGGAGGATAGTAAAAGCTTTTTTAGGTATGTGAAGAGGAAAAAAATAGTTAAGGCAAATGTGGGTCCCTTGAAGACAGAAGCAGGGGAATTTATTATGGGGAACAAGGAAATGGCAGAAGAGTTGAACCGGTACTTTGGATCTGTCTTCACTGAGGAGGATACAAACAATCTCCCAGATGTTCTAGTGGCCAGAGATCCTAGGGTGACAGAGGAACTGGAGGAAATCCACATTAGGCAGGAAAAAGTCTTGGGTAGACTAATGGGACTCAAGGCTGATAAATCCCCAGGGCCTGATGGTCTGCATCCCAGGGTGCTTAAGGAGGTGGCTCTAGAAATTGTGGACGCATTAGTAATTATTTTCCAATGTTCTATAGATTCCGGGTCAGTTCCTGTGGATTGGAGGGTAGCTAATGTTATCCCACTTTTCAAGAAAGGAGGGAGAGAGAAAACGGGAAATTATAGACCAGTTAGTCTGACATCAGTGGTGGGGAAGATGCTGGAGTCAATTATAAAAGACGAAATTGCGGAGCATTTGGATCGCAGTAACAGGATCGTTCCGAGTCAGCATGGATTTACGAAGGGGAAATCGTGCTTGACTAATCTACTGGAATTTTTTGAGGATGTAACTAGGAAAATTGACAGGGGAGAGCCGGTGGATGTGGTGTACCTCGACTTTCAGAAAGCCTTCGACAAGGTCCCACATAGGAGATTGGTGGGCAAAATTAGAGCACATGGTATTGGAGGTAGGGTACTGACATGGATAGAAAGTTGGTTGACAGACAGAAAGCAAAGAGTGGGGATAAATGGGTCCCCTTCAGAATGACAGGCAGTGACTAGTGGGGTACCGCAAGGCTCGGTGTTGGGACCGCAGCTATTTACAATATACATCAATGACTTGGATGAAGGGATTAAAAGTACCATTAGCAAATTTGCCGATGATACAAAGTTAGGTGGCAGTGTGAACTGTGAGGAAGATGCTATGAGGTTGCAGGGTGACTTGGACAGGTTGTGTGAGTGGGCGGATGCATGGCAGATGCAGTTTAATGTGGATAAGTGTGAGGTTATCCACTTTGGTGGTAAGAATAGGAAGGCAGATTATTATTTGAATGGTGTCAAGTTAGGAAAAGGGGACGTACAACGTGATCTGGGTGTCTTAGTGCATCAGTCACTGAAAGGAAGCATGCAGGTACAGCAGGCAGTGAAGAAAGCCAATGGAATGTTGGCATTCATAACAAGAGGAGTTGAGTATAGGAGCAAAGAGGTCCTTCTGCAGTTGTACAGGGCCCTACTGAGACCGCACCTGGAGTACTGTGTGCAGTTTTGGTCTCCTTATTTGAGGAAGGATATTCTTGCTATTGAGGGCGTGCAGCGTAGGTTTACTAGGTTAATTCCCGGAATGGCGGGACTGTCATATGTTGAAAGACTGGAGCGACTAGGTTTGTATACACTGGAATTTAGAAGGATGAGAGGGGATCTTATCGAAACGTATAAGATTATTAAGGGGTTGGACATGTTAGAGGCAGGAAACATGTTCCCAATGTTGGGGGAGTCCAGAACCAGGGGCCACAGTTTAAGAATAAGGGGTAGGCCATTTAGAACAGAGATGAGGAAAAACTTTTTTAGTCAGAGAGTTGTGAATCTGTGGAATTGTCTGCCTCAGAGGGCAGTGGAGGCCAATTCTCTGAATACATTCAAGAGAGAGCTAGATAGAGCTCTTAAGGATAGCGGAGTCGGGGGGTATGAGGAGAAAGCAGGAACGGGGTACTGATTGAGAATGATCAGCCATGATCACATTGAATGGCGGTGCTGGCTCGAAGGGCCGAATGGCCTACTCCTGCACCTATTGTCTATTGTCTATTGTCTAAAATGTAAGTCTGTGAAGTTTCTGGTTTAAAGCTTTTATTTAATGATAAGGAAAGATACAAAACTGTTTATCCAAAGGCAGATAGTTGGGCACAGCTTTTCTTTGGTTACGCACAACTAATTTTATTGTCATTTTGTACTTCAGTGAACAACATACAATATAATTATTTTTGGATTTTCTTAGAAGTACTAATGTAAATTCTTGGTCAAATTAATAGCGGACAAAAGTCAGTTGAGAATGCCCTCCAGATAGGAGTCATAAATTGAAAATGCTTGCATCACTAAATTCATACAAATGCACTCGTGGTTGCTAACTGATATCAGACCAATTTTAGTTTTAATAAGATCATTGACCTGAAACAGCCACTCTTTCCCTGTTTGGATGCAGCTAGATCTGCTAAATTTTTCAATCAATTAAAATTGTTTACTTTCCTGTTTTGACTCCAGTTATTTAAGATATTATGGAACATTTGCCTCCTTCCTATTCAGACCTGTTTTCTTTTTTTGTTTTTCGTAACAAGTTGCTTTGATTTAGTCCATCTTTGCACAAACTATTGTAATGCAGATGGTGTTTCGCAGCTTGGCATAAAATTTGTAACATCTTTCAAGTTATTTAGAAATCACAGTGGTAAAATAGGTTGGGTTATAGAAGGAAACTGTTTAGTTTGAAATAAGGAACAAATGTTAATTAAAAAAATATATATATAACTGGAAAGAGAGACAGTTGCACTGTTTTGGTTTTAAAATGTGTTTATTTGTAATACTTGTAATATTAGTCCCTCAATTATCTTTTGCAATGGGATCCCATTTTTAATCCTTTGCCTAGAATAGTGATAGGGGACAAAATCAAAACAGAATAAGTTTGCTTTTCAGAAAGGATGGGATGAAATGGAATTTCATTTTCAGCACTTAGCTTCGGTTGATCTATTGATTAATTGAAAGTTACATTCTAGTTGGTATCAATTGCAATCCATCTGTGCACAAAATAAATCAAAATTGACTTGTGAATGTTCCATTAAGTTCAGACTTAATTAAAGGAATACTGGAACCAGACTAAAATAGCTTCTTCCTGAAATCAGCTAGCGTTAAATTAATTCTGGAATTCACTGCCTTTATGCATGATGAAAATAGTCAATTGTACCATTTAAAAAATAATTATAATGGCTCAAGGGCAAATAGTTTGCAAATGTAAAGGGAAGAAGCCGGTGAGTTGGAGTAACAGGATTGTTTTACAGAGAGCTTATGGATGAATGGATTCAATGGACTCCTCCCACACTAAGAATTCTCTGCTTCAAAGTGTTACTCAAACCATTGCCTTGCTGCTGTTTGCTTTGTTTGCAAGGGAGAATAATATTGATAAGTGTATTAAAAAGTAGCAGCAGAAAATGATCATTCTATCCTTTGAAAGTCATGGCTGACTTTTTAAAAGTATGGTTTTAAAGTGAGAGGTGGGAGTTTTAAAGAAGATCTGAGGAGTAAGTTGTTTTCACTGAGATATCTGAAACAATCAGATGTGGTGGGGGGGGGGGGGGGGGGAGAGGCAGATGCAATTACTATGTTTAAAAGGCATTTAGACAAACACTTAAATAGACAAGGCATAATAAAGGTCCCTCTGCAGGCAAATAGGATGTAGATGAGCAGACATGGGACGAAAGGTTTGTTTCTAGGCTGTATGACTAAAACAGTATGACAAATCATATCATATCATATCATATATATACAGCCGGAAACAGGCCTTTTCGGCCCACCAAGTCCGTGCCGCCCAGCGATCCCCGCACATTAACACTATCCTACACCCACTAGGGACAATTTTTACATTTACCCAGCCAATTACTAATGCAGAGAGCTCATTGCCAAAATTGCTGGAAGAGTGCAGAAAATGCAGGTGTGAAGTTAAAAAGGAAATTAGGAAGGCAAAGATGGTTCACAAAAAATATTGGCAAGTAGAATCAAGGAAAATAGTAACATTTCTATAAATAAGAAAAGTGAAAAGGGAAAAATGATTCAAAAAAAGTGTTCTTACAGAAACCTAAACAGCAGTATGGAGGCGGAAGATGTGTGAAGTTCTGAATAAATTCTTCAAAATTGTCTGCATGAAAGAGGACGATGATGTAAAAATGACATTAAGGTGGCAGAATGTGAAGCACTGAATATAATGCACATAGAGAAGATACCTTATGGGGGCTGCAGTCTTAAAGTATGAATAAATTGCTAGGCCTTGTTAAAATGTATCTCAAGTTGCTAAAAGAAACAAATGATGAAAAGTGTAAGTCTTGAGTATTATATTCTAAAGACTTGGGCATCGAGGACCAGAAGGTTGCTGGTGTGGTGCAAAAATCTGGAGAAACTCTGTAGGGCAGGCAGCATCTGTGGAGGGAAATGGACAGATGAAAAGAGACACAAAGTGCTGGAGTAACTCTGGGTCAGGGAGCATCTCTGGAGAATATGGATGTGACATTTAAGTCAGAACTCTTCTTCAGATGATATTTTGGGTTGTTAAGACTGGAGTAGAGGATAGATAGCTGGCAGAGAAAGAAGGGGTGGAGCAAGAGCTGACAAGTGATCAGAAGGCAAGAGCTGACAAGTGATCAGAAGGGGAGAAGGGAAGAGATGTTTCTAAAGGCAGGTGCTGATAAGTGGGAAAAGTAAAGGGCTGCAGATGATGGAATCTGATAAGAAATGTAGAACCAGAAGGCAGGATGCTGGGTGGTGGTGGGGGGGGGGGGGGGGGTGGGCGAGGACCCGGAAGGGGTAGCACTGGGTGTTGAGGTGAAGGAGGGAAATGGAATTGGATGACAGGGAAAAAAGGAGTGGAAAGAAATTGTGTATTAGATCAGAAGGGAGGCAAAAGAGGGGGTGGTTTGGCTGAAATTGGAAAATTCGGTGTTCATTATTGCGAAATGAGGTGCTGTTCTTCCATGAATAGGAAAAGCTTAGGCACTGTGCCTTCAGTAGTCTCGGTTATAAACACCAGAATAAGAGGAGAGTAGAGGGAAATGGAACAAACGCGGGCAGACGAGCTCAAATGGGCCATCTTGGTCGGAGTGGAGAGTCAGGTTGGAGGACCTGTTTCCATCTTGGACGATTCCATGACTAATTCTAAAAATTAACTAGTCTTTTTTCTTATGTTGCCTTTACCATGCTATAAAAGGTAAAAATATGTCAGTTGTAAAATTTTTAAGTATATTTTTGAGAGGCAGTCTCTCTTGGTTTAGTGCCTGGCCTGGTTACAACTGTGAGGCACTTTGGGATATTTTAGGACAAGGTGTTGTAGTAGCACAAGACATTTTTGAACTGTTTGCTACTCAGAAATGAGAAGTACTAATATTGCACGTGGATTGAGTTTTTGAAAAATGTTATAAAGGGTATTATGTCAAAATTGACATCTCTAGTTTTTTCTGTAAACTTGACATTGAAGACCAGATACATTAACTGGAAAATTGCTTGCTATGTCAGAAACTTAACACTTGCTGTTATGAGTAAACTTTACACATCATCCTAGCTTGCAAGCATTGACTTTTAACATTTTATTTCAGACACTTGTACAGTATGCTGGGAAGTGGAAAATCTCTGAAGATCCTTTACCTCTGTTGGAAGTGTATACTGTGGCCATACAGAACTACTCAAAGGCACGACCTTTCCTCACTGCAGAGTGTGAGAATGTATGCTTTGTGCTTGACCGACTAGCATTGTAAGTACTACCAACGGCAAATAATGGGAGTAGAATTTCCTCTTAACTTGGTGTAGAACCCAGTTATTTGATGTTTGGATAAGTTAAGTAGAAAGTCTAGCAATTTAAAGTGTATTGTGCAGAATTCTTCTAGTGAAAACAGTTGGATCTTGGAGTGCTAATTAAATTTGTGAACTGAGCAGTTGGAATGGTTACGTAAAAATCTTTTCCAGTAATGAAATGTTGATAGCTGACTTCTATAAACGTTATCTATTGCATATTCCACCATTCTTCAATTAAAAAAAAATTAAACTTACTGCCAGACTTTTCAAATATCTGATTTTCAGGTTTTTCCCCTATCCTGAAGCTGTTCAATTGTAGAATAGAAATTCTATCCACTAAAATTATTCATCTAACAGAAAATATCCGAAGAGTGGAGCATCTGAATACCATTGTTTGATGGTGCAGATGGCCTTTATTCCTGCTTACAATGACACCTAGACAGCATTTAGACATGGCCTGATAAAAAACTGTCAAGTAATCTGCCACATTGGTGGCACAACATTTTGTTTTGGAAATGTATCTCTGGTCCCTCATCATTGTGTACAGAGAACATAGAATAGTACAGCACAAGAACAGGCCCTTCAGCCCACAATATCCATGCAGAACATGATGACAAGTTATACTAAATGCCTCTCCCTACTTGAGATCCTTGCATTTCCTGCAAGGCCTTGTGGCTATTAAAAACCTCTGAAATGCCACTATTGTATCTGCCTTCATGACCATCCCTGGAAGCATTTTCCAGGCACCCATCGTTCTGTGTAGACAAAAACCTGCCCCACATCTCCTTTTAAACTTTGTCCCTCTCGCCTTAAAGCTATGCTCTCTAGCCTTGGACATTTCCACCCTGTGGTAAAAGGTTCTGACTGTGTAAATTGTGGACATTTCTACTCAATAGTACCACAGTCTTCACATGAAGAACTGCAATAGTACAAGGCGGCCGCTGACCGCCGCCACCTCAAAGGCAATTCGAGATGGACAACAAATGCTGGCCTTGCCAGTGACACTGATATCCTGGAATAAGAATAAATGAATAAATTGTTGAAAATGGTTGAGCCGAGGATGGTGGTGTGCAGAGTTTTGCAGGAGGGACCACTGGGTGAACAGATTTGCCATGTAAACCCCAGGGCCACTCGCAAGAAATGTGTTTTACTTTGTAACATTCAGAAAAGTAAATAAAAGATCAATGATTTTTATAAATTAAAAAAAAAATTATATTTAAATTTAAAGATTTCATGCCTTCTGAGGGCAAACATCTCAAACACACTTGTCAATCTGGTGTATTTCTTTTCCACCCTTGATATTTACTGTAAGTCATATTCATGTGCTCTCCCTGTCTCTAACTTGAGCAACCAATGCTACCAAGAGAAGTTAAATGTAGTATTAATATTGGGTGAATAACGAGGCATGTAATTTAGTTTAGAGATACAGCGTGGAAACAGCCCCTTTGGCCCACTGAGTCCCGCTGACTAGTGATCCCCGCACATTTACACCATTCCCACACACACTAGGGACAATTTACAATTTTACCAAGCCAATTAGCCTATGTCTTTGGAGTGTGGGAGGAAACCGAAGGTCCCGGAGAAAACCCACACAGGTCACGTACACCCATAGTCAGGATCAAACCCGGGTCTCTGGCGCTGTAAAGCAGCAACTCTACCGTCGCGGCACTGTGCCACCCAATGCTTGTAATGTCGGCAGAGTAAAGCACAAAGCTGGGAACATTTCATAATTGAAGACCAAGATATACTGATAAGGAAGAGTGAGCAAGCTAGTAAGAAACATAGAAACTGACTTTAAGAAAATTTGTAACTATATGCAAAAAAGGAAAAGATTAGCAAATGTTAATGTGCATTTCTTCGAAACGTTAAATTAAGGATTAAAGAAATGGCATGAAAATTACACACTTATTCCATTTATGGAAGGCACAGAAACCGTCCAGAAGTAGTCAAGGACAACAAGTCCAGTGTATACAAGGAGCTCAAAAGAAACTAACATTTGAAGTTAGAGTTGCTGCCTTACAGCACCAGAGTCCCAGATTCAATCCTGACTACGGGTGCTGTCTGTATAGAGTTTGTACGTTCTCCCCGTGACCTGCGTGGGTTTTCTCTGGGTTCTCCAGTTTCCTCCCAGGTTTGTAAGCTAATTGGCTTGGCAAAATTGTAAATTGTCCCTAATGTGTGTAAGATAGTGATAGTGTACGGTGATCGCTGGCCGGTGTGGACTCAGTGGACCGAAGGGCCAATTTCTGCGCTGTATCTCTAAACTGAACTAAACTACATTGATTGCAGTAGTAGAAGTATCAAAAGAGTTTATTTTTCATATGTGGCAGATATGAATAAGAACAGGGAAAGTATTACTTGCTGCAGCTTCACAGGCACATTAGACGCAACAACAATGATAAACAAATATATAATAAATTAATTGTTATGATTTTTTTTCCCGAATGTTAGTGTAATACTGCAACTCCTTTGTTCTTGAATGTTCTAAACTAAGCTTGTAAACTAAACTTATAACTGAGTTATCTTAGTGATCCTTGGACACGCATATCAAGACTCCTCTGTTCCGTAACAGTCCATGGCCCCTAACATTCATGGTATTCGTATTACCTTTATTTGTCCCAGTGCATCACATCTGCCATTGTTTTGCCCAATTCATTATAACTTTTCATTATATCCTGTCGCCTAAAGGTATCCTCACTATTTAAAATTCTTTGTCAGAATCTTAGCAAGCTTGCCTTTCTTTGCAGGCTGAGATAGAACACATCAGGCGCCAAATATTTATCCACATCAGTCCACCAAGACATCTAATACATCCTCTTTTTTTAAGACTATGATCACATGTTCTAGAATTTCACTTTCCCACAGCAACACGAAATTCTCCAATTAAAATGTGCTTCTCATTAGTTAATGCAGACTAGAAATTTTGATTTAAGAGTTCGAACACATTCTCTAGCCCTATGCACAAGTTGCTCCTCTGGTGCTACACTTTCTCTGATTACCTTGTAACCTTTGTATAATAAATAGTACACTTATTGTGATTTTTTAAAAAAATCCAGTTTTCCAGTTCTCAGAAGAGAGTCTTTATCTCTGAAAGACTCTGCTGTGGTGAATTACATTAAGACTGTTATTGGCAGCTAACGGTTTCTTTGTTGGTGCTTTTGCTATCTTCAGTGCTGCTTTAACAATAAAGCAATACTACTTCATAAATTGAAGGGGAATACTAGGAGGAGGCTGCCTTGCCCTCGCTTGACCTAAAGTCTCGAGATTTTGTGGTTCTGCCACTGAGGTTGAGGACTCTGAAGGCCACTTCCTTCTACCTGCATGCGACTGTTCTGCCATGTTGCTTGTGTCATGCTGGTGAGATGGGATGTTAGCAGGACAGTGAGGGAAGAGTCTGGGGTGTGGTCTGTAAGTATGATTCTGAGTTCAGACAAACCAGATGGTTGCTTAATCCTCCAAATGGACAGCTTTTCCATTATAATTACTAGCCCTTAGTTTGTGTTATGCAAATTTAACATAAACACGAGGTTAGTTGGGCTGGAAGCAATTTTGACAAGTCAGAATTTGATGCATAGGTTGATGTCGTGTGTTCCTCCATTTTTATTCTGAGTTACTGCAACATTTTATTCTTGATGTACCAGAATGGCTTGGTTGGACTTTTCTGGAGTTGACCAGACCAAATATATCACAATTTATCCTTTCCTGAAGTATATTAGTGAACCAGATGCTGTTTTATGACAAAACTAGTTTTATGATTTTTATGAGTTTGTCTTAGTGTTTCAACTGCGGGTAATGTTTCATTTCACTACACATTTATGTGTATGTGACAAATAAACGACTATTGACTATTGACTATTGAATGTTTGTTTTAAATCGAAAGGCCTGTTACCATGCTGTACCACTAAACTATTTAATTTACCGTATTCAAATTCCTTTGCAAGCAAAGGGGCATTTGTGTTTATCTTTGGATTATTAGTTCAAACCTCAGGATTATTAATGACTTTTTTGTGACCATTGCCCTCCTCCTATTCTGCTACAAAACTGTTAAGTATTTTCAAGTTAATTCTGGTACGAGATAAGAAAACATTTCACAACCCACTTCATTCTTGGTGTCTTGTCACCACACTTTCAAATCGCCAAACAATAAATTCTATTTTGAGCAATGCAGGAAAAAAACAGTGGATTTTGCTGAAATAAGGCAGGCTGAGTGCAGTCTTTAGTTGATTGATTTTTGCCTGCTCCCAAGCTGGATGGAACAGAAGATCATTTTGGATCATAAAATGGGTGAGGCTGCCAATTTAATAAATGTTTTATAAAACACTATGCAGAAAATTTATGCACTTTATTAAATATCTAATTAAACGTTTCTGACGAAACATTTATAAGGTAGACACAAAATGCTGGAGTAACTCAGCGGGAGGCAGCATCTCCGGAGAGAAGGAATGAGACCCTTCAGACTGATGTCAAGAGAGTGGGCAGTACAGAGATAAAATGTAGTCTGAGACAGTAAGACTGGTAGGAGAACTGGGAAGAGGGAGGGGATGGCAAGAGAGGGAAAGCAACGGCTACTTGATGTTGGAGAAATCACTGTTCATACCACTGGGGTGCAAGCTACTCAAGCGAAATATGAGGTCAAGTCAAGTCAAGTCAATTTTATTTGTATAGCACATTTAAAAACAACCCACGTTGACCAAAGTGCTGCACATCTGATTAGGTGCTGCTCCAATTTGCACTGGGCCTCATTCTGACAGAGGAGGAGGCCCAGGACAGAAAGGTCAGTGTGAGAATGAGGAGTTAAAGTGTTGAGCAACCGGGAGATCAGGTAGGTTTGAGCACACCAAGCTGAGGTGTTCAGCTAAACGATCGCCGAGCCTGCGCTTGGTCTCGCCGATATACACGAGTCCATACCTGGAACAGCGGATACAGGAGATGTGGTTGGAGAAGGTGCAAGTGAACATCTGCCTCACCTAAAAAGACTGTCGGGGTCCTTCGGAGTCGAGGGGGGGGGAGGTAGAGGGACAGATGTTGCATCTCCTGCGATTGCAGGGGAAAGTACCTGGGATGGGGTGGTTCGGGTGGGAAGGGATGAGTTAACCAGGGAGTTGCGGAGGGAACAGTCTCTGCGGAAAGCAGAAAGGGGTGGAGATGGGAAGATGTGGTTAGTAGTGGGATCCTGTTGGAGGTGGCGAAAATGTCGGAGGATTATGTGCCATATGCGACGGTTGATGGGTTGTAAGGTGAGGACAAGGGGGACTCTGTCTTTGTTACGAATGGGGGAGGGGGGAGCAAGAGCGGAACTGCAGGATGTCAAAGAGACCCGAGTGAGAGCCTCATCTATAATGGAAGGGAACTCCCGTTCTCGAAAGAATGAGGACATCTCCGATGGCCTGGTATGGATCACCTCATCCTGGGCGCAGATGTGGCGTAGACGGAGGAATTGGGAGTGAGGGACAGAGTCTTTACAGAAAGCAGGGTGGGAAGAAGTGTAGTCCAGATAACTGTGGGAGTCAGTGGGTGTGTAATAGAAGTCAGTCGATAGTCTGTCACCTTTGAAGGAGACGGTGAGATCTAGAAACAATAGTGAAATGTCGGAGATAGTCCAAGTGAATTTGAGTGCAGGATGGAAATTAGTCGTGAAGTTTCTCTCATCTCCTCTGGTCCCCCTCCTCTTGGACTCCACAGGATGACCCTCTTTAGACCTTTTTACTACTGGTGGGAAATTAACCGTCTCAATTTTTCCAGTCCCCTTACCTATTCCCACCTCTCTCCCCCTGAACGTACAGCCCTCCGACAAGGGAGGTGCCGTAGTAGTCTGGCGCGCTGACCTCTACCGGGCTGAGACCAGACGACAACTCTCAGACACCTCCTACTTATTCTTGGACCATGACCCTACAGACGAGCACCAGGCTGAATATCACACACCATTTCTGATTTCGTTACTTCCAGCTGTCTGCCCTCCAAAGCCTCCAACCTTATCGTTCCCCAGCCCACCAGGGCCCGATTTTATCTTCTCCACAAAATACACAAACAGAACTGCCCTGGCAGGCTCATTGTTTCTGCTTGTTCATGTCCCACTGAATTAATTTCCACATGCCTCGACTCCATCCTATCCCCCCTGGTCCAATCCCTCCTTACCTATGTCTAAGACACCTCACACGCTCTTCATCTCATCAATGACTTCCGTTTTACAGGCCCCCACTACCTCATCTTTACTATGGATGTTCAGTCACTCTACACCTATATCCCCCACCACGGAGGTCTTAAAGCCCTCCGTTTCTTCCTCAACCGCAGAACCAGCCAATTTCCATCCACTAGCACTCTCCTCTGCCCAGCAGAGCTTGTCCTTACCCTCAACTTCTCCTTCGAATACTCCCACTGCCTCCAAATTCAAGGTGTAGCTATGGGTACTCGCATGGGCCCCTGCTATGCCTGTGTGGCGCGTCGAAAGAGGCCCGAAATAAAGGCGAGGAGCCGGGTATTTCGGGACGTTTGGTTTTATTTCACAGTTATCAGACCGGTCAAGTCTGCTGGAATGACTTCGCGCCCAAAACCTCGTCCTTAGCAAAGGACCGCCCCCCTGGACTGGTCCATTCGCGTGCCGAGGGGTCGGTAGTGGTATGGTCCGACCCTTGGGAGCCGCCACAGGATCCCCCCCCCCAGAACCGGAGGCACGGAACGAGGCGAGGCTGGGCACCAGTTGGTCGATGTCTAAGTGGGCCGGCTTCAAGTGGTCAATTGACACAGCCTCCGGCCGGCCCCCCATGTCCAAGACAAAGGTTGTCTGTCCGTGCTCCAGCACCCGGTACGGGCCCTCATACGGTCTCTGGAGTGGCGTCCGGTGGGCGTCACGGCGCAGGAACACAATGGCGCAGTCCCGGAGGGCCGATGGCACGTAAGGGCGGAATGTCCCATGGCGGGACGTCGGCACCGGTGCGAGTTTGCCAACTCGCTCTCGAAGGCGCTGTAGGGTGGATGAGGGCGGTTCCTCTCGCCCCGGCAACGAGGGCACGAACTCCCCGGGCACCGTGAGCGGTGACCTGTATACGAGTTCCGCTGATGATGAAACCAGGTCCTCCTTGGGCGCAGTCCGAATGCCCAGCAAGACCCATGGTAGCTCGTCCATCCAGTCGGGGCCGGAGAGTCGCGCCTTCAGCGCTGTCTTCAGCTGCCGGTGGAACCTCTCCACCAGGCCGTTTGCCTGCGGGTGATAGGCCGTGGTGTGGTGCAGCCGCACGCCCAACAGGTGGGCCGTGGCTGTGGCCGACCACAGCTCAGAGGTGAACTGTGGCCCCCGGTCCGACGAGATGACCACAGGCACCCCAAAGCGAGCAATCCAGTGCGCGGCCAACGCACGAGCGCATGAAGCTGTGGCTGTGTCGGCCAGCGGTATGGCCTCTGGCCACCGCGTGAAGTGGTCCACCACCGTGAGGAGGTGTGTGATGCCCCGGGACGGCGGGAGAGGGCCCACAATGTCCACGTGCAGGTGGTCGAAACGCCGGCAGGGTAGACCGATCTCCTGGAGTGGCGCCCGGACGTGGCGTTGAATCTTCGCCGTCTGGCACGGAATGCAGGTGCGGGCCCAGTGGCCAACCTGCTTGCGCAGACCGTGCCACATGAACCGCGCAGCTACCAGTGCGGTCGTCGCCTGGATGGATGGGTGAGCCAGCCCGTGGACCACGTTGAACACCCTCCGGCGCCTCGCGGCAGGGACGATGGGGCGCGGCTGATCTGCCGACACATCGCACAGTATCGTCGCTCCTCCGGGGCCGAGGGGGACATCCTCAAGGCGGAGGCCAGAGATGGCAGTCCGGTAGGCGGGCATCTCCCCGTCCGTTACCTGGGCCTCCGCCAGGGCAGAATAGTCAATGCCGGGCGCCACTTCTAAAACGGCATTGACGGCGGGGCGAGACAACGCGTCGGCCACCCGGTTTTCCTTCCCCTCGATGAAGTAAATGGAGGTGGTGTATTCGGATATATACGCCAACTGGCGCTGCTGTCGGGCGGACCACGGGTCGGAGACCTTTGCCAGGGCGAACGTGAGCGGCTTGTGGTCCGTGTAAGCGGTGAACGGGCGGCCCTCCAGGAAATAGCGGAAGTGGCGCACCACCAGGTACAGAGCTAGGAGCTCGCGGTCAAATGCGCTGTATTTCCTCTGGGCGTTGTTGAGGTGCCGGCTGAAGAAGGCCAGGGGGCGCCAACCCCCGTCCGTCAGTTGCTCCAGTACGGCACCAATCGCCGATTCTGAGGCGTCCACCGTAAGGGCTGTCGGGGCATTCTCCCGTGGGTGAACCAGCAGCACAGCCCGAGCCAGGGCCTCCTTCGCTCCGTCGAAGGCTGTTACCGCCTCGTCGCTCCACACGACGTTCTTACGCTTCCCCGCCAGCAGCTCGTATAGCGGCCACATGATGTGGGCCGCGGATGGCAGGAACCGGTGATAAAACGCCACCATTCTGACGAACTCCTGCAGGCCACGCACCGAGGATGGATGGGAGGACTGACGGGGAAACGGGCGGATGGCGTCGACTGTCCGGCAGGGGAACCACGCCGTGCGAAGACACACGGTGGCCGAGAAAGTCAATCGTGGCCACGCCAAAGCGGCACTTGGCGAGGTTGATAGCCAACCCGTGCTCGCTGAGCCGCTGAAAGAGCTGCCGGAGGTGGGCACAGTGCTCATGCCGCGAGCGGCTGGCTACCAAGATGTCGTCTAGATAGACGAACAGGAAATCCAGCCCGCGACACACGCCATCCATTAACCGTTGGAATGCCTGCGCGGCGTTCTTGAGGCCGAACGGCATCCGTATGAACTCGTACAGACCGAACGGCGTGATGATTGCCGTCTTGGGCACATCCTCCGGGTGGACCGGGATCTGGTTATAGCCCCGCACCAGATCCACCTTCGAGAATATCGTGGCCCCGGCCAAATAGGCGTTGAAGTCCTGGATGTGGGGCAGGGGGATCGGTCCGCGGCGGTAGCGACGTTCAGCCGCCGATAATCCCCGCAAGGTCTCCAGCCCCCGTTTGCCTTGGGGACCATGTGGAGTGGGGATGCCCATGGGCTGTTGGAAGGGCGGACGATCCCCAAGGACTCCATCGTGTGGAACTCCTGCCGTGCCAGACGTAGCTTCTCAGGCGGCAGTCGGCGTGCTCGTGCGTGGAGGGGTGGGCTGGTAGTTATTATATAATGGACCACCCCGTGCTTGGGGGTCGACGACCGGAATTGCGGGGCCATAATGTCTGGGAATTCCGCCAGTACCCGAGCGAAATGGGAGTCCACGGACAACAGCGGGGGTACAACGGGCTCATTGCAGCGCAATGGGCTCCATCGTGGCGGCGTGGACTAAGCACTGCTGCCTGACGTCCACCAGGAGAGAATGAGCCCGCAGAAAGTCAGCCCCGAGCAACGGCTGGGAGACGTTGGCGATCGTGAACTGCCATGTGAAAGGACTGGCGTCGAAAACGATGTGGACCGTGCGGACGCCAAAAGTCCGAATGTGGCTCCTGTTTGCAGCGGTGAGGATGGGCCCCCGCTTCCCAGAACGAATGTCCAGCAGCGAAGGTGGCAGGACGCTCAGCTCCGCCCCGGTATCCACGAGGAAGCGGCCCCCGGAGCGCCGATCCCAGGCGAAGAGGCGGTGAATCTGGCTGGCCGCCGCGGGGACTATTGGCAGCCGGCCCCGGCATTTCCCGGGAACGTGCACGGCTGGCGGCATTGTCGGGCTGCAGCACCCCAGCGCTGGTGGTAATAGCACCAGTGTCTCCTGCTGGTGCTGGCTGGAGCCTGCTGGTGTGGGACTGCAGGTGCATGTGCAGGTGCAGGACCCGCAATGGCCACCGGGGGCGATCTCTCGGGCCTCCGGGGTGCAGCTGTCACTCCTTCCACAGCTCCCCTGCCCGACCGGAGAAAATCGTGCGCTGTTCGAGTGACGTTTAGCGCGCTGACGTCATCACGGCGCGCAATCCACAGCGCATCCGCGCGCCTGCCGAGGGCCCGGGTGTCATCGAAGGAGGCGTCTGTGAGCTGCAGGCGAATGTCTGCCGGCAGTATGTGCAGGTAAGTATACTCGAACATTAGGTATGGTCTGTGCCCGTCGAGCAGCGCGACCATCTCCTTCAGGAGGCTAGATGGGCGCCGGTTGCCTAGGCCCTGCATATGGAGGAGCCTTTTGGCCCGCTCCATTCTGGATAGCCCGTAAGTTTGGAGCAGCAGCTCCTTCAGGGCTCTATACTTATCGTGGGTGGGGAGGTCCTCGAGGAACTCCGTGACCTCTTCGGCCGTGTCCTGGTCAAGGGCTCCCATCAGGTGGAAAAAGCGGGTGTCATCTGCTGTGATGCCCCGCAGCTGGATCTGTGCCTCCGCTTGGTGAAACCAAACACGAGCCCGGGTGGTCCAGAATGTTGGGAGCTTGATGCCTACCGCATCGACAGCTGCGGCCTGGTCGGCCTGCAAGCCGGACGAATGGTCGGCGTTCCGTCTTGCGTCCATCATACTATCAATGGACTGTTCGGGGTCACCAATGTGGCGCTTCGAAAGAGGCCCGAAATAAAGGCGAGGAGCTGGGTATTTCGGGACGTTCGGTTTTATTTCACAGTTATCAGACCGGTCAAGTCTGCTGGAATGACTTTGCGCCCAAAACCTCGTCCTTAGCAAAGGACCGCCCCCCTGGACTGGTCCATTCCCGTGCCGAGGGGTCGGTAGTGGTATGGCCCGACCCTTGGGAGCCGCCACACCTGCCTCTTTGTTGGGTACATCGAACACTCCATGTTCCAGACATACACTGGCCCTATCCCCAAACTCTACCACCGCTACATTGATAACTGCATCGGTGCTATCCATGCAGAACTCACTGACTTCATCAACCACGATTAATTTCCATCCTGCACTCAAATTCACTTGGACTATCTCCGACATTTCCCTACTGTTTCTAGATCTCACCGTCTCCATCACAGGAGACAGACTATCGACTGACATCTATTAAAAACCCACAGACTCCCACAGCTATCCAGACTAAACATCTTCCCACCCTGCTTCCTGTGAAGACTCTATCCCCGAGTCACGGCGCCCGGTGGAAGAGGGCTCTGCCCGAGCCAGCTGCCTACCCCATTGCCGGGGTTACGTCCGTGCTCGGGTGGTGTTAGAGAGGACTACGCGCTGTCCACGGGCACCCTGGGGGATTTCCAGGACTTCTGGGTACCCTGGGGTGTTGAATGCATCCTTGACAAGGAGTGTAAGAAAGCTGTATAATAGTTGATTGTTTGTCTTGTATTATGGTGGTGGGTTCTGTTTTGATTTTATTGTATTGTATATGTTATTTTAATATTTTAATAAATATTTTTGATGAAAACATTTTTTTAAAAGCTGGTTACCATGCTCATGGAACTGCGTCTCTGCACATCTCCCTACAACTGAATCCTCGACTTCCTTATTAACAGACCACAGTCTTGTTGAATTGGCAAAATCACTTTCTCAATAACCATCATTACGGGAGTACCTCAAGCCTGTGTGCTCAGCCCCCTGCTCTACTCACTCTATACATTGTGTAGCTGGACACAGTGCGAACTCCATCTTCATGTTCGCTGACACCACCATTGTTGGTTGAATTACAGATGATGAGTCGGAGTTTAGAAGTGAGATCGATCGACTGACCAAATGGTGCCAGGACAACAACCTGGCTCTCAATGTGTGTAAGACGAAGGAACTGATTGTGGACTTTGGAAGAGGAAGGATGATGACCCACAAACCTTTCTATCAATGTGACGATGATGGAGAGAGTAAAATTCTTGGGCATGCATCTTTTTGAAGATCTTTCCTGAGCCCAACACACTAATGCAATTAGAAAGCAGGCCCATCAATGCCTCTACTTCCTGAGAAGATTGCGGAGATTCGGTATGTCAGAGAGAATTCTCTTGAACTTGTACAGGTATACAGTAGAGAGCGTCTACTGGTTGCATTATGGCCTGGTTCGGCAAATTGAACACCCAGGAGCGAAGAAGACTGCAAAAAGTTGAGAACCCTGCCCAGTCCATCACGGGTTCTGACCTCCCTACCATCGAAGGGATTTACAGGAGTTGCTGTCTCAAAAAGGCAACCAACATCATCACCACATTAATGGTGAAGAAGAAGACTGAAGAAGGGTCTCGACCCGAAACGTCACCCGAGATGCTGCCTGACCTGCTGAGTTAGTCCAGCATTTTGTGAATAAATACCTTCAAAGTGAATTATTGTGGCAGCTACTAGTATATGTTGCTTTATCTGCATTGTGTTACTAATAACAGGGCTGTGGGACATGCCCAGCAGGCCAGACTATAGCATTAGAAAGGGAAAACCTGAGGTAAAATCGCAGATAGATGACATGCAGAAATGGGCAATTCTTTAATCTGTGCCTTAACAGTTTTGTTCCCTGTAGTTTCCTGCCCTCTCTCCATTTCCATTGTTCTTTTTATATCCAGAAATGTATTGATCTATTTTGAATATGATCAAAGAGTAAATCTCCATGGCCCTCAGAGGAAGAGTATTCCACATATTTACAATTGAGTGAATAAATTTCTCCTCTTCTCAGTGCTAAATGACCTTTCCCTTATTTTGAGACTATAATCTCTGGTTCTAAATTCCTTAGTCAGAGGAAACACACTGTTTTTCTATACTGTCAAGCCTTCTCGGAATTTTCTTTCAATGAGATCATCTCTCAACTAAACTCTGGAGAATAGAGGTCTCATCTACTCTGTCTCCTCTCTTTTAATAGATTTGTCATTCCAGCAACTAGTTTGATGATTTGTGCTGCACTCCCACTGGTAATTATACAATTTTAGGAAGGAGTCCAGAATTGGATAAAATATTCCAATACTCCAGATGTGGTCACAACAAGGTCCTTTTTAATTGTAATGAAACAGCTTTTAAAATGTGGTTGTATTGAATTGAATATAGCTAAATATCCCAGTAAAATGAAAGCCTATTGCACATAATTGATTAGTTTAAAAGCTGCCAAACAAGAATTGAATGTTTGCCTTTGCATCCTCCAAAACAATAAGCTAGAATTTTAGTTAAACTTTTAATAAGAGATTTTTTGTAAATATGTTCTCTTTTGATCTTGTTTATAAAGATGGATCTGAGTAAATTCACTTCATTCTTTTATTTATGCTAAAGAGATACAAGCACATAGTGCCAGAGCTACTACACTACAAACTCTCCCAGCTGACTGTGCCTGAACTCCTCTGTCAGTGGATCATCAACTTCCTGACGGACAGGAAGCCGCATGTGAGGCTGGGAAAGCACATCTCGGACCCGCAGACCCTCAGCATAGGAGCTCCGCAAGGCTGCATACTCTCCCCTCTCCTTTACTCTCTCTACACCAACGACTGCAACTCCGCAGACTCCTCTGTCAAGCTCCTCAAGTTTGCGGATGACACTACCCTGATTGGACTGATCCAGGATGGGGAGGAATCTGCCTACATAGGGGAAATGACACAGCTGGCGTCCTGGTGCCATCGCAACAACCTGGAGCTCACTGCTCTCAAGACAGTGGAACTAATTGTAGACTTTCGAAGAGATCCCCCTCCCTCCACTCACCATTAACAACACCATAGTCACATCTGTGGAGTCATTTAAGTTCCTTGGAACCATCATCTCCAGGGACCTTAAATGGGGGGCCACCATCGACTCCACAGTCAAAAAGGCCCAACAGAGGATGTACTTCCTGCAGCAACTGAAGAAACACAATCTGCCACAGGCAATGATGGTCCAATTCTTTACTGCTATCATTGAGTCCGTCCTCACCTTCTCCATCATGGTCTGGTTTGGTTCAGCCACCAAGCACGACATCCAGAGGCTGCAACGGATCGTTCGCACAGCTGAGAAGGTTGTTGGCTGCAACCTTCCCCCCCATTGACGAACTGTACACTGCAAGGGCCAGGAAGCGAGCGGGCAAGATCATCTCTGACCCCTCTCACCCTGGCCACTAACTCTTCGAAGCACTTCCTTCTAGAAGGCGACTCCGGACTGTCAAAGCAGCCACAGCCAGACATAAAAACAGCTTTTTTCCACGGGTGATAGTTCTTCTCAATAACCAGTCTGTAGTCTCTTTTTTGCTCTGGTTTATTTTCACCCACATGTTTAGTGTGTAATGGTGTATCCTTATTGTTTTGATGTGGTTATGCTTTATTCTTAATTGTTAACTGTATGTTTGTGTTGTCATTTGTGAGCGGAGACCCAAGGCACATTCCTTGTATATGCATACTTGGCCAATAAACGTATTCATATTAGGACTGACACGTGAGTGCAATCCTGCATGTTATAAATTATAGACGGGCGTGGACCCATTGGGTCCAAATGTCTCAAGCGAGCCCGGCAACCTCCGTTGGGTGGAAACCTCTCCTGTGGGCCCGGCAACCCTACCCCAACTGACGATCCTTTGCTGGCCGGGGAGTCTCCCCTAGGGACGTGGGCGGGCGATGGGGGAGAGGAAAGGGGAGAGGGAGCTACTCACCCCGGCCCTGGGCGGCCATCGCGGTGGCCAGAGCGAGCCGTGGATCCGTTGGGTGGAAACCTCTCCTGCTACGGCAGCTGGATGGCGATGGCCATCATCTTGACCCTCTGCTGCCATGCTGCACCACAGGAAGTAGGTCAGGTGCGGGGCACGCCTGGGACGGGCGCTGGTCCTCGTGGGGGGGGGGGGGGAGCGCATTTATTAAACTTTATTAAGTTAATTACTTTTAAAATGTAACAAAACTTGATCATTGGAGCCGGGGAATAGTGAGTAGGGTGGGCCTAAAGTTGCTGCGCTATCGTGCACCGTTTTGCCTGTATTCCGTGAACAAACTGATATACGTATCACGCACACACACACCACAACCCCCCCCTGTTGGGCCCAAATCTCTCCTGCAGGTCCGGCAACCCTCCCCCAACTGACGACATTCAGCCACTCCATCCCCCCTCAACCCCCCTTAAACCTCCCCAGGGTCGGGTGCGGGCGAGGGGGTAGAGGAAAGGGGAGAGGAAGCCACTCAATGCGGCCCCAGGCGACAATCGCGGCAGCCAGCAGCAGGAGAACTCTCTACTCCCCCCCCCCACTCATTGGCCTCCACTCCCGTCACTCGGGCGGGTCCAGCCCCCCTCCGAGTGGCAACCCTTCCCCAAGTGCGCACGCGCGAATCAAGTGGCCATCTTAAGTATTAGATCAACGAGCCCTAACTGCACAGGCGTGGACCCGTTTGTTCTGCGCACGCATGGATCTGGCGGACATCTTAAATAAGTATCAGATCAGCGGGTCCCAACTGCGCAGGCACAGACGCGTTGGGTTCCCATTGTGATGTCGAACACTGCTGACAGGCAGGGCAGGTGGAAAAGGGATTTTTTAAGTTTAAAAAGGTGATTTTTAGTTTTAAAAAGTGAAAACCGTAAAATATAACAACTGCAGGACAATGGTGATAAAGGTGGCGCTAAAATTGTCGCACTATCGTGTACTGTTTTGGCTGTATTTCGGGAACATACTGAAATGCAATATATATACGCATATATATATATATATATACTTGTATATATACACGCAGATACAATATGAGGGTTTTAATAATATAATAATATAATATAGATAGATTGTCATTCAGATGGACCGTTGACCAGGTCCTGAATTGAAGTAGCCATAAACTAATGTGGCTACAAGAGCAGGTCCAAGGCGAGGAATCTTGCTTCTAACTTATCTCCTAACTCCCTAAAGCCTGTCCTCGGTCTACAGGGCTTAAGTAATGAGTATACGGAATACTATCCACTTGTTGGCGAGTGCAGCTTCAACAACACTCAACACCATACAAGACATTGAAACTGCTTGATCGGCATCCCATTCGCAGCCATACACCCACTCCACCACCTACACACTATGGCAGCAGTTTATACCATCGACAGGAGTTGATGCACTGCAGCAAAAGTATGACAACACCATCTGGAAGTTACCCTCTGTAATGTCTGGGTATTGCTCCATTGTGACTTGCACAATAAAAAGACGTCCAGCACCCAAGAGTTCTGCAAGTAGTCTCACTTTTATCGCGGTGCTTACTGCTCGCTACTTATAACACTTAAACATCAACAGCCTACCAAGTCGTATTCGAGGCCACGATAGCAATAAAGATTATTTGTTGCACTTAGATAACATGCATCATATATATATATATATATATATATATATATATATATTTTACAATACAATACAATACAATATATCTTTATTGTCATTGTACAGGGGTACAACGAGATTGGGAATGTGACTCCCATACGATGCAATAAATCAATTAGCTAATCAGTATTAATTTAAACAACACAATGAAACAAATTAGAACAGTTTTAAAACAGAATAATGTGCACGTAGATCTGTACCGGTTCACTGTGCGATGTGACCATCCGGCTCAGCAGGACCGGTTCATAGCAGTTATGGTCCTGGGGATGAAGCTGTTCCTGAGTCTGGAGGTGTGGGCGTAGAAGGCCTTGTAGGGTGTGCCCGGTGGGAGAAGTTCAAACAGACTGTTGCAGGGGTGTGAGGAGTCTTTGTGAATGCGGGTGGTTTTTCTGAGGCATCGTGTGTTGTAGATGCCCTCCAAGGCTGGTAGCTGTGTTCTGACCTCTTCTGACCTCTATGGACTACCCACTGAAGAGCTTTCCTCTCTGCCTCTGTGCATAAACGGAGTTTGCATTGATCGCGTTTTCCATTCTTTACAATTCCTTCAGCGTATATTGAAAGAAAAAAGACACAAGAAAACTACAAGAATATAGACACAAATGTTGGAGCAACTCAGCAGGTTGGGCGCGTCGGGCGCTCCCTCATTGTCGGGTCTGGCGTCATTAATGGGTCGGGCCTCTCATTGAAGGGTCGGGCCTCTCTCATTGACGGGTTGGGCCTCTCTCATTGACGGGTCTGGCGCTCAGTCATTGATGGGTCGGGCCTCACATTGATGGGTCGGGCCTCTCTCATTGACGGGTCTGGCGCTTAGTCATTGACGGGTCTGGCGCTCAGTCATTGATGGGTTGGGCCTCTCACATTGATGGGTCGGACCTCCCGCATTGACAGGTCGGGCCTCTCACATTGACGGGTCGGGCCTCTCACATTGACAGGTCTGGCGCTCAGTCATTGACGGGTTGGGCCTCTCGCATTGACGGGTCTGGTCTCCCTCATTGATGGGTCTGGCGTTCCCTCGGGTCAGGCCCCTTTCATTGACGGGTCTGGCACTTCTGACACCATGTAATGTCTGTTTATTGTTCCATTGTGACTTGCACAATAAAGAGACGTCCAGCACCCAAGAGTTCTGCAAATAGTCTCACTTTTATTTAAAATTTTAAATGAAAAGGCTGCCCTCTAGAGGGCGCTCTTATTTACATTTTAATGACGAATTCAAACGTTGCATACATTACATCTCCCCCATCACTTTTGGGGTTTGATACATCACATTTCCCTCTTCACCTTTGGGGTTTCATACATTACACCCTCCAAGCTGCAGTACATCCTGGCTTGGGAATACATCGGTGTTCTTTCACTGTTGCTGGGTCAAAATCCAGGAACTCACTCCCTAAAAACATTCACACGTCAAAGACTGCAGTGGTTCGCGAAGGCAGCTCACTATCATCTACTTAGGGCAGTTGGGGATGAGCAATTAAATGCTGGCATTGAATGTCTGTGAAGCCTGCATCTCTTGAATGAATTTAGGAAAAGATGGTCCCTCTCGGAGGGATGCAACTCATGTCACTGTATCAAAGATGAACATGGGAGTTGTCTTCAGTGATCTGGGCAATATTTAGCATATTAATCAACAGCAGAATGGAGTTAGTTATGTACTAATTTTCTGTTGCATTTCAGACATTAAAACAGTGGTCACATTTCATTTTATTCGGCATTCTTAAAGGCACAAGAAAGGTACGACATCAATGAAACCATTTGTTTATATCTGAGGCTTCCATTTCAGTGCCCCCTGCCAGTCTAAGACTGGTCATAAGTGAGAGGAGCAGAATTAGGCCATTCGGCCCATCAAGTCTACACTGCCATTCAATCATGGCTGATCTATCTCTCCCTCCTAGCCCCATACTTCTGCCTCCTCCCCATAACCCCTGACACTGATATGAATCAAGTCCTTAAAAATATCCTTTTACTTGGCCTCCACAGCCTTCTGTGACAAAGAATTTCATAGATTCGCCACCCACTGACAAAGGAAATTCCTCCTCGTCTCCTTCCTAAAGGAACGTCCTTTAATTCTGAGGCTATAGTCCTAGACTCTCCCACTGGTGGAAACATCCTCTCCACATCCACTCTATCCAAGCCTTTCGCTATTCAGTAAGTTTCAATGAGGTACCCCCTCATCCTTCTAAACCTCAGCGAGTACAGGCCCAGTGCCGTCAAATGCTCATCATATGTTAACCCACTCATTCCTGGGATCATTCTTGTAAACCTCCTCTGGACCCTCTTCAGAGCCAGGACATCTTCAGATATGGTGGGCAAAATTGCTGACAATACTCCAAATGCGGCCTGACCAGCGCCTTAGAGTCTCAGCATTATTACTCAGTTTTTGTATTCTAGCCCTCTTGAAATAAATGATAGCATTGCGTTTCCCTTCCCTACTACTGATTAGATTTGCAAATTAACTTTTTGGGAATCCTGCACCAGTACTCCCAAGTCCCTTTGCACCTCCGATTATTGGATTCCCTCACTATTTAGAAAATAGTCTAAACCTTTATTCCTACTACCAAAATGCACAACTCCACACTTTTCTACACTATATTCCATCTGTCAATTCTCTGCCCACTCTCCCAACCTGCCCAGGTCCTTCTGCAGAGTCCCTGTTTTCTCTATACTACCATCCCCTCCATCTATTTTTGTATCATCTGCAGACAATAGACAATAGAAAATAGGTGCAAGAGAAGGCCATTCGGCCCTTCGAGCCAGCACCGCCATTCAATGTGATCATGGCTGATCATTCTCAATCAATACCCCGTTCCTGCCTTCTCCCCATACCCCCTGACTCCGCTATCCTTAAGAGCTCTATCTAGCTCTCTCTTGAATGTATTCAGAGAATTGGCCTCCACTGCCCTCTGAGGCAGAGAATTCCACAGATTCACAACTCTCTGACTAAAAAAGTTTTTCCTCATCTCTGTTCTAAATGGCCTACCCCTTATTCTTAAACTGTGGCCCCTGGTTCTGGACTCCCCCAACATTGGGAACATGTTTCCTGCCTCTAACGTGTCCAACCCCTTAATAATTTTATACGTTTCGATAAAGCTTTCAATGCCCTCATCCAAATATTAAGATACAACGTGAAGAGTTGTGGCCCCAGCACCGACCCCTGCGGAACTCCGCTAGTCATTGGCAGCCAAACAGAAAAAGCCCCTTTTATTGCAACTCTTTGCCTTCCACCATCCAGTCAACCTGCTATCCATGCTAGTATCTGCCTTTTGATACCATGGACTCGTTTTCCTTAGCAGCCTTATCAAAGGCTTTCTGAAAATCTAGGTAAACAACATCCACTGACTCCTTTGTCCGTCCTGCTATTTACTAATTCAAAGAATTCCAGCAGATTTGTCAGGCAATATCTCCCCTTCACAAAACCGCGCTGACTTTGGCCTATTTTATCATGAACTTCTAAGTACTCTGTAACCTCTTCCTTTATAATGGATTCTAAAATCTTACCAACCACTGAAGTCAGACTAACCGGCCTATAGTTTCCACTATTCTGCTTTGCTCCCTTTGCGAGGTAATATCGGCAATTTTCCAATCGTCTGGAACCACTCCCGAGTAATGATTCTTGAAATATCACGAATGCCTTTACAATCTATAACGCCATCTCTTTCAGAACCCTGCGGTGCAGTCCATCCGGTCCAGGTGACTTATCCACCTCCTGCCCTTTCAGTTTCCCAAGCACCTTCTCCTTGGTAATAGGCACTCCACTAACTTCCGCCCCCTAATTCTCTTGAATTTCAGGCACGTTGCGGCTGCGGCTCACCTGCAGTCCGTTTGTCTTTTGTGTTTTTTTGTCTTAATTGTAGTGTTTGGATGTGATGTAGTTTTTTGTGGCTGTGCACTATGTGGGGGGGGGGGGGACGGACGGACTATTTACAAATTCTGTACGGAGTCTCTTCCGAACGGAGACGCTACCTTTTTTCTGGGTCGTGTCTCTGTTCCTGCTGCAGCCAACCATCGGCCAAACACTTGGAGCTGGCGGCTTCCAGCTGGGACCACCTGGGGCTCTGGTTCGCAGAGGCCGCGGACCGGTCTGTACTCACTGCCTTCGGAGGCTGTGGTGGCGCTGTGAGTGCGGCTGCGACTCGTTTTCGGAGGCTTTAGCCGCGGGCCGCGTGGACGTCGGAAGCTCGCAGGTCCCTGGGTGGGGGCCGACCTCGGGAGCTCCGGCAGCGGCAGCGTCTTCGCCCGCCCCGAATCGCGGGGCTTGGGTCGGCCTGCTGCGGACCTTCAGCCGCGGGATTTTCTCCGCCTGTCGGGAGCCACGACCGTCCCGACGTGGCAATTTCAACAGCCTGACCGCGGGAGAAGACGGCAGGGAAGAGAAAGACATTCTGGCCTTTCATCACAGTGAGGAGACTCACTGTGATGGATGTTTTTTTTGTTTTATGTTGGTTTTGTGATTGTGTGTTTTATTGCTTTATTTGTTTTGTTACTTATTGTTAACTGTGGGTAACGGAATTTCGTCCAAAAACATGTTTTTGGATGACAATAAAGGCTATTCTATTCTATTCTTGCCTGTGTCTTCTGTGAAGACTAATACAAAAAAATTATTTAATTCCTCTGACATATATTTATTCCCCATTATCACTTCTCCAGCATCATTTTCCAGCGGTCCAACGTCCGCACTTGCCTCTTTCTTACTCTTTATATAACTGAAGAAACTCTTGCTATCCTCTTTTATATTACTGGCTAGCTTACCTTTGTATTTCATCTTTTCTCCCCATGTTGCCGTTTTAGTTACCTTCTGTTCTTTAAAAGCTTCCCAATCCTCTGGCTTCCCACTAGTCTTTGCAATGTTATATGCCTTCTCTTTTAGTTTTATACTGCCCTTGACTTCCCTTGTCAGCCACGGTCGACTTATTCTCCCCCATGAATTTTTCTTCCTCTTTGGATCTTCCGAATTATTCTCAGAAATTCCTGCCATTATTGTTCCACCGTCATTCCTGCTAGTCCCTTTCAAGTCAACTTTGGCCAGCTCCTCTCTCATGCCTCTCTTCCCCTTTGCTCAGCTGTAATGCCGACTCATCTGATTTCATCGTCTCCCTCTCAAATTTCAGGTTAAATCTTATCATGTTGTGGTCGCTACCTCCTAGTGGTTCCTTTATCTTGAGCTGTCTTATGAAATCTGGTTCATTACACAACACTAAATCTAGAATAGCCTTTTTCCTGGTAGACTCCACTACAAGCTGCTCTAAGAAACCATCTTGAAGGCACTCTACAAATTCCCTTTCTTGGGGTCCAGCACCAACCTGATTTTCTCAGTCTACCTGCATATTGAAATCTCCCACAACACTATAACATTGCCTTTCGTACATGCTGATTGTATTTCCTGATGTAACTTGTACCCTACATCCTGGCTACTGTTTGGGGGCCTGTAAATATCTTCCATTAGGGTCTTTGCGCTTGCAATTTCTCAGCTCTACCCATAATGACTACATCTTCTGATCCTATGTCACCCCTTGCTAAGGACTGAATTTCATTCCTTAGCAGCAGAGCTACGCCACCCCCTCTGCCCACCTGTATGTCTTTCCGACAGGACGTATAATCTTGAATATTCATCTCCCAGCTCCGATCCTCTTGCAGCCACGTCTGTAATTCCCACAACACCATACCTACTAATTTTGAACTGTGCTACAAGCTCATCCACTTTGTTTCTTCTACTACGTTTCTTCTACTACATTTCTTCTACACTTCCAATTTGTTGACCCCACCCCACCAGGATGTAGTTTAAAGCTCTATCTATGGTCCTGGTTATATGGTTTGCCAGGAGTCTGCTCCTAGCTGGGTTCAAGTGGAGTCCATCCCGACGGAAGTTTCCTTCTTCCCCAATACTGGTGTCAATGTTCTACAAATTCAAACCCACTTCTTCCACACCAGTCTTTGAGCCATGCATTCAACTCTCTGATCTTCTCAACCCTATGCCAATTTGCATGGCTCAGGTAGCAATCCAGAGATTATTACCTTCTTGGTTCTGCCTTTCAATTTGGTGCAGAGTTGTTCAAACTCCCTTAGTAGAACCTCTTTCCTCATTCTACCTACGTTATTGGTACCCACATGGACCATGATCTTTCCCCTCCCAATCCAAGTACCTCTGCAGGTCAGACGAGATGTCCCGAACCCGGGCACTAGGCAGGCAACACAGCTCTTGGAACTCTCGATCCTCGTGACAGAGAATAGTGTCAATGTCCCGAGCTATACTATTTCCAATGACAACAATGTTTTTCTTCCCTGTCCCCTCTCGAATGGCCCCCTGAACCATGGTTTCATGATCAGGTTGCTCATCCTTCCTACAGCCCCCACACTTGTGTGCACAGTGTGCAAAAATCTCAGACCTGCTTGTCAAGCTCAAGGGCTGAGGGTCCTCTAACTCAGCCCTCACCTCTGTTCCCTTGCCTGCCTCACTGGCAGTCACACCCTCTTCGTCACCATAGACCACGTTGGAAGCAGTTACTGTGGAACAAAAATTTAATGGTTAAATTACAGGACCAATATCCAGGGGGCACACCTGGAGTATTGTGTGCAGTTTTGGTCTCCTAATTTGAGGAAGGACATTCTTGCTATTGAGTGAGTGCAGCGTATTATCGCAAAGTTAATTCCTGCGATGGCAGGACTGCCATACGATGAAAGAATGGAACGACTGGGCTTGAATTTCCTTAGAATTTAGAAGGATGAGAGGAGATCTTATAGAAACATATAAAATTATTAAGGGATTGGACACGCTAGATGCAGAAAACATGTTCCCGATGTTGGGGGAGTCCAGAACCAGGGGCCACAGTTTAAGAATAAGGGGTAGTCCATTTAGAACTGAGATGAGGAAAAACTTTTTCACATAGAGAGTTGTGAATTTGTGGAATTCTCTGCCACAGAAGGCAGTGGAGACCAATTCACTGGGTGCATTCAAAAGAGAGTTAGATAGAGCTCTTAGGGCTAGTGGAATCAAGAGATATGGGGAAAAGGCAGGAACGGGGTACTGATTGTGGATGATCACCCATGATGACATTGAATGGCGATGCTGGCTTGAAGGGACGAATGCACCTACTTTCTTTGTATCTATGTTTGGATGATTGACAATAAATCCACATAAATGGACATGAATTCCACCACGGCAGCTGGGGAATCAAATATTTAAATACAGGTATATCTGAAATAAGAGTGCTGGAGTCAGTAGTGAAGATTATGTAACTATCTAATTGCTGAAAATCTTGTTGTGATTCACTGTAGTACTTTAGAGAAGGTAATCTGCCATCCTTACTAGGTCTGCCTATATAATCTACCAACTGACATCTGCTTCAGGACAATTAGGAATGTACAGGAAATGTAGGCTTTGCCGGCAGTGTCCACATCCAGTGAAGGAATAAATAAAAACAGTAAGCTCAGCCTTCCACATGTTTCCTAGATTTAATTTCCTCCTTCACGTCTCTTCTTGGAGCAAAATTTCTACCTTGTCAAGCATATGTGGCCCAAGAGACTCCACAGCTTCTGTTGAGTTTACTTGTTTCTGTGCCACAGGGGTTAAAGATGAGAGATGCTCCGTATGTGATTGTGATGGCATCGAGAAATCTTTTGTACATGTGGGACAGGGAAGGCCAAAGAAGAATCTTTTGTACACGTGGGACAGGGAAGGCCAAAGAGGAGGTAAAGTGTGAAGTCATCATTGGGAATTTTAGTTGGGCAGAAGCAGAAGTGTTGACATCACCAACGCATGAATGCAAAGTGTCTTGGCAGCGGTCTGGCAATTCTGCCACTGGAAGGATACAAAGCAAGTGGAAATATGGAATAGTTGTACTACACTGCGACTAGGTTAGACGTTTTAATGATGGAACATTTTAGTTGTGACTATCAATTAAAACTTGGGAAAATTAAGTGTTCGGTTAATAGTCAATTAAAAAAAGCCTTTACTACCAAATGATTCAGGTGAGCTAAATAATAATTTACATTTTCATGTGACACCAATAACGGATCCGACATCTATCTATATATCTATATTATATTACTAAAACTTTCTGTCCTTGTGTATGTGTGCAGCATAACATTTGTGGTTCGCACAACCAAAATGGTACACCATATCGCCACCATTTTTGGCCCAAATTACTCACAATTATCCTGGGCATATTATGTAACAGCTCTCATTCAAATTGAAGCTATATATTTAAAGCTAGAGAGATTTTAAAGTTTTAAAATTTCCTTTCTAACCTATTTCTTGAAGGTCTTCAGCCTGTGACGTCACAATGGGACACGTGCGCCTATGAGAGATGAGCTAGCTCTCACTGCCCCCCCCCCCGGACTTTAACTAATGCACTTCTCCCCCCCCCCCGGACCTTTAACTAATGCTCTCCCCCCTCCGGACCTTTAACTAATGCGCTCCCCTCCGCCGGACCTTTAACTAATGCGCTTCCCCTCACCCCGTGCACTGCCGCCTGTCCCGGCATGCCTCGCGCCTGACATTCCTCAGATCGGGCAGCGCTGACTGCCGGGAGATGTAGTCGCCTCTCCCGCTCCGAGAGGGGGGAGGGGGGAAGCACCCGCCCGAGTGCCGTGCTCAGTGCCTTCCTCTCCCCTTTCCTCCCCCCCTCGCACGGAAGAGCTTTAAGCGGCGTTGCCGGGCCCGCAGGAGGGTGGTTCGAGTGGGTGGAGGGGATGGTGGGGGTAGGAGGGGAGTGGGGGTGGGGGTAGGAGGGGAGTGGGGGTGGGGGGAAGGAGAGAGTGAGGAGAGAGTGGGGGTGGGGGGAGGAGAGAGTGGGGGTGGGGGGAGGGCAGGGTGGGGGTGAGGAGAAGGGAAGAGTGGGGGTGGGGGAGAGTGGGGGTGGGGAGGAGGGAAGATTGTGGGTGGAGGGAGAGGGGTGCGGGCAGGGAGAGTGGGGGTGAGGAGGGCAGGGTGGCGGTGGGGAGAAGGGAAGAATGGGGGTGGGGAGAGTGGGGGGTGGGGTGGAGGGAAGATCGGGGTGGGAGGGAGAGGGTTGCGGACGGAGAGTGGGGGTAGGGAGGTGTGGGCGAGTGGGGGGGAGGGGGAAATGGAGGTGGAGGCAGGGCTGGGGGGAGTGGGGGTAGGGGAGGGGCAACTGGGGGAGGGGCAAGTGGGGGTGGGTAGGGGGGGTGGAGTGGGTTAGTGGGAGAGGAGGGGGGGATAAGGGGGATGGAGTGGGTCGGTGGGGGGAATAAGGGGGGTTGAGGGTGCTACAATACAGGAGCGGCTTTGGGTCCAGGGCTCACTCAATCACACCTTCTCCCCTTCCCTGTCCCCCCTCTACGAGGAATGGGCCCAACGGGTCCACTTGGTCTAGTTAGATATAAATCAGATGAAGAAAATGAGTACCTAGAGTTATGCTAACCTTAATGTCATACAAAAAGCACCTGCAATTCTAAGTAATGCCCAGGAGGCCTGCTAGTAATTATTAAAATGCTTTCTATTTTACAAAAGGTTGATCAGAGGAGTTTGTATTGATTTTAAAGAGCAAGTTAATTTAATTGTAGTTGCATTTGGAACCACCGATGTAGAAGCATTTTAACTATTAATCAAATTTTAAATGAATACATTTCAGTGATGTTCAAAGTACTCTATATTTAAAGACAATATAATCTGATGTAATTAATTATTTCTTTGTTGACAAAAATCTCTATAAAAAAAACTTATTCAAGCCACATTCAACTTTGAAATGAGCTTCTGAATTTGCATGCTTTCATTTTATCTGAACTGTTAATGTGGACAAAATCCAGAATGGAACACAAAACGTTTTAAAATACATGTAGAAGTAATGCTACTCACTTTTCTCCTCATCTCAGTCCTAAAGCGTCTTTGAGTATATGAAAAGCGCTATATAAATAAAATGCATTATTATTATTATTACTCCTGTCTTGCGACTGACTCTTAGTTCTAGACACCCCATCTACTTCCTCACATTCTTTCTAGCCCTGTCAGAAATTTGTAAGATTCAGTAAGACCTGTCATTCTTCTGAACTCCCAAGGAATGCAGGTCCTAACAATCTAATCTGTCTTTATACTGTAGTCTCCCATCCTTCGAAACTATTGTCCCATCAAAATCCATTGTGTATTTCCAAGTGCTATATGTCAACCTTATAGGCATGATATTGAATTGAATGATTTCAGTCATTAAGAAATTCCAACCTTTGTATGTAGAAATTTTAAAAAACAACAGGATGACCATGCGTTTAAGCTGTCAACAAGGTGATCTGGTCAATGAACAAATAGGAGAAGTTAGAGGGAGACACAAGAAACTGGAAAATTAAGCATTTCCTTTTTATCTAATGTTGGCTTCTGATTCAAAATTTGCTGTATCCCCCCTCCTCTCCCCCTCCCTCCCCCTCCTCCCCCTCTCCCCCACCCTCCCCCCCTTCCTGGGATCCGATGGCCATCTTACGTAAGTATAGGTGCGGATCTGCCGGCCATCTCACATTAGTATAGGCGTGGATCCGGCGGCCATCTTACGTAAGTTTCGGATCAATTGGCTCCCGACTGCGCATGCGCAGTTTTTCTTAAACTTTAAAATGTGAATAACTTTTAAAATATAACACCGATTTCAATGAAACTTCTTCCATAAGCACCGAAGGGACGATGGTGAGTAAGGTGGGCCTAAAATTGTTGCGCTATCGTGTATCGTTTTGGCTGTAGTTCAGGAACAAACAAACAAACGAGAGTTTTAGTATATAGATAACTCGATGTTCTAGTTTTAGTATATGCAAGGAATTGCCATTCACTAACATTCAGTGTGTTTGAGCAGGACTGTGTTTTATTTTCATTAATTCCTAGTTTCATCTATTCATACTTTGATATCAATATCATCAATTTGCATTTGGGGAAAAAATAGGTAATCAAACATTGCCTTTATCCATTAATGTAAACGTGCTTTGTACAATATTTCTGAATCAATTTCTTGGAATTATTTGCCTCCACAAGAATTGCTGTGGTTCCACTATAACTTCAAGGCACAAGAGACTACAGATGCTGGAATCTTGAGCCAAGACTAAACTGCTGGAATAACCTAGGCAGTCAGTATCTGTGGTTCTGGAGTAAAATCAAATTGCTGGAGGAACTCGGTGGGTCAGGTTGCATCTGTCCTAATACAGCATCTTGTGCTGAAAGTGACTATCTGTCGATGATACCTTACGCTGAGAGCCATCGAGCCATTGGGAAACTTTGGCCCAACTTGCCCTTGTCGACCAAGATGCCCCATCTAAATAGTCCCATTTGTCTGTTTGGCCCATATCCATCTATATCTTTTCTATCCATGTACCTGTTCAAATGTCTTTTAAACGTTGTATTTACCTGCCTCAACTACTTCCTCTCGCAGCTCATTCCATATACCCACCATCCTCTGCAAAAAGGTTGCCCCTCTCACCTTAAACCTATGCCCTCAAGTTCTTGATTCCCCTACACTGGGGAAAAAAAAGTGCATTCACCCTAACTATTCACCTCATGATTTTGTACACTTCTATAGGATAACCCCTCAGCATCCTGCACTCCAAGGAATGAAGTCCTAGCCTGCTTAATCTCTCCTTAAAAAGGCCCAACATAAGGATGTACTTCCTGCGGCAACTGAAGAAACACAATCTGCCACAGGCAATGATAGTCCAATTCTATACTGCTATCATTTAGTCCGTCCTCATCTTCTCCATCATGGTCTGGTTTGGCTCAGCCACCAAGCATGACATCCGGAGGCTGCAACGGATCGTTCGCACAACTGAGAAGGTTGTTGGCTGCAACCTTCCCCCCATTGACGAACTGTACATTGCAAGGCCCAGGAAGCGAGCGGGCAAGATCATCTCTGACCCCTCTCACCCTGGCCACAAACTCTTCAAAGCACTTCCCTCTGGAAGGCGACTCCGGACTGTCAAAGCAGCCACAGCCAGACATAAAAACAGCTTTTTTCCACGGGTGATAGTTCTACTCAATAACCAAAGTCTGTAGTCTCTTTTTTGCTCTGGTTTATTTTCACCCACATGTTTAGATTGTAATGTTGTATCCTTATTGTTTTGATGTGGTTATGCTTTATTCTTAATTGTTAACTGTATGTTTGTGTTGTCATTTGTGAGCGGAGCACCAAGGCACATTCCTTGAATATGCATTCTTGGCCAATAAATGTATTCATTCATTCATTCATTCATTCATTCATTCATTCATTCATTCATTCATTCATTCATTCTTATAGATCAGGCGCTTGGATCCAGGCAGCATCCTTGTAAATGTTCTCTGTACTCTTTCCAGCAGTTCCTCTAGCAGTTTGTTCTTTGGTTCACTGTAACTTACTGTGTGTGTGTGTGGGGGTGGGTAATTAATGTGGTGTTGCACAAACCTGAAACTAAATTAATGGAATCACAGGAAGGTTGGCACTTGGAAAGAGATCCATCTATTCTTTGCTGGCTCAATTGATTGTGAAAGTGCAAGTATCAAGAGAGTTTATTTGTCACATGTGGCAGATATGAACCAGAAGAGTGAAAGTATTACTTGCTGCAGCTTTACAGGCACATTAGACGCAACAACAATGACAAACAAATATATAGTAAATTAATCGTTATGATCTAGTTATTCAGAATGTTGGTACAAACCTGCCATGTCTTCGTTCTTGAATGTTCTAATTACCAAACCAGGTTGTAATGAATAAGTCGGTATGCTCTCCATCATACAGCTGAAGATGTTCGATAGAGTATCTGCCGACATGCTGAATCTTGTCAAACTTTTGAGCAAATACCAGCATGGTGGGCTTTTGTTGTTGTAGCATTGATGCATTGGGCTCAGAACAGATCATGATGTGTGCACCCAGAACCTGGAAGCTGTTTTGGTTCTCTCCACTGCCATCCTGCCAATAAGGATAGGTGTATGGCTTTCACTTCATGAAATAGATCTGGTTAAATTATAGACATAATCTGGCAGACTGTACAGAATTTTCTTCTGTGGAATTAAAGCAATATGATGGTGGAATATGAATTAATGCTTGCCTGTTGACTTGCCTGTCACTTGGTCATACCGTGTGCTTTGAAATCCATTACTGGTTTGTGCACCCTTATGATTATGAATAATTTGCAATTGTTATCCCATTCTTAACCTTCGGCGATTTTAGGGTATTGTATATTTGAATGCCTTCCATTTAAAACAGTTAATGAGCTGGCAGCCAGTGGATGTAAATTGAAAAAAAAAACATTGGAAGAGGTTGAGAGAGAGCTTAGCCCAGAAGATTTATTAGTCATGTCTGCAATGCCAGATTCTAATGGTGAAAGCAGAATCTGATGATCTTTGCAAAGGCAAGTTCAGGAAAAATGAAGAAAAGACAAGAATTCAGTATGATGGTTTGAATGCCTTTGTTTTATAAAACACAATGAATTTCATTGGTTCTAACTGTTACAATATAGAAAATAACCTTTGCATGTGATGTTTGTTACTCTGAATAGAGGATAATCAATATGTTTCTTATATAAATGCAGTGTTTGTTTCTCACACAAAACCACAACATTCTGTTATAAATCTTGTTTTTGTTAGTTTTCAATTTTATAGAAATTGTGTGATATATTTTTGTATGAGAAACAGAACTGCACTCTGCATGGAGGAAATTGTTTAAGATATCAACATTTTTTTGTAAAACTAGGTAAAGGACTTTCAACTGTATTTTAGCCTACCACTTTTTTTTGCTTCAATGGTTATTTTTCAGACTCTTTAAAGTGTATGTGGCCAATGTGGTCTTGTATTGAGTAGGGTGACTCAGCAGTATCTGTCTTAGTGAATTTGCATTTTATATCCATATTCCTATTGTAAATTAATGTGCAAGATACACTGCCATGTTACAGTCAGATATGGCATATGTTCTCCAAGTTATACAGTCCATTTTTAATAACTGTCATCCTTTGATAGGGTAATGACCAGTTCATTTTTCAAAATGGTGTTAAATATTCACAAAAGTATAAATTTTGTGCTGAACCCTGAATAAAACCCTGAATTTTATTTTCACTTTGAATTTAACGATCTAAGAAAATCTAATTATGTTGCTTAAAACAAAATATAATTGTGGTAGGAAGGAACTGCGGATGCTGGTTTAAACTGAAGATAGACACAAAATGCAGAAGTCCCTTCTTCAGACAGAAAGTCATGGGAAAGGGAACTGAGAGATATAGAACAAATGAATGAAAGATATGCCAAAAAAGTAACAATGATAAAGGAAACAGGCCATTGTTAGCTGAAAAGTTGGTGTGACGAGTGGGGAGGGCTGGGGAGAGAGAGGAAATGCAGGGGTTACTTGAAGTTAGAGAAATCAATATTCATTCCCCTGGGTTGTAAGCTGCCCAAGCAAAATGTGAGATGCTCTTCCTCCAATTTGCATTTAGCCTCACTGACAATGGAGGAGGCCAAGGACAGACAGGTCAGTGTGGGAATGGGAAGGGGAATTAAAGTGTTTAATGTAGCTTGTATGTGAATCCTATTTTGAGGTGAACCTGGTATTTTGGTTACAGTAACTGCAAAGATCTAATCATATAAATTTGGAGCTCTTGGAAAAGTGGTTTGTTCCAAATATTGTCTGGGCAAATCTATTGTATGTGATCAATTAAATAATTTAATTTAAATCTTTTTAATCCATTCAGGAGCTGTACTGAGCTTTTGCTTTGCCTGCCTGATGAAGTTCCAGACACACTCTGGGAGCAGTTTCAGGCCTGTGTTCAGGTAAGTTGAGCTGATCGTGAACCGTGTGCTATCCAAACATTCCATTGTCCAATCCTGGTAAATATGTTACTGGGCAATTTTTTTGAAAATTGGAAAGAACAGTTGAAGGTATTTTGAAAATGTACATTTTAACACAAGCTTGACTATCAATTCAGTTAGTATTTAACGGATTCTTGTATGATCTTTGCAGTAATGTGCTCATTTCTCTCTTGGAAAATTCAATGTTTCACATGTTAACATACTGAGCTATCTTAATTAAAACAAGACATTGTTAGTTTTTTACAGGCAAATATTGATTGCATCTTGTTCATATGAAGCAAATTATATCATTGTTGTTCCTTGCATGATAAAACAGTGGCAAATGTGTTTCATTTAAGTGAATAATGAGGACTAGAGAGAGTATTTACCAAATGGCATGAAGCGAGGAACTGTTTAAAATCATAAGGACATTTCAGGATTCTCACTGAGAAATTCCAAAAGGTATCTTGTGAAATGAGCATCTTTGTGAATGTAAGTCACTTGCCACAGAATGCCCACCCTCCATTCTGGCCCTTTAACCACAATGCTTATGTTACTGATCATGCCATCAGCGATGTACATGCCATCCCCAAGATGTTGATGCTGGAGAATTTGATGATGGGTGTATTACTGAGTATCACGGGTAAATGCTAGGTGTCTATTGGAGGAGATTATCATTGCTTGATATTTGAGTATTGAGATTGCAACTTGCCATTTGGCATCCTGAGCTAGGCTGTGCTGTATGCAGACATGACTGGTTCACCATCTTGGGCAAAGCAAAATGTTATGGGGTTTGTACACCTGACAAATGCTAGACAATAGAAATATTAGATCATCTTTGTCTCTGGAGAGGGGAAAGGCTGCTGATGTTCTGGGTTGATGCAAACTGTAGCTAGATGCTATGATCAACAGCTAACATTTCTACTCTACAGTATTTACAAAGTGGCTGAAATTAGTTGGTGTAGGATGTTGCCCTGAGGAAATTAAGCACTGATGTTCTGGAGTGGAGATGATTGGTCTGCAACATTTACAAGCATCCATTCTTTTGGACTTCAATTTTACAATGTTTCCTCATTGCCACAATTCCTGAACTAATAAAACGAATGAAATAACGAAGTAGAGATGTGAATTGAATTCCATCTTTGCAGCCAGGGAATTTAAACTCTGTTAATGAGATAAATCTGGAAGTAAAAAGATGACCACAAGCAATCAAAATTCCCAGCCCTTGTGCAGTCTATGTATGATTCCAGATCTATAGCAAGTGCATGGGCTGTGAAATGGTGTAGAAAATGGCCGTTGTATCAGGCCACTAAAACATAGCAAGTATTGTGGTGGACATGTGAAAACCATCTCCAACTCAGTCGAGCATGCAGAGTCCACATAAATATCTGCAGGCTTGGACCTGAATGAAGAGAATCTGACTGGTAGGATGGTCCGCTAATCTGATAGTGTATTTCTTACAGAACTGTAATTTTCAGCCAGCTTTGTAGACACCTCCATTGCAATCCTTGTTTATGTCCTATTCCACTGCAAACCTCTTCTCCCCAAGCAGGGGTAATACAGGCTGGAATTGGAGGCCCTGAGAGTTCTCTTGATTGAATTTGGACTGTATAGAATTTTGAGACACTATGTCAATTCAACAAGTAAATCACTTGATTAGCACTGCCATCCTCAACTGATGAGTTGGTAGCCCCCCCCCCCCACTCCATGTTGAACACCATTGAAAGAAGCATGGGGGTAATAGGGCATAGAATGCTGCCTTGGTGGGGGCTTCAGTGTTCATCAAAAAAGTGGCCACTGACAAGCAGCATGGAACTCGTATGTAAACTCAAGATGAACTCGTTCTCACTGATCTACCTCACAGATGCATCTTTCCACAACAGCATTGGTAGGAATGTCCACAGCTCAGTCACTATGTAGACAATCCCCCATCTTCAGCCTGAGGGACTCCCCCATTATTTTTAGTATTACTTTCATGATAAGTGATATAGATTAAATGACTCAAAACTGAAATTCTGTGACAGTATCGATCATCAACAGCAATGAAATTGTTTTCTGCCACATCGTCAGAAATTATGGTCTTGAACGCCCGTTATTCTACCAATACTAATGAGACATTTGTATCTGCTTCAGTTAAAACTGTTGAACATTTCAGCTGCAGCATCAGAAGTATCAAAAATTGGAATTCCAGCTTACTGACGTTATAATGCAGCATGTGACGTATGCTAAATAGTGAACTACCAACTCTGATCAAAGCTCTGCAGAACTGCCAAAACTAGTTTTGAATACTGATGTACTATTTAATGACTAATTGGAAGAGAAGGCTCCAGAAAACTTCCTCTTTCACAATTGCAAACTTCAGAGCAAGTGCCAAGGGCAAGCCTACCATCTTGCTGCCAGAAATTCTCAGTGGCTGATTAATCTTGGCCTCCTCCTGAGTTATTGACCACCATAGAACCAAGTCTTCAGCCAATTTCATTCAAATATGTGATATACAGAAATGTCTGAATGCATTGGTTACAGTGAACATCATCTCAGATGTGGTGTTGAAGATTTGTAATCCAGAACTAACTACGTTTCTAGCCAACTTACTGTTACAACTTTGATATTTGGTTCCACAAACAGAATGCAGAAGGAACTCAGTGAGTCAAGCAGCATTCTCCCCCTCATACCCCAATCTCCCCTGTCATATATTTGGATTAAAATTATAATCGGTTTTTTTTGTCAAGTGAAGTGGCTATATTTTGGAAATATTACAAAAGGCTGGAGTAATTCAGCGGGTCAGGCAGCATCTCTGGAGAGAAGGAATGGGTGACGTTTCGGGTCGAGATCCTTCTTCAGACGGTCTGAAGAAGGGTCTCGACCCAAAACGTCACCCATTCCTTCTCTCCAGAGATGCTGCCTGACCCGCTGAGTTACTCCAGCCTTTTGTGATACCTTCGATTTGTACCAGCATCTGCAGCTATTTTCCTACACAACTGGCTATATTTTGAACTCTTTAATCTCCAAAATTCAGCCTTCTAATTCAGGGGGAATAGCTTTGTTTTTTGTTTTGAATGATTTGTTTTTTAATTCTATTTAATGCTTGCAGATATTAAACTTTCCATATAATCTTTTTAGACTATTTAGTTGGTGAGTTGATAATCTTGTTGACAAAACCATTTTGGTTGATTCGATCAAGAGTTGATGCATTAGGACACTAAATTATAAATAAGGAGGATCTTTACACATTATATGTTGAAGCAAAGTTCATTAAGTCACTGAATGAAAGCAAACCATTGTACCTCAAACAAATAAACAGTATTGCATTCTGTGCTGAACAGATAATCTGCCTGTGGTGTTGATAACTGTCATCTGCTTCAAAAGAATTCTCTTCTGAACTGCATAACTCTTATTTTTATTAAGAGATTATTCTAAATCATTTACTAGAAGGAATAATTTCTAATTATCTGCTGTGTAAAAATTAGAACAGTTGATTGCAGAAAATCTTAGATTGTTGCAGCAAGAAATGCAGAGGTTTATTGAGTTGTCATCAGCTCTTTCAACAAGCACTTCAGTTAGTCCCACATCCTTGCTTGCTTCTTTGTTGAATTTCTTAAAAAAGCTTGAGTTGAATCTGTGTTCCTCAGCTTTTTAAAGCTAGTGCCGGCCACTCGACAGAGAAAGGACACAATGCTGGAGAAACTCAGCAGGTCAGGCAGGCATCTCTGGAGAACATGGATCGGCCACGTTTGGGGGAAGAGTCTCGATCCGAAAAATCGCCTATCTACGACCTGCTGAGTTACTCCAGCACTTCGTGCCCTTGTGTGTATTAACCAGCATAGAAACATAGAAAATAGGTGCAGGAGGCCATTCGGCCCTTCGAGCCAGCACCGCCATTCAATATGATTATGGCTGATCATCCAAAATCAAGTAACCTGTTCTGGCTTTTTCCCCATATCCTTTGATTCCCTTTGTCCTAAGAGTTAAATCTAACTCTCTCTTGAACACATCCAGCGAATTGGCCTCCACTGCCTTCTGTGGCAGAGAATTGCACAGATTCACTACTCTCTGGGTGAAAACGTTTTTCCTTACCTCAGTCCTAAATGACCTATCCCTTCTTCTTCTTAAACAGTGACCCCTGGTTGTGGACTTCCCCACATCGGAAACATTTTTCCTGTATCTACCCTGTCCAATCCTAAGATTTTTTAATGTTTCTCTCAGATCCCCTCTCATCTTTCTAAATTCCATTGAATACAAGACCAGTCGACCCATTATTTCATCACACGTCAGTCCCGCCATCGCTGGAATTAACCTCGTGAACCTACGCTGCGCTCCCTCAATAATGTTGTTCCTCAAATTAGGAGACCAAAATTGCACACAATACTCCAGGTGCGATCTCACCAGGACCCTGTACAACTGCAGTAGGATCTCCTTGCTCCTAAACTCAAATCCTCTTGCAATGAAAGCCAACATGCCATTGGCTTTCCTCACTGCCTGCTGTACCTGCATGCTTACTTTCAGTGACTGATGTATAAACGCACCCAGGTCTCGTTGCACCTCCCCTTCTCCTAATCTGACACCATTCAGATAATAATCTGCCTTCCTGTTCTTGCCACCAAAGTGGATAACCTCACATTTATCCACATTATATTGCATCTGCCATGCTTCTGCCCACTCGCCCAACCTATGCAAGTCACCCTGCACCCTCATTGCATCCTCCTCACAGCTCACACTGCCACCCAGCTTTGTGTCATCGGCAAATTTAGAGATGTTACATTTAACTCCCTCGTCTAAATTGTTAATATATATTGTAAACAACTGGGGTCCCAACACCGAGCCTTGCCGCACCCCATGTCACTGCCTGCCATTCTGAAAAGGACTCGTTAATTCCTACTCTTTGCTTCCCATCTGGCAACCAGTTCTCTATCCATGACAATATCCTACTCCCAATACCATGTGCTCTAATTTTGCACACTAATCTCTTGTGTGGGGCCTTGTCAAAGGCTTTTTGAAAGTCCAGATACACCACATCCACTGGCTCTCCCTTATCCATTCTACTTGTTACATCCTCAAAAAATTCCAAAAGATTAGTCAAGCATGATTTCGCCTTCAGAAACCCATCACAGCATTCCAAATGTGCTGCTATAACATCTTTAATAATCAACTCAAGCATCTTCCCCACTACCGATGTAAGGCTAACTGGTCTATAATTCCCTATTTTCTCTCACCCTCCTTTCTTAAAAAGTGGAGTTATATTGGCTAGCCTCCAGTCCACAGGAACTGATCACCAATGCATCCACGATTTCTAGGGCCACCTCCCTGAGTACTCTGGGATGCAGACCATCAGGCCCTGGGGATTTATAATAATAATAATAATAATGTATTTTATTTATATAGCGCTTTTCATATACTCAAAGACGCTTTACAGAGATTTAGAGAACATAGGGAAATTAATAAATAGATAAATAAGTAAATAAATAAACGAACAGAGAAAGGAGACAGAAGGTGAGGTGACCTTCAGTGGTTGAAGGCAGTACTGAACAGGTGAGACTTCAGCGAAGTTTTGAATGTGGTGAGTGTGGAGGAGTCTCTAACGTTTTGGGGTAGTGAGTTCCATAGTGGGAGCAGCGATGGAGAAAGCCCTGTCCCCCCAGGATCTGAGTTTGGTCCGGATGTGGGGGGATAGGAGATTGGCAGCAGCAGAGCGGAGGGTGCAGGTGGGAGTGTGCCTGTGGAGGAGGTCGGTCAGGTAGGATGGGGCCAGGTTATGGAGGGCTTTGTAGGTTATGAGGAGGATTTTGTACTGGATTTTACTGGGGGATGGGGAGCCAGTGGAGTTTATAAAGGACGGGGGTGATATGGTCACGGATCGGGGTGTGGGTGAGTAGACAGGCAGCGGAGTTTTGAATGTATTGAAGTTTACTGATGATTTTTGAGGGTGCGCCATAGAGGAGGCTGTTGCAGTAGTCCAGACGGGAGGTGATGAAGGTGTGGATGAGGGTTTCTGCAGCTGTGGAGGAGAGGGATGGACGGAGACGGGCAATGTTTTTGAGGTGGAAGAAGGCTGTCTTTGTGATGTGTTTGATGTGTTTGTCGAAGGAGAGGGCTTGATCAAAGATGATTCCAAGATTCCGGATGTGAGGTGAGGTGGATACTGGGAGACCATCAATGTTGAGGATGAAGTTTTGGGTGGATTTGGTGAGCGTTTTTGGACCAATGATGATGATTTCAGATTTGTTGCAATTGAGTTTGAGGAAATTTGATTGAAGCCAAGATTTTATTTCAGTGATGCAGTTTGTCAGTGTAGAGTGTGTGGTGGGGGAGATTGACTTGGTGGAGATGAGGAGCTGGATATCATCGGCGAAGCAGTGGAAGTTGAGATCATGACGGCGGATTAATTGACCAAGGGGGAACAGGTAGAGGATGAAGAGGAGGGGGCCAAGGACTGAGCCTTGGGGGACACCTTGGGGGAGGGGAGCGGTGGGGGATTTACAGTTGTTAATGGAGATGAACTGGTGTCTGTCAGAGAGGTAAGATTTGAACCAGGATAGGGCTGTGCCGGTGATGTTAAGGGAGGTTTCAAGTCGGGTGAGGAGAATGGAGTGATTTATGGTGTCAAAGGCGGCGCTGAGGTCAAGTAGGATGAGGATGTTGAGGTTGCCAGCGTCGGAGGAGAGGAGAATGTCGTTTGTGATTTTGAGGAGCGCAGTTTCAGTACAGTGGTTTGAGCGGAATCCGGATTGGAAAGTTTCATACAGGTTATTGGTAGAGAGGTGGTATTTGAGTTGGGAAGCTACAGCACGTTCCAAAACTTTGGACAGAAAGGGTAGGTTGGAGATTGGTCTGAAGTTGTTTGGGGTGTCAGGGTTTAGACCAGGTTTTTTCAGAATGGGGGTGACAGCAGCGATTTTGAGGGATGGCGGGACGATGCCAGTGGACAGGGAGGAGTTTATTGTTGCAGTGATAAGTGGAGAGAGAGCAGGAAGGCAGGCCTTGACAAAGCTGGAGGGGATGGGGTCCAGAGATCAGGTGGCAGTTTTTATTCCTGTGAAGAGGTCAGTCCCAACAGTTTACCTAGCACCATTTTCTGACTAATGTGGATTCCCTTCAGTTCCTCCCTCCCACAAGATCCTCGGTCCCCTAGTATTTCCGAGAGATTGTTTGCGTCTTCGTCAGTGAAGACAGAACCAAAGTACTCGTTTAACTGTTCTGACATTTCCTTGTTTCCCAATATAAATTCACCTGTCTCTGATTGTAAGGGACCTACATTTGTCTTCACTAATCTTTTCCTTTTTACATACCTAAAGAAACTTTTACAGTCAGTTTTTATATTCCCCGCAAGCTTTCTTTCATGCTCTTTCCCCCCCTCTTAATTATTCCCTTTGTCCTCTTCTGTTGAGTTCTAAATTTCTGAGAGTTCAGGGTGGCAAAATGAGTAGAGATAATGGGTGGTTGATGTTTGGCATGGGCTCAGAGGGTTGCAGGGTGTGTGTCTGTTCCGGGTGTCACTGATTCCATAACACAATGATAACCAGAATCAAGGCACAATAATCTGCAGGTGCTGGTGTCTGGAACAAAATAAATTGCTGGAAGAATTTGCAGGTCAAGCAGCATCTGGAGGCAAAGGGGGAGTCAGAGCAGGGAAAATTGGTTTGAGCTCATTTTCAAACACTTATTGGGCATTAATGACAAATAGAAATAAATGTATACAATCTAATGGCCAATACAGAGTTGTAGTTGTAAAAGAGATGAGGGTTGTGAATTATATATTCTAGGATACCTTTAGGAGAGGCGAAATAGAGGTGAGATTGCCCTGATTTTAAAGCAAAGGATATCGGCAGTGGAGAAGAAGGATCTTGGTTCAGAAAAATCAAGAAGCAGAATCAGTTTGGGTGGAGCTAAGAAACGATAAGAGGGAGAAAACATTGGTATGATTGCAGATAGTTTCTGAACTGTAATGTTAATGCAAGGTATAAATCAGGAAATTAAATGCATGTGCAACAAAGATGATATAATAATCACTGGGTTTTCAATCTCATAGAGAGAGAACATCAAAGCGGGCTGTTTGACTCAAGGGTCCACGCCGCCACCGTTTACACCTTTTTTCCCCCACATTCTCATCAATTGCCCCCAGATTGCACAACTCATCTAAGTACTTTGGGGAATTTTCAATTAACCTCCCAACCTTTGGAATATTGGAGGAAACTGTAGATCAGTGGGAGAACATGTAAACTCCACGCAGATAGGATTTGGTTAGGATTGAACTTGTATCTCTGGCACTGTGAGAGTATCCTTATTGGTTGTTATCGTGCCATGCCAAATGTAGACTAGATGTAGTGTGAGCAAGTTAAATTAGTACTAATTGTGTAAAAAAGTAAATTTATGTTGAATCAGAGATAGTTTTCTCGATCAACATGCTTCGGAGCCAATGAGAAGACTACTTTGACTCTGGTATTGTGTAATGAGAAATGTGGTTTATTGACAACAAATGAGACTATGGAGAAGAATGTTCATAATATGATAGATATTTATTATAAAGTTTCAAAGTTCAATCGGAAACCAGTCTTGTATCTGAATAACAGAAAATATGAAGACGTGAGCAATGAGTTGGCTATGGTGATCCAGGAACATATATTATAAAATATAACAAGTTAATACATGGTTTACCAGGAAAATATAATATTTTTAGGTAAAAGAAGGTACAATTGGAGATAGACACAAAAAGCTGGAGTAACTCTGCGGGACAGGCAACATCTCTGGAGAGAAGGAATGGCTGATGTTTCGGGTCGAGACTCTTCTTCAGACTGGTTAGGGATAAGGGAAACAAGCGATATATTCGGTGATGTGGGGAGATAAAGAACAATGAATGAAAGATATGCAAAAAAGTAACGATGATAAAAGAAACAGGCCATTGTAAGCTGTTTGTAGGGTGAAAATGAGAAGCTCGTGCAAATTGGGTGGGGAGGGATAGAGAGAGAAGGAATGCCGGGGCCACCTGAAGTGAGAGAAATCAATATTCATGGGCTGTAAGCTGCCCAAGCGAAATATGAGGTGTTGTACCTCCAATTTGCATGACGTCTCACTCTGACAATGGAGGAGACCGAGGACAGAAAGGTCTGTGTAGGAATGGGATGGAGAATTAAAGTGTCCAGCACCTGGGAGATCAAGGTGGTTCAAACGGGCTGAGCGAAGCTGTTCCACAAAACGATCACCCAGTTTGCGTTTGGTCTCGCTGATGTATAAGTGCCCACATCTTAAACAACGAATACAGTAGATGAGGTTGGAGGAGGAGCAAGTGAACCTCTGCCTAACCTGAAAGGACTGACGGGGTCCCTGGACAGAGTCGAGGGAGGAGGTATAGCGACAGGTGTTGCATCTTCTGCGGTTGCAGGGGAAGGTACCTGGGGAGGGAGTGGTTTGGGTGGGAAGGGATGAGTTAACCAGGAAGTTGCGGAGGGAACGGTCTCTGCGGAAGGCTGAAGGGGGAGATGGGAAAATGTGGCTGGTGGTGGGATCCCATTGGAGGTGGCAGCAATTTTGGAGAATTATGTGTTGTAATGTGGAGATGTTCTCCAGCCTTGCAACCAAAAGAAATGGAAGATAGTATTAGATTAGAGGAAAAGGCTTATTGTCAAATAAAGCAATGATTAAGGGTTTGATAAGTTTCAGAATTCAGGCAAGAGTACAATACTTTGTTGACCTGTGAAAAACAAAAAAAAACAATATAAGAGCTTCTATGAAAGAAAGAAAGATTTAGCAAAAATTATGGTTTCATCAGAGCTATGATATCACCTTGGGGAGTAATGAGATGGCAACAAAATAGGAATACAGGAAAAAAATACATTAATTCTTGGAAATTATGGTATATCAAGGGTTGAAAGAAATTAGCATTAGTAAAAACAATAATATTGTAAGAAGAAGTTTGATATTTCAGAACCAAATAACCTGCATTCTAGGTTTTGAAGGAGTTGGCAATTAATTGGTGGATGCAGTCGTTGTCGGCATCTCGTTTTCTTACAATATTTCTGGAGTCATTCAGCCCATCGTCAATGATCTCAGATCAAACTACCAGTCCCATTCCCTTCCTTATTTTCCTGGAACTATTCTCTCACATATTACTAAAGCTTTGTAGATTTTGGAACAATTTGGAAAGTAGCAAATTTCACCCATTGTCTAAAAAAGAGAGAAAGAAAACCAGCCCTCAGAATAATAGATTAGTTAGTCGAACATTGGTCTAAGACAAAATACTGGAACTGTTTATTAGGGAAGTGATAACAAGCCAGTTAGAAAATATTTATGGGGATTGGACAGGGTCCACATAACTGTTGGCATTTTGTGACATTGCACCTGCAGAATAGATAGGCATGAATCAGCGAGCATGGTGCATTTGGATTTTAAAAAGGCCTTTGATAGGGTGCCACATTATTGGAGCATGTGGTATTGGGGACAATTTCCTGCAATGGACTGAGGATTGATTAACCGATAAAAATAGATGGTAGGGATAAATTGGTCATTAAGTTATGGGTGGGGATGAGCAGGGGATGAGAGCTAGGGTGTTGTAGGTGTCTGTCTTGGAGCCCCAGATATTCTTAATCCATATCATTGGTTTGGATGAGGGTATCAAGTATAACATTATCCAGGTCTGCTGATATGCTGTTGGGTAGCATTGAGGAAGATGCAGAGAATGTACAATGGCGATAAAGATAATGAATTGGCGAGCACACAGCAAATTGAATATAATCTAGGAATTTGTGAAGGCTACATTGATGAACTTTTTAAAAGCTGTGGTAAATTAAAAGGTGTTGATATTCAAAGGAATCTGGGGGCGGGGGGATGTCCTTTTGGGCAAATTAGTGGAAGTTGATGTGCAGGTTTTTGGCTTTTTGTAATGTGGTTTGAGGACAAGAGCAGAGACATCACACTCCAACTAAAAAGGTCCCATTTGGTGAAGGGTGTATTTGTGACAGAGCGAGTTCCACAGATAGTGGAGAGAGAATAAGTAGGCTGGAGCTATACTTGATGTTTCCCAAGATTAGGATAGGGTCATGGTATCAATTAGGACAGAAATGTAAAGTATTTTCTAAACCCAGAAGCTGATGTGCAGATCAATGGACAGATGGAATTTAATCTTGATAAGTGTGAGGTGATGTACTTTTGGAGAACTGATAAAGGTGGGGGCATACACAATAAATATTAGAACCCAAGGGAGTATTGAGGAACCGAGGAATCTTGGTGTATGTTCAAGGAGCCTTGAAGGAGATAGCACAGGTAGATAAGATGGTAAATGGCATCTGAACAAGGCATAGATATAAGAGCAAGGAGGTTAGGTTACAAGATTATTCAAAAGGTGAGTGCACAACTGGAGTGTTATGTGCACTTCTGATCTCAACACTCTAGGAAGGACCTGATTTATTGGAAAGAAGGCAAGGAACTACACTAAGATGTGGCATTTCAGGTATGAGGAGCAACTGTTTACGCTAGGTTTCTGCATTTTGCAGTGGAAGAGTGGGAATCAGATGGAGGTGTACATAGGACAGATAGTAAGAAACATTTCCCTGTGACAGATATCTAAAACTATAGGGCCTAGTTTTATGCTAAAGACTAGATGTATGGTAATGATTCTAGATTTACAGAAAACAGTTAGAGGGGATCTGATGATGTTTTTCATCCAAAAGATGCTTGGAATCTGGAATGCACTGCCTGAGTGCATTGTGGAGGCAGATATTCTGATATTATTTAAGATGGACATCTGAATCACCAAGACATAAAATGATGTGGACGAAGTGCTGGTAAATGGTATTGGTACAGATAGGTGCATGCTGAATGACTTTAAATCTATCAAATTTACTCCTCAAAGGGCTGTGAAGGCGCTGCTGCTGAGTATATTTAGGGCAGAGATGAACAGTGTTTATTTCTGGAATCAGCAGATCAGTGCTGGAATGAATCGTTGAGTAAATGATTAGCTGTGATCTTATTGAATGGTGGAGGAGGCATGTTCTATTTAGTGCCCTATTCCTACACTTTTTGTGTCGTTTGGTGACCTTCATTTAAGCTTCATCTTTTAAGCACCTTCATTAATGAATCACCCAAAGCAAGTATTTCTGCCAATCAGAAAACATAAGGATGTAATTGAATTTTGTCCCAAAGTTGTTGATTTTGAGATACTCGTTGGCTTTATATTCATTGTTGGGTTGAAAGATGCCGTGATGTTCAGGCTAATGGGTGATACATTGGCTACTAATGTCTGTGAATTTGCATGCACACTTTCATCATGGTTCGGACATTTACCTTATTTGAATGGATTGTAATCTACCTTATTTGAATGGATCCTGGAGTCATGATGATGAATGTCAGAGGTCCCAATACAGCATTTGGTTATGGTTAATTATGTATGACTCTAGGACTAATTCATTGCTCCATAAATCGGTCCACTGCGATTTCTCCACTAGGACTCTAATTGTTCTGCATTGGTAGTTGACCCATTGGCCATCTGATGCTATATGGACCAAGGGTTAAAATAGACTATTTCACAGATCAGATAAGGTGCTTCTATACATTTTATTCATGTTTTTGAGCATGTTTGTTAATGTACAAAACATTTAATTCCCTCAACCATTTTTTGTGTCTGTCCCAAGTTCTCTGAGGCAGATCTTGCATGTGACCGTGCTCTTTGGGGAGTTGGCATCTCAGCCACTCTCTTCCTGCCCTAACTATGATTCACTCAACCCCAATGGTATTCATATTTGGTATTGATTTATTATTGTCATGTACCCAGATACAGTGAAAAGCTATGTTTGTGTGCTATCCAGTCAAATTCTATCATAAATGAGTACAATCAAGCCATATACAAGTACAGCAGGCAGTTCAAATAAAAAACTACCAGAGTACAGGATAGTGCTACAGTATTACAGCTTTACGGTTGAAGAAAATGTCCAATGGGATCGTTTGGAAGATCAGGACTACACCCTATCTAATGGAAGGGTGATAATAGTGCAGTAGAAGCTGTTCCTGAAACTGTTGTGTAGGAAGGAACTGCAGATGCTGGTTTATATTGAACATAGACACAAAATGCTGGGATAACTCCGCAGATCAGGCAGCATTTCGAGAAAAAGAATAGGTGATGTTTTGGGTCGGAACTCTTCTACGGAAACTGGTGTTCTGTTCTTTCAAGCTTTTGTATCATCTGCCTGTTGGGAGAGGGGTGAAAGATAAAGAGACTGGGGTGAAAAAGATGCTTGATTATGTTCGCTGCTTTCTGAAGGCAGTGTGATGTAGATGGAATCGATGATAGAGAGGCTTTGTGTGATAGACTGCGATACATTCACAACTCTCTACAATTTCTTGCGGTCTTTGGCAGAGTTTTGCAAAACTAAGCTGTGATGAATCCTGATAGGATGCTTTCTATGGTACATCTGTAGAAATTGGTAAGAGTCATGGAGAGATGCTGAATTTCCTGAGGGAACAGCGGCATCGAAAGGCTTTCTTGGCTGTATCTTCAATGTGGTTGTGCATGCCCTGGCTTTAAGAAAGGGAATGAGATATGTTGGTGGCTGAGAGGGTTTCATATAAAGGGAGAGTGCTGTACCAAATGAGAGAGCAAAGTCAGGTGGAAGGGAATGTGGGTATTAGATATAGATGAGCTTTTGGATCTGCACTCTCCATCTGCTGCTTTAGATTTGTTAGCATCGATTATATCAGCATCTTTGCAAGAGAAAGGGAAGTGTGAAACTAGTATCTTGCAATGTATCGAATGATATGCCTGCTTGTATAACTGAACTCCTTAAAGCTCCATTGATAATATAAACTGGTTCTGTTTCTTAAACAGACTTCTAAAATAATTTCACTGAGTTCAGGGCTTCCCATGTTGATGTCGGCCTTGGCTAAATTTAGCATCTTAGTAGCTGTTCTTTTCTCGTTCAAAAAACAACCTTGATTTCTAACACATTATAATCACAATTGGATAAAAATCCACACAAAGCGGCAAAGTACATCTGCTAAATATTTATCAGGAAATCTAATAAGGCATTGTCTTATTGTTTCAGGGTATATTATTGCAGAAAACTATTTGTCAATACAAAAGTTAAAACCTTCCAATAAAATCATTACTTTTGCGACAACCTTGTCTAGTTAATTAATTTACTACATCACTCTTGCCACCAAAGAGCCCATGTAAAACTTTCACCATATTCTTAACTTGCCTTCTGATTATTAAGAAATTCAAGTTAGAGTACCTGCTCCATCATTCTATAAGACAAGGCTCTGTGTGGCACCTTGTTACTCTCCTCCTGCCTGCTTTTATTGCCCTTAATTCTCCTGGTATGTTAAAATCTTAATGATCCGCAGCTTTCTGGATAAAAACACTTCTGCCTCATCCCAAATTAACAACATTATTCTGAGATTATTCTCCTTGGTTGCATCAATGAGATTCCCCCTTATCTTTCTCAACTCCAGCGAGTACAGGCCCAGTGCCGTCAAGCGCTCATCATTTGTTAACCCACTCATTCCTGGGATCATTCTTGTCAACCTCATCTGGACCCTCCAGAGCCAGCTCATCCTTCCTCAGATATGGTGCCCAAAATTGCTCACAATACTCCTGACCAGCCTGGCCTGACCAGCATTTTCTAGAGGCTCAGCATTACATTCCTGTTTTTGTGTTCCAGCCCTCTTGAAATAAATCCTAGCATTATGTTTGCTTTCCTTACTGCCGATTCGACTTGCAAATTAATCTTTTGGGAATCCTGCACTAGCACTCCCAAGTCCCTTGGTACCTCTGATTTCTGGATTCTCTCCCTATTTAGAAAATAATCTACGCCTTTATTCCTATCATCAAAATGCACGACTCCTCACTTTGCTACACTATATTCTATCTGCCACTTCTTTGCCCACTCTCCGAACCTGTCCAAGTCCTTCTGTTGAGTCCCTGTTTTCTCTACACTATCTGCATTTACTTTTTCAAAGAATTCCAGCAGATTCGTCAGGCAAGATCTCCCCTTCACAAAACTGTGCTGACTTTGGCCTATTTTATCATGAACTTCTAAGTACTCTGTAGCATCACAACTTTGTAAGGGACTCTAAAATCTTACCAACTACTGAAGTCCAACTAACTGGTCTATAGTTTCCATTATTCTGTTTTGCTCCTTCTTGTGCAGCGGGGTAATATTGGCAATTTCCAATCGTCTGGAAATTAGCTTTTGCAATATTATCATCATACATAGGCATTTATTCACAAAATGCTGGAGTAACTCAGTAGGTCAGGCAGCATCTCAGGAGAGAAGGAATGGGTGACGTTTCGGGTCAAGACCCTTCTTCAGACTGCCTGACCTGCTGAGTTACTCCAGCATTTTGTGAATAAATACCTTCGATTTGTACCAGCATCTGCAGTTATTTTCTTACTTACTTTATCATACATCGGCATATGGCTGGTAAAGGATTGCATTCCAAAAGCCTGGGAACATGTTGTAGGTTCACCTTTTCAGTCTGGTGTTTACGTGTGCCATTCGAGAAAGCTGAAAGGAGTTAAAAGATTACTTTTTTTTTAAATGAAAGGCGAATAAATTGGAGTGGTGTTCACTAATACCAGTGGAGCCAAATAGCTACTGAGGCTTGGCTTGTTATCTCGGTTCTCCGTAAGTAGCAGTATCTTAAGCTTCGGAGAATATCCAGACAAAATAATGCACAATCTTTTGGAGCATTTTGGCCATGAACACGCGGTGATGTGAGAGCTAATGGGTACAGCTAATCCCATGCTTTGCTGTCACCATGGCAGCACGGATCAATTCAGAGATTGAACTGGTCTCAAGGTTTTATTTCCAAAATATCTGCCAGATCTGATTCTTAGCCCTGTGAATATTAATGTGTATTGCAACTGTTTGAAACAGCAGATTCATAAAATGGATTTTAGTTTAATTGGCTCCAATACGAAGAATCCCCAAAACGCTTGTTAATCGGGCATTTCAAAGGGTACTTTGGTGTTTTTTTTGGTTTTCCTCGTCCACCAAGCCCACAGTCATTTTTTCCTTACAAATTGGTGTTACATTTTCTCCTTTGGACCAGTGAAATGAGTCCAGATTATAAAATTGATTTTAAAGTTAAAAGGTATTCAAACAGCGTCCATTTTGGTAACAGACTTGCTAATGCCAGGGGTCTCAGCACAAAATAATTTTTGTTAGGAAATTTGAAAGGTCAGAAATGCCATTTTATAGAGCCACTAGACCAAGTGGACCCGTTGTGCCCAAACCTCTCCTGCATTGGTGAAGTTCCCCCTCCCTCCCCTCCCTCCCCCCCTCCCTCCCTCCCTCCCCCCTCCCTCCCTCCCCCCCCCCCTCCCTCCCTCCCCCCCCCCCTCCCTCCCCCCTCAACAGAGAATCATAAAAGATAGATGTATGTGCTTGTCTGAGTTAGGGCATGGGGTAGTATAATTTTGGGTGATTGTCAGGATTATATTGAGTAGAAATTAAGAGTGTCTGGGAATGGACATAAAACAATACAGCACAGAAACAGACCCTTCAACCCACAATGTCTGTGCCAAAGGTGATGACAGGTTAAACTAATCTCTGCCTGAACGTGATCCATATCCCTCCATGCGCGTGTCTAAAAGTCTCTTAAATATCACTATCAAATGTGCTTCTGCCACCACCTCTCTGTGTTTAAAAAAAAAATTACCCCACACCTCTCTCAAACATTCCCCCTCTCACCTTAAAAAGATTCCGACTGTCAACTTTGCCATGCCTCTCATAATTGTGCATACTTCTATCAGGTGCACCTTGACCTTTGACACACGTGAGCATGTTGAGATGGTTATATTGTGAAGCAATTGGGATGTGGTTGAAGATCTCAACAGATATGCTGGGCAGAGATAGACTTAAATGATGTTTATAATTAGAACTGATTGGGATGATCTTATCAAAAATCTATCTATATCATGAGAATTTTATTTTGGTGTCAAAAAAGGTATCAAGCTGTAAAGTTTGGTCTCGGGCCTGTACCTGAAGGAAGGTTTGTTTGTGGGGAAGGATTTGAGCTGGTGCTGTGGCTGAAGACGATGGCTTTGTCTGGAAATGTTTTATTGAAGGAAATATCAGTTCTAACATTTTTGGAGATATTGGAGGGGTCAGCAGAGGAGCTGGCAGTGGAGATGGAGTTCGGTTTTATTTTGTATGGAAGCTGGTGTTTGGATGATGTTTCTGAGAGGGTGAAGCATCAGTGGTAGCATTGAAAGACCAGGAGACAAAGCCATTATCACTGATTGTCAAGATGAGTGCAATCCTTCTGGAGTGTTGGAGGAACATGGGACACTCGTACATGTCAAAGGTTGCCAGCATGTTATGGGTCACATGAATGACATTTATGTATGGTTACAAGAGTGGAAGGGATTGAAGGAATTTGGATTGGAAGCATGGTTTGGATTAGCACAGATCTGGGAGACAGTAGCTGTTCTGTAATTTTGGAGGTAAGGGAAGATTCTTTATGACATCAGTTACCAGCCCTAAATGGGAATTAGTTTTAAAGCTGTGATAAATCTAACGACTTCACAATTGCTAATAAGTTTACTGTTAAATCTTAAGCCTAGTAGAGATATTAGTTTTAACAAGTCAGGTTGTGGAGCAAAATGAATGGTTCAGCAATTTGTGGAGAATTGTAACTTGTGCTACATCCTATTTTACTCAAACTGCTGGAATTTTTCATGAATTAATAATGATCTACATTATATCATTTTTAATTCTTTGTATTTCCATTGTTTTCAGTCCAATTTGTGAGTGTTTAGGACTATTGCCAGTTGTTTGAGGAACGCAACAGAACAAAACTAAAACCAAAGCCTGCCCCTGCCTGACATTCCCAGATGTTTCTAATAGAAGTCATTGTATGGTGATCAAAGCAGAAATATTGCCTTCCTTCCTCCATCTGCACCCCACACTTGGCCAAGTTTCTAATCAAATATGTGTTATGTCGCAAGCATTTCCACTGCTCTTAGCCATACTCATTGAATCGAAGGTGCAACTATTTCTGTTTTACTTAAAGCATTTGCAAATACAGGTTTAGAAGTTTCATATGACTGACATTTTATAGATACAGCATGGAAACAGGCCCTTCAGCCTATTGAATCAACGCTGACCATTGATCACCTATTCACACTAGTTAAATGTTATCCCACTTTCTCATCCACTCTCTGCGCACTCGGGGCAATTTTACAGAGGCTAATGAACCTACAACCTCTACGTCTATGGGACATGAGAGGGAACTGGATACCCGGAGGAGCTGGTCACAGGGATCAACACGCAAACTTCACACAAACAATATCCAAGATCAGGATTGTACCCGGGTCTCTGGCGCTGGCAGCAGTTCTACCAGCTGTGCCACTGTGCTCCCTCTTAGCCGAGGTTTAAATCTATTTATAAATGTGTTTTTATTCCAGCTGGTTGGTGTTTTTACCAGGCATTGCTTATTGATAGAAATTCTATGGAAAAATACTTTCAGTCAAATATACTGTCTTGGAATAAAGGAACACAGGTTTTATCACGACAATATTAATGGCTGTTCCTTCAATTGCTTAGGATCTATGCTTTAGGTTTTGTTCTGTGAACCTCTGCCTTTTTCTGCATCCTTTTAAGGTATTGCTTCATATCTATTTTCTGACCACAATTTTGGATGCATGCCCTAATAATAGCTGTTAAAATGGCCCAGTGTCCAATTTTGAATGTTCACTATAACATGAAAGACTTTGGGTTGTGTTTTTTACATTGAATATGTTCTCAACAGTAGCACTCAGCCATGCAGTGAGATTTTAGTTTCATTGTGTCTATCTTAATGTGCATCTCCAGTACAAATATTTGTGTTGTTTGGACAATGTTATTCACTGATCATCCTTTAAGAATTCTTGTTGTACTTTAACATGGCTGCTCTTGTCAGGATCTTTGAGAGTCTGAGGACCTAGCTGATTTTGAATTTAAAAAAAAACCTTTTCTGATTGTGGTCTGTAGGCAGGAAGTCGAGGACCCAATTGCTGAAGTGAGTGCTGACTCAAATTTCCACGAGTTTGGAAATTAGCTTGGATGGGATAATGATATTGAAAGCAGAACTGTAGTCTCTGAAATAGGAGTCTCCTGCACAATACGAACAATTTACAGAAGCCAATTAATCTACAAACCTGTACATCTTTGAGTGTGGGACGAAACCAGAGTACCTGGAGAATACCTACGTAGTCACAGGGAGAATGTACAATCTCTGTGCAAAGAGCACCCTGGCCCAAGTTCAAATTCAGGATCGAACCTGGGTCTCTGGCGCTGTAAGGCAGCAACTCTACCACTGCACCACTGTGCCGCCCTAAAGCACTTGTATGCAGGTCTTAGCCTTCTCCTGGGAATGTAAAAATTAAAGATATTGTGACTAAGTTTATTCCTTTTTTTATCAAATAGAATTTTAGAAACGTTTACTTTATTTTTCTGAAAGTATTGCTTCTTTTCAAGAGAGTGGTGGTTTGGGCTCTTCTTTGAGTGTGAGGGCTGAGGAAAGTTTATTTTGTAATATTTGGGGTGTTGTGAAGTTGAATTGAATAAATTTTATTAGCCAAGTATGTATACATACAAGGAATTTGCCTTGGTGCTTTACTCGCAAGGATAACAACACGATAAACAGTAGAAAATTAAAAATAAAACATAATTTAAACATGCAAAGAATAAAATAAAACACCAGAGCAAAAGGAGGCTACAGACTTTTGGCTGTTGAGTAGAGCTACTTATGTCTGGCTGTGGCAGCTTTCCGGAGTCTCCTCCCAGAGGGAAGTGGTCCAAAGAGTTTGTGGCCAGAGGGAGATGGGTCAGAGATTATCTTACCCGCTCGCTTCCTGCCCCTTGCAGTGTACAGTTCGTCAATAGGGGGAAGGTTGCAGTCAGCAACCTTCTTGGCTGATCAAACGATGTGCTGCAGAGCCGGATGTCATGCTTGGTGGCTGAGCCAAAACAGATCATGATGGAGACGGTGAGGACAGACTCTATGATGGCAGGACGTACATCCACTGTTGGGCCTTTTTGACTGTGGAGTCGATGGTGGCCTCCCATTTTAGGTCCCTGGAGATGATGGTTCCAAGGAACTTAAATGACTCCACAGATGTGACTGCATCAGTCTGAGGAAGGGTCTCGACCCGAAACGTCACCCATTCTTTCTCTCCTGAGATGCTACCTGACCTGCTGAGTTACTCCAGCATTTTGTGAATAAATACCTTCGTGGTGTTGTTGATGGTGAGTGGGGGGAGGGGAAGGGGAGCTCTCCTAAAGTCTACAATCAATTCCACTGTCTTAAGAGCATTGTGCTCCAGGTTGTTGCGATGGCACCAGGACGCCAGCTGTGTCACTTCCCGTCTGTAGGCAGATTCCTCCCCATCCTGGATCAGTCCAATCAGGGTTGTGTCGTCCACAAACTTGAGAAGCTTGACAGAGGAGTCTGGAGGTGCAGTCGTTGGCGTAGAGAGAGTAAAGAGGAGGGGAGAGTACGCAGCCTGTGGAGCTCCTATGCTGAGGGTCAGCGGGTCCGAGATGTGCTTTCCCAGCCTCACATGCTGCTTCCTGTCTGTCAGGAAGTTGACGATCCACTGACAGAGGGGTTCAGGCACAGTCAACTGGGAGAGTTTTGAGTGTAGTAGCTCTGGCACAATGTGTTGAATGTAGAGCTGAATTCCACAAACAAAATTCTTGCATTGGTCCCCTGGAGGATGAAGTGTAGGCCTAGGTTGACTGCGTCATCCACTGATCTATTGGCCCGGTATACAAACTGCAGGGGGTCCAGCAGGGGGTTTGTGATATTTTTCAGGTGGGCCAGCACAAGTCTTTCAAGCGTTTTCATGACTACAGAGGTCAGGGCGACAGGCCTATAGCCATTAAGACCAGTAATCCGTGGCTTTTTGGGTACAGGAACAATAGTGGAGACTTTGAAGCAGGCAGGGACAGTGCAGGTTTGCAGGGACTGATTGAAAATGTCTGTGTAGACTGGTGCCAGTTGTTTGGCATAGAGCTTGAGGGTAGAGGGGAATGCATTGTCCGGTCCTGGAGATTTCTGGCTTTTCTGTCGGAATACAAGTTAGGTTAAAACCAGACGAATAGCAGCACAATTAATTTGTCCTGGGACTTGGAGGCCTGGACTAATGCCTGAAAATTAAATTCAAATCCCATTGTGAAAGGAGTGGTGGTGGAGGCGGATACAATAGGGAGATACAATAGGGCCATTAAAGAGGTTTTAAGATAGGCATATGGGTGCGGGGGGGATTTGGATCACATGCAGGCAGAGGAGATTAGTTTACCCAGGCATCATGTTAGGTTTGGACATTGTGAACTGAAGGGTCTGTTCCTGTGCTTTTCTGTTCTATGTTTGAAAGTGAATTTAAATTGTTAATGAGATATCACTGATATTAGTAATGCTAACAGTGAAACTTTTGACTTGTTGCCACAATTGACAACGCACATTACTGTTCTTTAGGAAAGGAAATTGGTATGCATTATCCATTCATAGCAGTTTAGAATCATCTGCAGAGTGATGGATCTGGAATCACCTAGAGACCAAAACCATTCATATTTTGGAATTTAGGCATTTCTGTCCATACCAGCTCCAATTCCAGAACAAATATAACGCACATGTTTTAAATTATAGTCCAATATAGAAAATTGTTCTAAGTTGGAATATCTTCTATTTTAAGAATGTATTCTTGAATATATTCTGGTTCCTTAAAGGGCTATAATCCCCTTAGATGCACAGATGTTGATTTTTGAATCACTGTTGTTGAGTGGGTTGTTGGACAATTGAAGTCACAATAGACACTAGACAATAGACAATAGGTGCAGGAGGAGGCCATTCGGCCCTTCGAGCCAGCACCGCCATTCAATGTGATCATGGCTGATCATTCTCAATCAGTACCCCGTTCCTGCCTTCTCCCCATACCCCCTGACTCTGCTATCCTTATGAGCTCTATCTAGCTTTCTCTTGAATGCATTCAGAGAATTGGCCTCCACTGCCTTCTGAGGTAGAAAATTCCACAGATTCACAACTCTCTGACTGAAAAAGTTTTTCCTCATCTCAGTTCTAAATGGCCTACCCCTTATTCTTAAACTGTGGCCCCTTGTTCTGGACTCCCCCAACATTGGGAACATGTTTCCTGCCTCTAACGTGTCCAACCCCTTAATAATCTTATACGTTTCGATAAGATCTCCTCTCATCCTTCTAAATTCCAGTGTATACAAGCCATTAAACTTCCATGAGAAAAAAAGATCAATGAATTTGGTCAGAAACTCCATATTAACTTGGGTTCCATGCTGGACGAACGCATCTCGAAGAAGTACTCTTCGCCAATAATTTTGACTTGTACCTCAGTTTCAAGAACTGTTCAACCGACGAGCAAGAGTGTGAAGCAGTCGTAATCACAGCAAATGCCCAGGTTTTTATTCTATCACCATCCTGTAATTTCATTCTGGTCCTTTGGAAGGATAGATGCAACAGTGATGTCAGCAGAGTGGTAAATGGTTAAGAGGAAATGACCCTGGAAGTCCTCAACTTCGGCCTCAGGCTTATGAAGTCTTGAGATATTGTTAAAATGGGCATTAAACCGTCCATTGACTGCCTTCTCTCTGTACTCCCCTGAGGTGAGCAACATTTTGAAATAGCACTTGGAATAAAGGGATCATTTTGGTAAAGTCCTTTAACCTCCATCTTGGCTAATGGCCTGGAACAGAGGCTGTCTTTACAAGAAAAGATTGGATAGGTTGGGTGTAATCGCTCTGCAACCAAGGAGACTGAGGAATGACCTTAAAGGGATTTATAAAATTACGCGAGTCATAGACGGGATAGATATTCAGTCTTTTCCCCAGGTCATTGAAATCTAAAACTAGAGGGCACAAGTTTAAGATGAGAGGGAAGAAATTTAAAAGCGATCTTGGGGTAAATAATTTTTGCAATGAGCTGCCAGAGGAGTTGGCGGAGGCAGATGCAATTACCATATTTTAAAGACTTTTAAACAATTTGGTGTACTGAATGATTCTGCACTCTATGTTAATGAGAGCATGCAAATAGAAATGCTGAGGGAACCCAGTATATCTGAAGTATATAAAATGTATAAATTGCAAAGCATGAAAAGCTATGGAACTGACAACACTAAACTGGAGATCGTCTTTGGAAGGCAGAGGGCTAATATTTTGACAGATTAAATGCGATAAGGTCAGTGAATCAGTAGTACTGAAGAATCCACTCAACTCATGGATGCTGGAATCTTTTTCAAGGCTTGCTAATGGAGCTCAGCCTGCATGCTGCGCCTAACTTCTCTGGACATAGCAAATGTGGGCAGAGTTTTACTATTTGTCACTGAAGTGCTGAATCCATTCCATGATTGAGCTTGTTTATGCTGAATAAACTCTTCAAGATGTAGGTATAAGGAACTGCAGATTTTGTTTATATATAATGGACACAGGCAGCATCTCTGGAGAACATGGATAGGTGGCGTTTCTGGTTGGGAGCCTTCTTCCCGTGTGTGTGTGTGTGTACATTAAATGACTGGTGCATTTCTTTCATAGATCATTCTTGGGAAAACATTTTAATGCTGAAACAAATGTTTAGCGTTTTGTATTTCCCCTTTCATCTGAAAAGTCTCAACCGTCTGCTTGTGGAATAAAGTTAAGTATTGTGACTTATTTTTACAGGCAGCTCATAAAGTACTATCAGAATATGGGAATCCTGAACTTCAAATGCTGGCTGTACTTGCCCAGGAGGGTGGCGTTTGGAAGAACTCTGTACTTGACAACATTTTCTCCCAAGAGCCATTGGAACAGGATAAAGGTAGGACATGAGAAAAACCTTACAAGGAAGATTTCAGTCCTGAGAAGATTTGGGAAGTTTTCTTCGATGTCGGAGTCAAAGAGCACAGAAACAAACCCTTTTGGCCCACCATGTCCATGCTGACTATCAAGTTCTTGTCTATATTAATCTCATTTACCAGCACTTGGCTCATAGCTTCTCAATTTCCAGAGGCCTGTTGTGAGAATGTATTTTCCACTATCATCCAGTGTGTTCCAGATTCCATCCACCCTCTTAATGAAAGTTCTTCCTCAGTTCCTTTTTAAAGCCTATGTTTTGGATAGTTCCTAAAATCTACCCTATGTAACACCTCTCATAATTTTTTTAACCTCTATCAAGCGATTCAGGCTCCTCAAAGAAACACAAACCCAATCTATCCAGTCCCTCTTCATAACTGAAATGTTTCATCCCAGGCAATGTCCTGGTAAATCTCTCATGCACTCTCCAGTGTAAACATGCCTTCCTATTAGTGTGATGAGTTGAATTACATTAGTACTCCAGCTGTGGCCTGGCTAATGCTTTACAAAGTTAGTCCATAACCTCCCTGCTCTTGTATTCTGTATTCCAGCTAATGAAGGCAAATATCCCTTCTTTCAGGCATGCCTACCTCCGTGATGTCATGGGTAAATACGGTGGTGTAGAAGATAGTGATGATAGTTATCAGAAAATACAGCAGGATCTTGATCATTGGGCAAGTAAGCTGAGGAATGGTTAATGAAGTTTAATGCTGATAAGTGTGAGGTGTTGCATTTTGGGAAGTCAAACCAAGGCAGTATCATAGTGAATGGTAGGGGTGTGGGGAGTGTTGTGGAGCAGAGGAATCTAGGAGTGCAGGTATGTAGTTCTGAAAGTTGTATCACAGGTCTACAAGGTGGTCAAGAGGCTTTTGGTGCGTTGGCCTTCATGAATCAAGGTATTGAGTATAGAAGTTGGGACATTATGTTACAAGATGAATGTGAGGCCACATTTGGATTGTTGTGATCAGTTTTGGTCACCCTGCTATAGGAAGAATGTCATTAAGCTGAAACGAGTGCAGAGAAGATTTAGGAGGATGTTGCCAGGATGGGAGGGGGAAGATGTAATAGAAGCTGAGGGGCAAATTTTTCACTCAGTGGGTGATGGGTATCTGGAACAAGCTGCCAGAGAAGGTAGTTGAGACAGATACTATAACATAATTTAAAAGACGCTTGGATTGGTATATGGATAAGAAAGGCTTAGGGATATGGGCCAAACATGGGCAGTAATTTTAATTGACATTGGATATTTGCAGATCTGGAATCTGAATAAACTTCCACAGTTGCAATTTTATTGCAGCCGCTCCGAAATGTCCATTGGCCAGTTTAGTTTCCACTTATAAATGCGATAGTATGACCTTCCTGATGTTGCCGATTAGTGGCAAATTAACAGGACTTTTGTAACCAAAAACCATTGAGGCATGGAGGCTGAAAGTGCACAAATACAGTGCCCTCCATAACGTTTGGGACAAAGACCCATCATTTATTTATTTGCCTCTGTACTACACAATTTGAGATTTGTAATAGAAAAAAATCACATGTGGTTAAAGTGCACATTGTCAGATTTTAATAAAGGCCATTTTTATACATTTTGGTTTCACCATGTAGCAAGTACAGCAGTGTTTATACATAGTCCCCCCATTTCAGGGCACCATAATGTTTGGGACACAGCAATGTCGTAAATGAAAGTAGTCATGTTTAGTATTTTGTTGCATCTCCTTTGCATTCAATGACTGCTTGAAATCTGCGATTCATGGACATCACCAGTTGCTGGGTGTCTTCTCTAGTGATGCTCTGCCTGGCCTGTATTGTAGCCATCTTTAGCATGCTTGTTTAGGGGGCTAGTCCCCTTCAGTTTTCTCTTCAGCATATAAAAGGCATGCCCAATTAGGTTCAGATCAGGTGATTGACTTGGCCACTCAAGAATTGACCATTTTTTAGCTTTAAAAAACTCATTTGCTGCTTTAGCAGTATATTTGGGATCATTGCCTTGCTGTAGAATGAACCGCCAGCCAAAGAAAATTACAAATCTCAAATTGTGGAGTACTGGGGCAAATAAATAAATGAATTGTCCCAAACATTATGGAGGGCACTGTAGTTGGCACTGTTGGGTTGTTTAGGATTGCTAATATAATGCAGTTTATCAGACTTCCATTGCCAACCATTTTTCAATTGAAAATAGCAAAAAAAATGTACATGCATCAATGATGATAGAAAAAATAAACTGCAGTCGGTCCAGTGTGTTTGAGATTCACATTTTAATCTGCAGCAAACCCACCTTTCCTTAAACCAGTCCCATAAAACTTTGCTGCATTCCTTATGGCAATTATACTCTTTTTTGAGTTAGGAAACCAAAAGTCACAGTTTCATACAGCATGAAAACAGGTCCTTTGGCCCACGGTATCAATACCATCCAGTGCTTGGCTCCTGTCTTCTCTGTTGTAAGGCTTCTTCAAGTGCCCATTCAATGTCGTGAGAGTCTCGGGAAGAAGTGAGTCATCTTTGAGTTTAGACACAAAATGCTGGAGTAACTCAGCGGGTCAGGCAGCATCTCAGGAGAGAAGGAATGGGTGACATTTCAGTTCGAGATAGGATGTAATTGGAGACAGGAAGACAGTGGGAGAACTGGGAAGGGGAGGGGAAAGAGAGGGACAGAGGAACTATCTCAAGTTAGAGAGGTCAATGTTCATACCACTGGGGTGTAAACTGCCCAAGCAAAATATGAGATGCTGTTCCTCCAATTTGCGCTGAGCCTCACTATGACAATGGAGGCGGCCCATGACAGAAAGGTCAGACTGGGAGTGGGAGGGGGAGTTGAAGTGCTGAGCCACCGGGAGATCATGTTGGTTAAGGCGGACTCAGCGAAGGTGTTGAGCGAAACTATGGCCGAGCCTGCATTTTGTCTCGCCGATGTAGTGAAGTTGACATCTTTGAGTAACTGGAAATGTTTGAGACCTCTTTTGGTGCTGTTCCTGACATTCTTTTCTCATTTCGGTCTACCCTACTAATCTGATGGTTTGGAAGAGTGAAGGATATTTTGAACTTTGAGTTTTCAATTAAGGTGGAATACAGTTCTGTCCCATAAGCCCCACAGCTTTATAAATTCCTAGGTCTAATGAACAGGATAAGTTTTAATGATAGTCTGGTGGTTTCATGTGCACTATTATACCAGCATTTAAATCTACCATATTTATATTAATTTAAATACATCAATTCCTAAGAGAGGGATTCAAACATCTCTCTGATCCTTGGAACATCTACTTTTTAACCACTTTGTTATTGTTCAGTTTTATGCCAGTACTTTGCATAGTGCACAATCCATTTAAGAAATCTTGCCATATTCTATCAGACTATGGTAGACAAGTAATGGTACTTTTTAAAGTGTAGAATTTTACATTGCACAATGCAGTGCTTTTACAGTGATACAGCACATAAATGGGCCCATGAGCCTACTGTGTCCATGCGGCCAAGTACCCATCTGTCCTAATCCTGTTTACCAACACTTGGTCTGCAGCCTCCTTTGCTTGATTCATCCAGACATAGTTTAAATGTCACGTGAGCTCTGACTCTGTAAAATGGCTCCATTATAATCGTGTCTTTCTGCTGACTGGATAGCTTGCAACAAAAGCTTTCCACTGTACCTCGGTACACGTGATAATAAATAAACTACACTAAACTTTCTCCCCAACCCACCCCATCCCTTTCCCTCTCCCTTAGGATGTGTGATCCAGATCACTGCCGCCTTTTGTGTGGAACAAACTTTCTGCACATCCTCTCTTATTCCTCACCAATGCCATCTGGTCCTAGATGTTTCTTTCATGTTAAAAACCCTCACTCCACTTTACCTATCCCTCCCTTAATTTCATTTACTTCTATCCAGTGACCCCCTCAGTATCCTCGCTGCTCCTGCCTATCCAATCTCTGTTCACAAGATGCTTCATCCCAAGCAACGTCCTGGTAAAGCTCCTGTGCACTTGAATGCAATCTCATCCTTCCTACATTATGGCAACCAGAACTACAGACAATATTCCAAAGTGTAGCCTAATGACAAATTTATAAAGTTGTACCATGATTTCCATACTCTTATAGCCTGTGCCCCAGGTATGATGCTGCCTTCACCACATTCTCTGCTTGTGCTGCCACCTTTAGGAATCTATGGACATGTAAACCAAGGCCCCTCTGCTCCTCAATACTCCATTTTTGCCTTCCGTTCATGGTATCTGCTTAATAGCCTTAATAGTTCTCCCAAAATATATCAAGTACTGATCAACATTAAATTCCATCTGTCATTACTCCACCTATCCTTGATTAGCTCCTGCCTTTCCAAATGTTGATTCACTGTCCTATAATTACCTGGCTCTGCCTGGTGGTCACCCATCAATTTCCTGCCCATGCAACGAATAACTGATAAGTGTGGGTGGCCAGCTGGCTAAACTGCAGTCCACAATGTCTTCAGCATCGTAGATACTTCATGTTAAATCCATCTGCAACTCCAGTCAGAAGTTGCAGCTGGACACACTTGGTCGACGGGGATACTGGAATTCTCCCAAATCTCCCACGCAGAGCAGGAAGAACAAACCAGAGGGCTGAGTTTTGCTGCTGTAGTTGACACTTAATTACCTTGGTACTCTAAATTAAAAGAAGTAACTAATTTAAGAGTCAAGAATGTATGATAGTCATATGTATTCACCACAGAACAACTCAATTCTTGCAGCAGCTTGTAACACAATACCCATAGATAATATATTATAAACAAAATATTAACTAAATTAATAACCCCAATACTCGTGTAAAACAAAACTTTGTCGTGCAGCACAAGAAATACCCACCTGTTGCTACTCACCAATGCCTGCACCCTCACCAAAGGCTACACTCTGGAGGTACAATAACAAAGTTTCAAAGACCCATTAAGCAAAATGAGTTTTGGTTTTATAGCTTCATTTCGAAAAGAAAAATACCGAAAGTTGCAACTTGATAGAGAATTCGATCAAGGACATTTTTGTAACACAGCCCATCTCCGTGGCATTTCAGTGCACCTGTCATGTCTAGCCTAGACTTGTCTATTCCAATGCTGACAATTTAACTCTGACAACTGTGAGATGCCGCATTTTGGAAAGTTGAAGCAGGACAGGACTTGCACAATAATATAGTAGGGCCTGGAGAGTTTTGTAGAATAGGGAGACTTGGGAATACAAGTATATAGTTCTATGAAAGTGGTGTTCCAGGTAGGGCGGCACAGTGACGTAGCGGTAGAGTTGCTGCCTTACAGCGGCAGAGACCCGGGTTCGATCTAGATTATGGGTGCTGTCTGTACGGAGTTTGTATGTTCTCCCTGTGACCGCATTGGTTTTCTCCGATTTCCTCCTGCACCAAAGACGTTCAGGTTTGTAGATTAATTGGCTTCGGTAAATTTGTAAATAGTCCTTAGTCTGTAGGATTGTGCTAGTGTGCAGGGATCATTGGTCGGCATGGTCTCTGTGGGCCGAAGGACCTGTTTCTTCGCTGTATAAAGTCTCTAAAGGTAGGCAGGGTGGTGAAGAAGACGTTTGGCTCGCTTGTCTTCATAGTTCAAGGCACTGAGAACAAAAATTGTGACAGCATGTTATAATGCTCCAAGTTGTTGATGATACCACACTTAGAGTACTCTGTGCAGTTCTGGTTGCCAGCTACTGGAAGATGTCATTAAGTTGGAAAGGGTGCAGTGAAGATTCACAAGGATGTTACTGGGACTGGGGGGCTTGAGTTCTAAAGTAAATGCTGGATAGCCTGGGGCTGTTTTCCCTGAAATGTAGAAAGCTGAAGGGTTATCTTATAGAGCTTTATAAAATATGTGGCATAGCAAGGTGAATGTTCGCTGTCTTTTTCCCAGGGCAGAAGAGTCTTAAACTTGAGAGCATCTATTTGACGTGAGAGGAGAAAGATTTAAAAGGTACCTGAAAGGAAGGCTTTTCACACAGAGAATAATGGGTACGTGGAACGAGCTGCCAAAGGAAGCAGTAGAGATAGGTACAATTACAACGTTGAAGAGACATTTGGACAGGTACACAGATATGAAAAATTAAGAGGGATATGGATCAAACACTGGCAAATGGGACCAGTGTAGTTGAACATAGATGTGTTGGGCCAAAGGCTCTATTTTTGTGTTGTATGACTCTATGACATACCAAGTGCATAACGTGTAAATAAATATGTAATAACAAATTTGGGGCTAACAGTAAGCATGTATATCATGGAGGGATCTGCTTTTCTGTTAAGAGTGGAAACCTACCTGGATGGTTATTCGTGAGCTTGGAAAGGTCAGCATGCAGCGTGGAGAGACTGTGGTGGATAGAGTATCCACAAACTGGCATTCAGTACCAAAAAGGAAGGTCTCTAGTGTCAGTCAGGTGTAACACTGATATAATAAATGCCGCATTGCAGTATATTACATTTGCACCATTTCAAGATGGTGGTAAGCTTCAGAAATAGAAAATAGAAACATAGAAAATAGGTGCAGGAGTAGGCCATTCGGCCCTTCGAGCCTGCACCGCCATTCAATATGATCATGGCTGATCATCCAGCTCAGTAAGCTGTACCTGCCTTCTCTCCATACCCCCTGATCCCTTTAGCCACAAGGGCCACATCTAACTCCCTCTTAAATATAGCCAATGAACTGGCCTCAACTACCTTCTGTGGCAGAGAATTCCACAGACTCACCACTCTCTGTGTGAAGAAATGTTTTCTCATCTCGGTCCTAAAAAACTTCCCCCTTATCCTTAAGCTGTGACCCCTATTGTATTTTAATTATATAAACATGATACTACAGAAACCTAGAATGATGGAATGTTGAGAGAACAAGTCTGTGGCAGTATAATTTCCTACATCCTGATCTCATTACATTCATCTGCTTATTCGCTATTTCTTTTAATATTCCTCCCTTTCAAGACACTCCCTTTTATAAATATTTATGATAGATGTTACCGCAGCATCTTAATACAAGCTCGCGCTTGTCCAGAATCAGCCATTTGGTGGATTGTTTGATCATGAAAGCTCCATCATTAGCATGATAGGGAAGGAGATCTCTGAATTTATTTGTTCAGCTATTGCTGGTGACGCAATGAAAAAAAGACCAAAACAGTGCTATTCCAATGACACAAACTTCAACCAATATTTCTGTAAAGCGTTGGAGAAGGCTGAAGTAAAACAGCTATATATGGAGGAAAACGGACGGCACGGTGGCCAGCGATAGAGTTGCTGCCTTACAGCGCTTGCAGCACCAGGGACCCGGGTTCGATCTCGACTAAGTCTGTACGGAGTTTGTACGGGATCTTCTGTTTCCTCCCACACTCCAAAGAGGTACCGGTTTGTAGGTTAATTGGCTTGGTATAAGTGTAAATTGTCCATAGTGCGTGTAGGATAGTGTTAATGTGCGGGGATCGCTGGTCGGTGCAGACTCGATGAGCCGAAGGGCCTGTTTTCGTGCTGCAACTCTAAACCAAACTAAACAAAAGAAGTCGTCTAGGGGCAACTCGGCAGGTCAGGCAGCATCTGTGGAGGGAGTGGACAGGCGGTGTTTTGAGTCAGATTTTGGATGGTGGAGACGAGTGCATTTGCCTCTTTGAAGTTTACATTAAGGAACAAGGCTAAATTAAATGAAACATTTTGTATATCTTAACAAGACTAAGTATAACTAGGAAAATTGGGGAAAAATCATATATCAAAATCATTCTTCGATATTTTGAAATCAGACAAATGTTTCAGATCCCGTCATTGTTTCTGGATCAGGGCGATGCTACTAATGCTGACGCTCCCACATCAATCTGAGCAATTACAAAAAGATATCCTAAATAAATTTATCTCCATCTTACTCCAGAGATGATTCCTGACCCATTGAGTTAATCTAGAACATTGTTTCGCACAATTAATACTGTGGTTGCTTTGCACTATGGAACTAAAAGGCCCACTGATTTCTTCTGCGTGGTTATTCCTGTCATGTGATTTCAGGCTGGATGTAGTGAAGTTGTATGCAGCACCACATAGAGAGAGTAAATTCACAAACAGCACTTGACATTTCAATACAGTACTGTGTATGTTTGGAAAAGGTAATCGCGCCACCATTTGGTGAGAAATGAGTATTGCAGCAACCTAGAGAGATTAGTTTATTACTGATCTCAGATCAGCAGAACTTTAAATTCTCAAGAGGGTGAGATATTTTCTCCAATAATGCCTCTTTGTCCAGTGTAAATCTTGTCTACAGCACCACATTGCCTACCCCAGAGCAAGAAAACAGGATTTTATTTTCTCTGATTGCATTAATGCCATAATCCCATGCGGGAATCCATGCTTTAAGCTCATCCGTTTTACCTGTCTCCACCTGTCTCTGCTCTTTAGACTGGGCATGCTTATCCTATTTTCTTTATCTGATTCTGTCTTGCAACCTGCCCCACTCCCTCTCACCAATGACGTACAGATATGACATGACATCCAATACCTGCACTCAAAACCTTGACCAATGAAGGTCACCATGTTTACAATGCAGGTCCTGCCCTGGTTTAGCTTTCCAAAATGCAATACCTCGCACTTGTCAGAGATAAGTTCCATCCACCGTTTCTCGGCTCATTTCCACACTTCATCTCGATCCTTTTGCAATCTTAGATATCTTCTTCACTGTCCACTGCACCGTCAATATTGAAACTTACCAACCATGTTTCCAGCATTGTCATCCAAATCATTAATATCAATGAGAAACATCAGATTTTCTGTTGTACACTACTGTATCGTACATGTATATGTACAGATCCCTGTTGTACACTACTGGTCGCAGGCCTCCAATCTAAGTAACAACTGTCACCCTTTGACACCTTCCACTGATCCAATATTGTATCCAATTGGCTTGCTTAACCTGGATCGCATGTAATCCAACCTTCCAGGCTGGAACACCATGAGGAACCTGTAAGGGGTCTGCATTTCGTCCGTGCAAGATGTTGGTTGCGTCCAGTTTAGGGGTTTAGGTGCAACCAGTCTTTCTCATACAGGCGTCGACAAGTTAGGCCACAGGACCTATTTCTGTGCTGTATGTCATCAAGACTGGTTTAGGATTCCCATAAATATGTGCTCTTCATCTTGCATATTATAGGTAATACTCCGACACTCCCTGGTCCACTTGTTCCCTCCGAAACTCCCTGGTCCACTTGTCCCTTCCCACCCAAACCACCCCCTCCCCAGGTACTTTCCCCTGCAACTGCAGGAGATGCAACACCTGTCCCTATACCCCCTCCCCCCCCCCCCCTTCGACTCCATCCAAGGACTCAAACAGTCTTTCCAGATGAGGCAGAGGTTCACCTGCACCTCCTCCAACCTCATCTATTGTATCCGCTGTTCCAGATGTCAACTTCTCTACATCGGCGAGACCAAGCGCAGGCTCGGCAATCGTTTCGCCGAACACGTCCGCTCAACCAACCTGATCTCCCGGTGGCTCAGCACTTCAACTCCCCCTCCCATTCCCAATCTGACCTTTCTGTCCTAGGCCTCCTCCATAATCAGAGTGAGGCTCAGCGCAAATTGGAGGAACAGCACCTCATATTTCGCTTGGGCAGTTTACACCCCAGCAGTATGAACATCGACTTCTCTAACTTCAGGTAGTCCCTGCTTCCCCTCTCTATCCCTTCACTCTTCCCAGTTCTCCCACTAGTCTTTCTGACTCCATCTACATCCTATCTTTGTCCCGCCCCCTCCCCGACACTGTCTGAAGAAAGGTCTCGACCCGAAACATCACCCATTCCTTCTCTCCCAAGATGCTGCCTGACCCGCTGAGTTACTCCAGCATTTTGTGTCTACCTTCGATTTAAACTAGCATCTGCAGTTTTTTTTCCTACGTAGGTAATACTTTAATCTCTATGTTATCTGCCATGCAATACTTTGAAAGGGCTGCAATGTCAAAACTGACATCTTTCAAAATTGCCACTAAACCACAAAATTATGTCCACTCACTTGCTCGTGTAAAGAACAAGATTGAATGATGCAATTTGAGGAAAATCGAGAGTTCATCTGACACAATGAGCACCATTCCTTCGGCAATCTGCCCTTTCGAGCTATTTGCTGAATGTAAAACCTTTCTGGGTTCAGATTGATTTCTGTATTTGGTAGATGTTGTACCTGATGCCACCTTCTGATGTTGCATGTAAACGCCTGGGTCTCTGCAGCTGCTGTGCAATGGAGAATGCAGTGAGTGCATCAAGTGTAGTGGGAGGAGCTAGGCGACACAAGATGACAGTTGACTACAAAACCTGTAAACTATAGAATTCTTTGATTGCAGCAAACATTGTGGATGTTGATTGATATTGTGATCTTTCCAGTGAATGAATTTCTGACGCAGGAGGGTCCTGCACTTCTTGAAATGCGAATCCGACACCTCATTAAAGGAAAGAGATTTGATCAGGCTACGAAGTTGGCAAAAGTATGTGCAGAACATCCAGAAATTGGGACAAAGAGCATTTTTAAACAGACCTACCTAACCTGTCTTTGTACTTCATCATCGAGTGAAATCTTGATGGATGAGGTAAGCATGACTAAGTTACTGATATCCTCCTTGATTTTTCTAAGTAGAGCCAGTTGCCTGAGGGAAAAAAATCAAATGACTACAATGGCATAGATGTGTATTCTTTTTGAGTTCTTCACATTCAGCAATACCACTTTCGAACAGTTTTCTGATATATATCTGCAATCAATTAACATTGAACTCCAAGGTTATTAATAAAATGTATTTATTTGTTGTCCTTGCCTTTAAAATACTGTTAAATATTTTAAAATAAAACATCATCAGCAGTATCTCAGTAAATGTAGACAGAGCAATGGATTCCCAGATATGTGGTCAGAGTGCTAGATCCCATTGATGTTAACCTCTTGGTTTTTCCTTCACAATAAATGTTAATGGGTGAGATTGCAACATTCACAAAAGTTTAAAGGAAAAATAAAAGTATTGCAAAGCCAAAATAACAGATACAGGAAATCTGAAATGAAACCACAAAGTGCTGGAAATGCCCAGAAGCTTTAACAGCACCTGATGGGGAAACTCGGTGGATGTTTCAGATAAGAGTGAGAGAATTAAAATGACAAGCTCTTCGGATCTCAGGGCCAGATCTGCAGACTGAACAGAGGTGCTCACCAAAGCTAATTGCTTTAATCTTCCTGATGTTGAGGACACCACATTCTGAGCATTACTGGAGCTGTTTTTCTGTAAGCTTAAAACATTTTGTTAATTCAGTTGTGCAAATAACTGAATTTAAATTCTATGGCTGTCATGGTGGAGTTTGAACTCGAGTCTCTGGATTTTAATCCATGCCCCGGGATTACTGTGCTATCATCGTACCCTTAAAATAAGAAAACATTGAATGATAGAGAAATGTTGATGAGAGTTTGTAACTCTGGATGACAGCAGGGAACAGAACAAAAATAATCCCCAGTTTTTTTTCTATTGAGGCATTGGCTTCATAAATGTTCATCATGGAACAGTAAAACATGGAAATTGCCCCTTTGGCCTCACAATTTCTGTGTCAAATGTGATGCCAAGACCACTCTTATCTGTTTGCACTTAATCCATACCCCCCCCCCATTCTCTGCATATCCATGTGCCTATCTAAAAGTCTCTTAAATGCCACTATCGTATCTGTCTCCACCACCAGCCCAGGCGGCACATTATAGGCACTGACCAGCCTCTGTATTTAAACAAAAATTAAACTGAATTTTATTCAGATTAAAAAATACATGCAAAATTAAAATGTGCTAAATTATTAATACATACTGAGTGCCTATACATTCAACATTACTAATGTTATATGCAGTAGTGTTAGCACCTCCTTTTTTCTTTACACATGGTACCATTGGTGCTAATGTGGCCCCCTCAATCTGTCAAAAAAGATTTTGAAACTGAGGTCTGAACTCTAAGAAGCACCATCTGCCAGCTCCTGCTCAGTGCCCTCTCATCATTTTTAGTAGACGTTGAGCACAAATGGATGCGTGTAAATGCATGTCATTAATAGCCACCTGCACAGTATGAAGCAAATACATGTTATAATTTTTAAATATTCCAACATTTTGATTATTTTGCTGGTTTAGCCATTGTAGAAAATATATTCTAATTTGAACCCATGTTTTTGGTTTTTTTCCTTTAAAGATCTCTGCTGTTGACTGCAAGGATGCATTGGAGATGATTTGTAACCTGGAGTCAGATGGGGAGGAGAATTTAGCCCTCATCTTGTGCACAGCCTTCCTTACACGGCAGCTTCAGGAAGGAGACCTGTACTGTGCTTGGTCAGTCGCCATTCTCACCATTGATTTTTCTGCTCTGCTATACTCATCGGCCTTCCCATTTGGAGAGGCTAAAATTATGTTTTTTAGTGACAGGTGCAAGGCAGTATTAGAAGCAAGAAAAACGGTCAGCTGCCTCACCCAAGGCAGGGCTGAGGATTACGAAATGGCATTTTACATAGTGTAATATGTATTCTTCAGACAGAAGTGGGCCGTTTAACTCAGCTGGCTTATGGTGGTATTTGTGCTCCACATGGGCCTCTTGTTGCTCTCCATCCAATCCTGTCAGTATTTCTGCAATCTAAACACAAAGTGATGGAGATGCTCAACAGATCAGCTATGATCTGTGGAGAGTGAGAAACAATTCCCATTTCACATTGTTGACCTGTCATCAGAATTGGGAAGCTGAGAAAGCAAGCATGCACAGAGAGGTAGAAGGGTAGAGAGAACAGAGAATATTAGTTTGTCCTTCCAGTCCTTTCCGCATCATGTGCTTAGCATGTGTCTACTTAAATACAGCTTAATCTACAACACAGAAATAATTGTACTTTCTCTGGATCTTTGGAAGAACTACACTATTAATTTCCTGTTTTTCCCAGTAGCTCCTTAAAACTTTTATTTCAGTAATCTATTCTGTTATCTTTTAAAAGTCCCTATTAAATGGTTTCTTAAACCCTTGCAGACCTGTGCATTCCAAGTCAACAAATTGCTGCTCAAAAATGCCCTATGTCACATTAAATTATCTGTACCTCTGGTATTTGTCCCTTTTTTGTTCCATCAAAACCACTCTTCTTTTCTGAATCCCTTCAGCCATTCTTTATGATAGCAAATACCCCATTCTATCCACTGGAAAAAGATTTGTTTGACACCCCTTTAATTGGGTTTAATAATTGTCTTGTACTTATGACCTAGTTTTAGATTCTCATATTCATAAGTTTGTAAGTTATAGGAGCAGAATTAGGCCTTTTGGCCCATCATTCAATCAAAGCTGATCTATTTTCCCCTTTCAACCCCATTCTCCTGCCTTTTCCCTGTAATCATTCAAACATTTTATCTTCCAGAGCTTCTCAAAAGACCTCTAAGTCAACCCTCTGTCAGCCTTTTCTCACCACTCAATATATAGAGTCAAAGAGTTATACAACTTCGAAACAAGCCCTTCGGCCCAACTTGCCCACACCGGCCAACATGTCCCAGCTACATGAGTCCCACCTACCCGTGTGTGGCCCATATCCCTCTAAACCTGTCCTATCCATGTACCTCTCTAAACGTTGGGATATGCCTTGCCTCAACTACCTCCTCTGCCATACACCCACCACCCTTTGTGTGAAAACATTACAATGGACAATAGGTGCAGGAGGAGGCCATTCGGCCCTTCGAGCCAGCACCGCCATTCAATGTGATCATGGCTGATCATTCTCAATCAGTACCCCGTTCCTGCCTTCTCCCCATACCCCCTGACTTCGCTATCCTTAAGAGCTCTATCTAGCTCTCTCTTGAATGCATTCAGAGAATTGGCCTCCACTGCCTTCTGAGGCAGAGAATTCCACAGATTCACAACTCTCTGACTGAAAAAGTTTTTCCTCATCTCAGTTCTAAATGGCCTATCCCTTATTCTTAAACTGTGGCCCCTTGATCTGGACTCCCCCAACATTGGGAACATGTTTCCTGCCTCTAACGTGTCCAACCCCTTAATAATCTTATACGTTTCGATAAGATCTCTTCTCATCCTTCTAAATTCCAGTGTATACATGCCCAGTCGCTCCAGTCTTTCAACATATGATAGTCCCGCCATTCCGGGAATTAACCTAGTAAACCTACGCTGCACGCCCTCAATAGCAAGAATATCCTTCCTCAAATTTGGAGACCAAAACTGCACACAGTACTCCAAGTGCGGTCACACTAGGGCCCTGTACAACTGCAGAAGGACCACTTTGCTCCTATACTCAACTCCTCTTGTTATGAAGGCCAACATTCCATTGGCTTTCTTCACTATCTGCTGTACCTGCATGCTTCCTTTCAGTGACTGATGCACTAGGACTAATGCACTAGGACACCCAGATCTCGTTGTACGTCCCCTGTTCCTAACTTGACACCATTCAGATAATACTCTGCCTTCCTATTCTTACCACCAAAGTGGATAACCTCACACTTATCCACATTAAACTGCATCTGCCATGCATCCGAGCCTTACCCCTTAGATTCCTATTAAATCTTTTCCCTTTCACCTTAGACACATGTTCTCTGGTCCTCGATTCACCTGCGCTGGGCAAGAGACCCTGTGTATATACCTGATCTATTCCTCTCATGATTTTATACACCTCTATAAGATCACCCCTCATTCTCCTGCGCTCCAAGGAATATAGTCCCAGCCTACTCAACCTTTCTATATATCTCAGACCCCCCCTAGTCCTGGTAACATTCTCGTAAATCTTCTCTGTACCCTTTCCAGCTTGAAGCTTCCATATGTGTCAATTCCGTTATTATCTCCTCCAAAGTGTCACTATCTTTACAGCATGGAAATTTGAATTGTGCATGGTAATACAATGTGTTCAAACCAACTGTGAAAGTTTAATATAACTTGCCTGCTTTTAATTTCTATCCTTCTATAAATAAACCCCAATGGATGCTTTGATGTATTTATATTCTCAATAAAATCTTACTTTTGATGACTGGTGCTCCAAATTCATGGATCTTGTTGCTCCATTTAGACTTAATATGCAAACCATATGCATATGGTTCTTTATTCCTCAAATGCACCACTTCCACACCTATTTAAATTATAATGTGCATCATCTTTTTTTAAGTTTATCGTGGCTTCTTGTAAATTGTTGCAACCTTCCTCATCATTAACCCAAATTTGATGTTGCCCACAAATTTTGAAATTGCATTTTAACATTTTGGATTCTGCAAGCTAAGTAAATCACAGCTCCATTTCAAAGTAAATCACCAAAGTAGCTACTCTGTACTCTGCCTTCTATTTTGTAATCAGTTTGTTGACCATATTGTTCCTTGTGCCCCACACTAGTGTACAAAGTTAATAATGACTTTTGTTTTCAGGGAGCTGACACTCTTCTGGAGCAAATTGCAGCAGCGGATGGAATCATCTTCATTGACCTTTCTGGAGTGCTGTCGGCAGTTCTCCATGTTATCTAAAACTGTTTATCACATCTTCTTCCTAATTAAGGTCATACAGTCAGAGGTATGCATACTTTTTTGCGCAAAGTTTCTTTATATGCATTTGGAAACTAATTACAATTTAATTCATAGAAACATAGAAAATAGGTGCAGGAGTAGCCCATTCGGCCCTTCGAGCCTGCACCGCCATTCAATATGATCATGGCTGATCATCCAACTCAGTATCCCGTACCTGCCTTCTCTCCATACCCCCTGATCCCTTTAGCCACAAGGGCCACATCTAACTCCCTCTTAAATATAGCCAATGAACTGACCTCAACTACCTTCTGTGGCAGAATTCCACAGATTCACCACTCTCTGTGAAAAAAAACTTTCTCATCTCGGTCCTAAAAGACTTCCCCCTTATCCTTAAACTGTGACCCCTTGTTCTGGACTTCCCCAACATCGGGACAATCTTCCTGCATCTAGCCTGTCCAACCCCTTAAGAATTTTGTAAGTTTCTATAAGATCCCCCCTCAATCTTCTAAATTCCAGCGAGTACAAGCCAAGTCTATCCAGTCTTTCTTCATATGAAAGTCCTGCCATCCCAGGAATTAATCTGCTGAACCTTCTCTGTACTCCCTCTATGGCAAGAATGTCTTTCCTCAGATTAGGAGACCAAAACTGTACGCAATACTCCAGGTGTGGTCTCACCAATCCCCTGTACAACTGCAGCAGAACCTCCCTGCTCCTATACTCAAATCCCCTCGCTATGAATGCCAACATACCATTCGCTTTCTTCACTGCCTGCTGCACCTGCATGCCTACTTTCAATGACTGGTGTACCACGACACCAAGGTCTCGTTGCATCTCCCCTTCTCCTAATCGGCCACCATTCAGATAATAGTCTTCTTTCCTGTTCTTGCCACCAAAGTGGATAACCTCACATTTATCCACATTATACTGCATCTGCCATGCATTTGCCCACTCACCTAACCTATCCAAGTCACGTTGCAGCCTCCTAGCATCCTCCTCACAGCTAACACTGACCCCCAGCTTCGTGTCATCCGCAAACTTGGAGTTGTTGCATTCAATTCCCTCGTCCAAATCATTAATATATATTGTAAATAGCTGGGGTCCCAGCACTGAGCCTTGCGGTACCCCACTAGTCACTGCCTGCCATTCTGAAAAGGACCCGTTTATTCCTACTCTTTGCTTCCTGTCTGCCAGCCAGTTCTCTATCCACATCAATACTGAACCCACAATACCGTGTGCTTTAAGTTTGCATACTAATCTCTTATGTGGGACCTTGTCGAAAGCCTTCTGGAAGTCCAGATATAACACATCCACTGGTTCTCCCTTATCCACTCTACTAGTTACATCCTCGAAAAATTCTAAAAGATTCGTCAGACATGATTTACCTTTCATAAATCCATGCTGACTTTGTCCAATGATTTCACCACTTTCCAAATGTGCTGCTATCCCATCTTTAATAACTGACTCTAGCATTTTCCCCACTACCGATGTTAAACTAGCTGGTCTGTAATTCCCCGTTTTCTCTCTCGCTCCCTTTTTGAAAAGTGGGGTTACATTAGCTACCCTCCAATCCTCAGGAACTACTCCAGAATCTAAAGAGTTTTGAAAAATCATCACTAATGCATCCACTATTTCTGGGGCTACCTCCTTAAGCACTCTGGGATGCAGCCTATCTGGCCCTGGGGATTTATCGGCCTTTAATCCATTCAATTTATCTAACACCACTTCCCGACTAACCTGGATTTCACTCAGTTCCTCCATCTCATTTGACCCCCGGTCCCCTGCTATTTCCAGCAGATTATTTATGTCTTCCTTAGTGAAGACAGAACCAAAGTAGTTATTCAATTGGTCTGCCATGTCCTTCCTTGTTCCCCATGATCAATTCACCTGTTTCTGACTGCAAGGGACCTACATTTGTTTTAACTAATCTTTTTTTCTTCACATATCTATAAAAGCTTTTGCAGTCAGTTTTTATGTTCCCTGCCAGTTTTCTTTCATAATCTATTTTCCCTTTCCTAATTAAGCCCTTTGTCCTCCTCTGCTGGACTCTGAATTTCTCCCAGTCCTCTGGTAGGCTGCTTTTTCTTGCTAATTTGTACGCTTCATCTTTTGTTTTGATACTATCCCTAATCTCCCTTATTAGCCACGGATGCACTACCTTCCCTGATTTATTCTTTTGCCAAACTGTGATGAACAATTGTTGTAGTTCATCCATGCGGTCTTTAAATGCCTTCCATTGCATATCCACCGTCAACCCTTTAAGAATCAATTGCCAGTCTATCTTGGCCAATTCACGTCTCATACCCTCAAAGTTACCTTTCTTTAAGTTCAGAACTGTTGTTTCTGAATTAAATATGTCACTCTCCATCCTAATGAAGAACTCAACCATATTATGGTCACTCTTGCCCAAGGGGCCACGCACATCAAGACTGCTAACTAACCCTTCCTCATTACTCAATACCCAGTCTAGAATAGCCTGCTCTCTCGTTGGTTCCTCTACATGTTGGTTTAGAAAACTATCCCGCATACATTCCAAGAAATCCTCTTCCTCAGCACCTCTGCCAATTTGATTCATCCAATCTATATGTAGATTGAAGTCACCCATTATAACTGTTTTACCTTTGTTGCACACATTTCTAATTTCCTGTTTGATGCCTTCCCCAACTCTACTACTACTGTTAGGTGGCCTGTATACAACTCCCACTAGCGTTTTCTGCCCCTTAGTGTTTCGCAGCTCTACCCATATCGATTCCACATCCTCCAAGCTAATGTCCTTCCTTTCTATTGCGTTAATCTCCTCTCAAACCAGCAACGCTACCCAACCTCCTTTTCCTTTCTGTCTATCCCTCCTGGTTTGAACATGAAGGAACGGTTGGGCTTTGATGCTGGAATCTTCTCTAGTTTTCACAAAATTGCAATTATAGATAAGACCAGACTAGCATTTATACGGTGTCTTTTCACATCCTAGGGTTGTCTGAAAACTCTTTAGTCGGTGAATTCATTTTGAAAGTAGTCACTTGTTTTGTAAATGAATATGGCAACAGGTTCCACAGCAAGATACCATACATATACACCCATCTGAAATAGATGGTCCGACCTGAAACGTCACCTATTCCTTTTCTCCAGAGATGCTGCTTGACCTGCTGAGTTACTCCAGCATTTTGTGTCTATCTTTGGTATAAACGAGCATCTGTAGTTCCTTCCTACATATCTATAATAGAAGGTCAATTAATTTGATTTTACTATCATGGTGTAGGTCCAGATAGTTGGACATCTCCCCTGCTGGTCTTCTAAATCCAATTTATCTCTAAGGGATATCAACTGACGTGTTGAGCAAAGAGGTGCTCAAACAAAGGCTTAGTACAACTTGGCCTTTATCAGTACTCAAGTTACTTGGATATGCTGCCATGCAATTAATTTCCAATATCGTCACATTTAATTCGCTGCTGAAATTTGTCACTCATTACACTAAATCGGAAGACTCTTGGCTGTAAATACTACCTGTGTGAGATAACCTGACCTCTCTCTGATGGAGGTTGCAATCCTTTGAGTTCCAAACTCGGGGGCTTCCTTCTATGATGCAGTAAGGGAAAGAAGAATGACTATGACCTATCTCAACCTCTTATCATTTTATAAACCTCTATCAGATCTTCCCTCGACCTCTGAATCTCGAGAGAAAATAGTCCAAGTTTGTCTAATCAATATAATCAAAATTCTTGTTGCAAGCAACATTCTGGTGAGCCTATTCTGCACCCTCTTCTTAGCTCCCACATCCTCCTTGTAATGGGGTGACCAGAACTCCGCACCCTACTCTGGCATAACCAAAGTTGTATAAAGCTGCAACATGACTTCCCTACTTTTATATACAATGCCTCGACTGTTGAAGAGAAGCAAGCCTTGTGCTGCCGTTATCACCCTGTTTACTTGTGTTGCCATTTTCAGGGAGCAATGGATCTCAAGATTGCTCTGTACATCAGTGCACCCAAGGATCTTGACATTTACTGCATACTTTCCTCTTGCATTTGACCTCCCAAAGTGCAACAGCTCATAGTTGTCCAGATTAAACTTTATTTGCTATTTTTCTGCTCATGTTTCCAACTAGTCTATATTTTGCTGTCCTTTAACCTACCCCACTGACCACAATTAGTCCAATGTTTGCATCGTCTGCAAAGTTACTAATTGGCCCACCTACATTCTCGCCATTGATTTACACACATGTATCATACAAGCAACAGAGATCCAAGAAGTTCCCTGTGGAACGTCCCTGCACCATTACACTCTTCTGTGGCCAAGCCAATTTTGAATCCAATCTACCAAGTCACCATGCATCCCATGAGCCTTAATCTTCTGGATAAGCCTATCATGAGGCACCATGTAGAATTTTTACTTAAGTCCATGTAGACAACATCCACTGCCCTACTATCATCAATCATCTATACCATCTCATAGAGTCATACAGTGTGGAAACAGGCCCTTCAGCCCAACTTGCCCACACCGTCCAACATGTCCCATCTACACCTGTCCCATCTGCCTGTGTTTGGCCCATATACCTCAAAACCTATCCTATTCATGTACCTGTCTAAATGCTTCTTCAAAAAGGACTTAATTTTAAGACATGATCTGCCTTGTTTGGAAGCCTTCTAACCATGTCAACACTTCCAGGTTTCCCCATAATGTTCAGTTTTCTACCCACATCCCAAAGGCATATTGGATGGGTAATTGGCAACTGTAAATTATCGCATGGTGTGGTTCAGAATCACCTTTATAACTTTATAAACTTCTATCGGATCTTCCCTCAACCTCTGAATCTCGAGAGAAAATAATCCAAGTTTGTCTAATCCATATAATTAAAATTCTTGTTGCAAGCAACATTCTGGTGAGCCTATTCTGCATCCTCTTCTTAACTCCCTTGGTGTGCATCTGAGAGATAATACACTGCAGTGCCACAAGGAAATCAGGATAGGGGGAGTAGGACTGATGGGTCGAATGTTTGTCTCGAGTTTCATACAGAGAACAGAGAGCAGTACAGCAGAGGAATAGACCTTTTGGCCCACAATGTCTGTGCCAAACATGATGCCTATTTAAAATAATCCCTTCTACTTGCATGTGCTCCATATTGCTCCATTCCTTGCATGTTCATGCCTATATAGGAGCATCATGTTATCCATTATTGTACCAATTGTTTCATAGTAAATAAAAATATGAAAGGTAGTTTTATAAAGTTCCTTGCTTTTATACAATGAGCATGCATTGTTAGAATGTGTGCTTACATAAGGCTGTCCATGCTTGAAGCATGTCACAGTTGATTACTTTAAAAATATAGTCATTATTTTACAGGCAAAAGCAATGGCCAATTCAAATAACAATTCTGGAAGCAGTGAAGCTTGCTTGCTTGACAGTAAGACTTTAATGTGATATGAAATATTCCTTTTAAGGGCTTGCTAAATATGTACAAATGAACAACAGCATACATTAATATGATGGGTGAAGTAAATAGACTGTGAAAAGCCTCAAGAAGATTAAAACCGGTGTTCATTTGTAAGCAGTTCTCTGCAATCCTGGAAAACTGCAGCAACAAGAGCAGCCATTTGCCCCATTGTTTGTAGGTCCATGAGCAAGCAGTCATGCTCAGTACTTTGCCAGTTTTCTTTCTGTAATCCCCCCCAAAATTCTCATTCTTGATAACTTGTACATTGACTTTAGAATATTTTGCCACCTTTTGGGTAGAGCTTTCATGTTGTTTATTTTATTTTCACGTATGCCAAGGTACAGTGAAAAGCTTTTGTTGCGTGCTATCCAGTCAGCAGAAATACAATACATGATTACAATTGAGCCATTTATAATATATAGATACATGATAAAGGAATAAAGTTTAATGCAATATAAAACGAGCAAAGTCCGCTCGAGGATAGTCCGAGAGTCACCAAAGAGGTAGATACTAGTTCAGGACTGCTCTGGCTGTGGTAGGATGATTCAGTTGCCTGATAACAGCTGGGCAGAAATTGTCCCTGGATCTGGAGGTGTGCGCTTTTATACTTCTATACCCTTTGCCTGATGGGAGAGTGGAGGAGAGGGTGTGGCCGTGGTCCTTGATAATGCTGCTCCCCTTGCTGAGGTAGCATGAGCTATAAATGAAGTCAATAGAAGGGAGGTTGGTTTGTGTGATGGTCTGGGCTGCGTCCTCAATTTGCTGCAATTTCTTGTGGTCTTGGATGGAGCTATTCCCAAACCAAGCTTTGTTGCATCCTGATAAAATGCCGTTGATGGTGCATCTGCAGAAGTTGGTGAAAGTTCTAGGGGAGATGCCGAACTTCTAAGGAAGTAGAGGCGTTGCTTCAATATGGGTGGTTCAGGAGAAGTTGTTGGATATTGACTCCTAGGAATTTGAAGTTTTCAAACATCTATGCTTCGGCACTGTCAATTCAAACTGGGGTATGTGTACCGCTTCGCTTCCTGAAGTTGATCACTATCTCCTTTGTCTTGCTGACATTGAGAGGAAGATGTTGTCTTGACACCAGGACACGAGGTTCTCGATCTCCTTCCTATACTCCGTCTCATCATTATCTGATATCTGGCCCACAATGATCAGGACACTTGGAGTAGAAAATAATTCTCCATCTCCCTTGTGGATCTTTTGCCAATGATTTACATGTGAATACTGGTTATCAACCTCCTTGGTGGGGAGAATGGCCTTCCCTATATGTTGCAAGAAAACGACCCTTAAATTTTACAACCCCTTGAAACCTTTAATTTTCGAGAAACCCCTTTCTAAAGTCTTCATACAGCCATTCTTTGACTTGCAAAAGGGATGCGTTCCTGGAAAACATTTTGTTAAAGTAAAATCTGTAAATAGAAAAGGCTGGATGAAATGAACTGGATATTTGTGTTCCTGTATATGGTAAGTAGCATGCTATTGATTACAGCAAAAATATATGAATTAAATCCTGATTATTCTTCATTGAACTGGCTACATGTATCTTGAATAACTGCAGTATTATTTAGTGCAAGCATTTCAGGTCAAAGTGTCTGTTCCTACATTCTGTATTAAATCAGAGACCTAATGTTGCAGCAAAAGTTTGCTGAGCGTATTGTTAAATTTAAGGATGGTGCCCAGAATAGATGTGTTATTCCAGCAAATGCCAAACAGTGGTTTGTAAAGTCAAGGCATAAACTCTGTTTTAATAACCATGATTCTATTATTGCTGCAAGTAACCTGTTTGCTGTCTCTGTTCAGCTTGTCAACTGGGCCTGTTATCTTTAACAATGCCTCTCTCTTCTTATCTCAACTTTTCAAAATCATGCAACCATATTAGTTCTCCCCTACTTACCATTTCATCTGTAAATCTGAGACTTCAATCTAAGGTTTGAGTTCTATTAATGCAACATAGCTTGGTTATAGACACTGGATTCTAAGGAAATAGTTTGTTTAGATTGAGGTGTCTTGCAATAGTTGTTATTCTGTGATAATTTTTTGATGCAATATGGAGGAGATTCAGATGATACATAGTTTAGGGAGATAGAAATTAGAGTATCGTTTAAAAGACCACAAAATAATCTATGTTAAATTTAAATGATGCAGTGTAATTGAAATCTGTTTGCTGATCCAATATGCATCAAATTTTGATAGCATTGTGCTGCTAGGTACTGATTATATTGCTGGCCTTTCAACCAGCCTGTATACATAATTCTGCAATGTACACTGTCCTCAACACATTGCCAAATTTCATCGTGACCTCAAGCTTTGTAATACTGCTGTGCAAAAAACAATTGATGGAGGAACTCAGTAGTCAGGCAACATCTGAGGAGGGAATGGACAAATAACCTTTTGGGTTGGGACCCTTCTTCAGAGTCTGAAGAAGAATCCCATCCTGAAACATTGTCTGTCCATTCCCTCCATGGATGCTGCCTGACTCATTGTTTCCCCAGCACTTTGTTTTTTGATTTGGCTGCAGCATCTACAGCTCCTTGTGTCTCCATTTGTAATACTATCTTCCAATACCCAAGTTTCGGGGGGCAAGAAATTGTTACAGGACAAGAGCAGATGATCCATCCCATTGATTCCATATCAACTCTTCGTAGAGTAAATAGCCTTGTTCTTTTCTTTCTCAGTGGCCTTCAAATTATTTTTCCTCGTGTTTTTGAAAGCTCTGTTTCCACCACTCTTTGAGGCAATAAGTTTCAAATTATAATGCTCTGCATTTAGAACTTTTTCACATTCCCCAAATCATGTGGCCCTTATTTTGTTTGTAACTTCTAGTCTTTAATGTGTCCACTGTTTGAAACAAATTTAACCTCTTGTCCTATCTCATTCCATAATGATCTTGCGCACCTATACCAAATCTCTCAGAGTTCCTTGCAATATGTGACAGTTACTTAAACGTAGAACAAGGTGAACAGTCCCAGCTTCTCTACCAGAACCTTTCAGCTGTGATCCCTGAGTCTCTGACCCTCTTCCTGTGAGCAGCGATTGACAAATTATGATCACTGCTGTTCCTGCCTTTGATTCTTTCAGCAACCTAGCAATCCAGTTATTCAAGAGGTCTGATCCCAATTTTATGTGATCCCCTTGGAGGGAAGAGATTTCTGTTGTTTTAGAGTGATGGCAATTTTGTTGGTTTCTTTCAAATGTGGTATGAAGGAGAGTAATTCCTTTTCAAAGTAGATCATTTGGATGATGACCTCCACATTTTCCATCTGCCTAAGAAAATAAAATTAAGGTACATTATACTTTCTTAAATGCCAAGATAAAATGTCAGTATTCTCAAATCATTTATTTTTGGCCAATTCGTCCAAATATGCTTGCGTTTCTTAATGAAATAAATTATACAGTATTTTGGGTGAAAAGGATATAGCCATAGTCTGATCAGAGGTTCCAGCAGAATTTCTTAAAAAGACTAATTCTTGAAAGATGTGCTCAGTGCAGGTTTTTTATTGTATTTTATTAGAACACATTTTTTTTGGCGAATTACATTTGTTTTTCAAGGTGATTTCCTAAATCTGCCAAGGGAAAATACGTAGTTAAGCCTAGTTTGTTGATGTGAATTGGCAGCAAGAACAGTGCAGTGGATTATTCATAATTCATTTGAACAGCAATACATGATGTGCAGAATTGACTGATTAGTGTAGGCATTACCCAATCTTTCAGATTGTTGGTTTGTTATTTCTTAATTTTAAACAGCTGAGTATTGGACTTTATCAGTCTGCTCTGTAACCATTGCTGCTTAATTAACTGCTCCCTGGCATGTTAAGAATTTTATTTTCTCACAGTCTAAATCTGTCACGCCAGTGCACTGAGAATCAGGTTTGGGCTGAAAAGAGGATGGTCTCTGAAAAAGATAGAAAGACAAGTGGTATGCTTGAATGGTCGGGGCTTTGAGTACAAGAGTCATGATGCAGCTTTATAGGAATTTGATTGGCCTGCATTGGGAATATTGCGTACAGTTCTGGTTACCCCATTACAGGAAGTATGTGGATGTTTTGAAAAGGGTGCTGAGGAGATTTATCACAATGATGCTTGGATTATAGGGTATTAGCTACAGGGAGAGTTTGGATATGCTTGGATTGTTTTCTGAGGAACGCCGACGTTGCAGGGAGACCTGATAAAAGTGTGGAAGGCAAATGTAGGTTGGACATAACCCTTTTCCCAGCATAGAAAAAACAAATACCAAAGGGCATAGCGATAAGGTGAGAGGAGCAAAGTTTAAAGGGGATATGCGGGGCGTTTTTTTTTGCCGAGGGTGGTGAATGCCTGGAAAGTGCTGCATGGGGTGTTGGTTGAAGCAAATACGTTAGGGGATTAGGGGAATTTAATAGACTTTAAGATAGGCACATGGGTATGCAGGGAATGGAGGGATATAGATTATGTGCAGGCAGATGAGTGTTGGTTTAGGCATCATGATTGGTACAGACACTGGAGAGAAGGAATGGGGAACAGGAAAGCAGAAAGGGGTGAAAATGGGAAGATGTGGCCAGGAGTGGGATCCCATTGGAGATGGCGAAAATGTCGGAGGATTATATGCTCTATGCGACGGCTGATGGGATGGAAGGTGATGACAAGGGGGACACTCCTTGTTACGAATGGGGGAAGGGGGAGCAAGAGCGGAGCTGCGGGATATCGAGGAGAGTCTAGTGAGAGCCTCATCTATAATGGGAGAGGGGAACCCCCGTTCCCTAAAGAATGAGAACATCTCCGATTACCTGGTATCCCACTATTGGCCATATCTTCCCATGTCCACCCCTTTCTGCTTTCTACAGAGACCATTCCCATTACTGGCCACATTTTCCCATCTCCACCCCTTTCTGCTTTCTGCAGAGACCTTTCCCTCCGCAACTCCCTGGTCAACTCATCCCTTCCCACTCAAACCACCCCCTCCCCAGGTACTTTCCCCTGTAACCGCAGGGGTTGCAACACCTGTTCCTTTACCTTCGACTCCGTCGAAGGACCCCGACAGTTTTTTCAGGTGAGGCAGAGGTTCACTTGCACCTCCTCCAACCTCATCTACTGTATCTGCTGTTCCAGGTGTCAACTCCTGTATATCGGCGAGACCAAGCGCAGACTCGGCGATCGATTCGCTGAACACCTTCGCTCAGTCTGCCTCAACCTACCTGATCTCCCGGTGGCTCAGCACTTTAGCTCCCTCTCCTATTCCCAATCTGACCTTTCCGTCCTGGGCCTCCTCCATTGTCAGAGTGAGGCCTAGCGCAAATTGGAAGAACAGCACCTCATATTTTGCATGGGTAGCTTACACCACAGCGGTATGAACATTGACTTCTTTAACTTCAAGTAGCCCTTACTCTCCCTCTCTCTCTCTATCCCCTCCCCTTCCCAGTTCTCCCACCAGTTTTACTGTCTGACTATATTTTATCTCTACCGCTCACTCCCCTGACATCAGTCTGAAGAAGGGTCTCGACCCAAAACATCAGCCATTCCTTCTTTCCAGAGATGCTGCTTGTCCCGCTGAGTTACTCCAGCATTTTGTGTCTACCTTCAATTTAAACCAGTATCTGCAGTTCTTTCCTACACATGATTGGTTCAAATATTGTGGGCCGAAGGCCCTGCTCCTGTGCAGAACTGGGAACGAGAAATTAAAAAAAGCTAATTTTAAGATTCAGGGAAGATGGTGGGAACAATGGATACGACAAAGAGAAAAGGTGTGATTTGGTGAGACCATGTAATGGGTTAACGGGGCAGCTGAAGGCTAGTTGTGCCTCTTTGTCTGTGTTCTGTGTTGCTAAAAGCAGCGCTGTGGGTCAGATTGTTTGGGCTGTACTAATGGAGAAAAAAAACTGAGCCAAAATGACAGATGAATGTCCTGCAGTAGAATTGGACAGTTCTGATTTATGCAGAGAAGAGCGTGTGATCTAAACTTAAATCAACATTGAATTCTCCAACTTTAGGTTTTCTCCTTCCATTAATACAACCTGACCGGCAGCTCTGCTTTCAGCAACACGCAACACTGATGAAGAAACCAAACTAGCCTCTAACTGCCCCATTAACCCATTTGAACTGATCTCTCTCTATCTCAGATATTCCCTTCAAATTGTCCATTCCTCACATCACCTTCTCTGCAAGTTGCAAAGACTTTTTTTCATCTCTCCCGGTTCCGACCAAGAATCTTGGACCTGAAATTTTTAATTTTCTTTCTCTTTCTACTTGCTGTTGTTTACAGCATTTTAGACAATAGACAATAGACAATAGGTGCAGGAGTAGGCCATTCAGCCCTTCGAGCCAGCACCGCCATTCAATGCGATCATGGCTGATCACTCTCAATCAGTACCCCGTTCCTGCCTTCTCCCCATACCCCCTCACTCCGCTATCCTTAAGAGCTCTATCCAGCTCTCTCTTGAAAGCATCCAACGAACTGGCCTCCACTGCCTTCTGAGGCAGAGAATTCCACACCTTCACCACTCTCTGACTGAAAAAGTTCTTCCTCATCTCCGTTCTAAATGGCCTACCCCTTATTCTTAAACTGTGGCCCCTTGTTCTGGACTCCCCCAACATTGGGAACATGTTTCCTGCCTCTAATGTGTCCAATCCCCTAATTATCTTATATGTTTCAATAAGATCCCCCCTCATCCTTCTAAATTCCAGTTTATACAAGCCCAATCGCTCCAGCCTTTCAACATACGACAGTCCCGCCATTCCGGGAATTAACCTAGTGAACCTACGCTGCACGCCCTCCATAGCAAGAATATCCTTCCTCAAATTTGGAGACCAAAACTGCACACAGTACTCCAGGTGCGGTCTCACCATGGCCCGGTACAACTGTAGAAGGACCTCTTTGCTCCTATACTCAACTCCTCTTGTTACGAAGGCCAACATTCCATTGGCTTTCTTCACTGCCTGCTGTACCTGCATGCTTCCTTTCATTGACTGATGCACTAGGACACCCAGATCTCGTTGAACTCCCCCTCCTCCTAACTTGACACCATTCAGATAATAATCTGCCTTTCTATTCTTACTTCCAAAGTGAATAACCTCACACTTATCTACATTAAACTGCATCTGCCATGTATCCGCCCACTCACACAACCTGTCCAAGTCACCCTGCAGCCTTATTGCATCTTCCTCACAATTCACACTACCCCCCAGCTTAGTATCATCTGCAAATTTGCTAATGGTACTTTTAATCCCTTCGTCTAAGTCATTAATGTATATCGTAAATAGCTGGGGTCCCAGCACCGAACCTTGCGGTACCCCACTGGTCACTGCCTCCCATTCCGAAAGGGACCCATTTATCCCCACTCTTTGCTTTCTGTCTGTCAACCAATTTTCTATCCATGTCAGTACCCTACCCCCAATACCATGTGCCCTAATTTTGCCCACTAATCTCCTGTGTGGGACCTTGTCGAAGGCTTTCTGAAAGTCGAGGTACACCACATCCACTGACTCTCCCCTGTCAATTTTCCTAGTTACATCCTCAAAAAATTCCAGTAGATTTGTCAAGCATGATTTCCCCTTCGTAAATCCATGCTGACTCGGAATGATCCCGTTACTGCTATCCAAATGCTCAGCAATTTCGTCTTTTATAATTGACTCCAGCATCTTCCCCGCCACTGATGTCAGACTAACTGGTCTATAATTACCCGTTTTCTCTCTCCCTCCTTTCTTAAAAAGTGGGGTAACATTTGCTATCCTCCAATCCACCGGAACTGATCCTGAATCTATAGAACATTGAAAAATGATCTCCAATGCTTCCACTATTTCTAGAGCCACCTCCTTAAGTACCCTGGGATGCAGACCATCAGGCCCTGGGGATTTATCAGCCTTCAGTCCCATCAGTCTACCCAAAACCATTTCCTGCCTAATGTGGATTTCCTTCAGTTCCTCCATCACCCTAGGTTCTCCAGCCCCTAGAACATTTGGGAGATTGTGTGTATCTTCCTCAGTGAAGACAGATCCAAAGTAACGGTTTAACTCGTCTGCCATTTCTTTGTTCCCCATAATAAATTCCCCTGTTTCTGTCTTCAAGGGACCCACATTTGCCTTGACTATTTTTTTCCTCTTCACGTACCTAAAAAAACTTTTGCTATCCTCCTTTATATTATTGGCTAGTTTACCCTCGTACCTCATCTTTTCTCCCCGTATTGCCTTTTTAGTTAACTTTTGTTGCTCTTTAAAAGAGTCCCAATCCTCTGTCTTCCAACTCTTCTTTGCTATGTTATACTTCCTCTCCTTAATTTTTATGCTGTCCCTGACTTCCCTTGTCAGCCACAGGTGTCTCTTACTCCCCTTAGAGTCTTTCCCCCTCTTTGGAATAAATTGATCCTGCAACCTCTGCATTATTCCCAGGAATACCTGCCATTGCTGTTCTACCGTCTTCCCTGCTAGGGCCTCCTTCCAGTCAATTTTGGCCAGCTCCTGCCTCATGCCTCTGTAATCCCCTTTGCTATACTGTAATACCGACACTTCCGATTTTCCCTTCTGCCTTTCCATTTGCAGAGTAAAACTTATCATGTTGTGATCACTGCCTCCTAATGGCTCTTTTACCTCTAGTCCCCTTATCAGATCAGGATCATTACACAACACTAAATCCAGAATTGCCTTCTCCCTGGTAGGCTCCAGTACAAGCTGTTCTAAGAATCCATCTCGAAGGCATTCTACAAACTCTCTTTCCTGGGGTCCATTTCCAACCTGATTTTCCCAGTCTACCTGCATGTTGAAATCTCCCATAACCACCGTAGCATTACATTTTTGACACGCCAATTTTATCTCCTGATTCAACTTGCACCCTATGTCGAGGCTACTGTTTGGGGGCCTATAGATAACTCCCATTAGGGTCTTTTTACCCTTACAATTTCTCATTTCTAATCTTATTTGATGTTTAATCTACACTTAGAAACACTGGCTATCGTAAATGATCGCAGTCGAGTTGTTAGTGCACATGAGCACTAACCCAATGCAAGAATGAATTTTTGCACAAAGATTAGGTATGAAGCATCAACTTGAACATTAGACAGAAATACCTCTTATGCTGTATCGTTATGTGTAGTGCTGGTTGATTTTACGTTTTAGTAGCAGCATCGATTGAGTTGTGCTTTTCCCAGTTGCTTTCGACTTTAGGGATACAGTGAGGAAACAGGCCCTATGGCCCACCAAGCCCGTGCGATCACCCTGTACATTAACGCTATCCTACACATTAGGGACAATTTATAATTTTACCGAAGCCAATTAACCTACAAACCTGTACGCCTTTGGAGTGTGGGAGGAAACCGGAGCACCTGAAGAAAACCCACGCGATGACAGGGAGAATGTACAAACTCCATTCAGACAGCATTCGTAGTCAGGATCGAACCCGGGTCTCTGGCGCAGTAAGGCAGCAACTCTACCGTTGCGCTACTGTGGCACCCTGTTACTTTCTCAGTTACATTTTTAACAGATTGTTCTTCATTTGATCGCTGGAACAGATTCAATATTACCATCTAATAAATGATAATGGAAATCAAATGTTATGTTACAAGTGAATAATCGTGTATTTAGGTGGATAGTTTTCAGGTGGATAATGAGTCTGGAAAGCAAATCTTTCTTTAATCTTGGATCAGTGCAAACTGTGTGATTCTTAATTCAATTATCCATGTGATCACATTTTGATAATATCAAATCAAGATCTGAGCAGTAACCTATGGCATTTCCGTTACAGGCAGGGGAAGCTGGACTTTCAGCTTGCATTGAGCTGTGTGTGAGAGCACTACGCATGGAATCAAATGACAGTCCTTCGGTAAAGACATCAATTTGCAAGACAGTATCATGCTTGCTGCCTGATTATTTAGAGGTCAGACGTGCATGCCAGCTGACCGAATTCCTCCTCGAGCCTACAGTCGAAGCATACTATGCAGTTGAGACTTTGTACAACCAGCCGGATCAGAAGTATGATGATGAAAATGGCCCGATCCCAAATTCACTGAGGTGTGAACTCCTCCTTGTTTTGAAAACTCATTGGCCCTTTGATCCTGAATTTTGGGACTGGAAGACTCTGAAACGTCATTGCCTGGCATTGATGGGCGAGGAAGCATCCATTGTGTCTTCAATTGATGAACTTAATGACAGTGACCTGTTCGAAAGCAACGAGAGCCATCCAGAAGATGGTATGAAAGAACATTCGCTCAACAGACTTCCTAAATTTTACAGCGATGTTATGAAAGTACAGAATGGTTCGTCCGCAAAAGTGGAGACAAAGGAAAAACATAAAATGGAGAAAGGCGTGGTGTCTGCCAGATTTAAGAATTGGCAGGCTTATATGCAGTATTGTGTATTATGTGACCGAGAGTTTCTGGGCCACCGAATTATCCGCCACGCACAAACTCACGTGAAGGACGGAAACTATTACTGCCCCATATGTGCCAAAAGCTTCAAGAAAAAGGAGATTTTTGTTCCACATGTTACGTTTCATATTAAGCAGTCTTGTAAAGAGCGAATGGCTTCTATCAAACCAAAAAGGAGGGTTGGAAGGCCTTCAAAGAGTTTGATTGACTTCAGTACTGCAGATAAAAAAACAGCTGAAATAGAGAAGCAAGAACATCGTCCTATTAAAAGGAACAACTTGTATGGTGAGGATTTTGTAGTCTTCAGTGATAGCGATGGTTCTGATGATGAAGGCAAGGACAAATCATACAAACCTGCGATAACTGCACAAAGAGTGGACTTAACTGAAGATTTTAACTGTCCCGTAACTATCTGCACCAAAACATTCAAGTATTTTAAAAACCTAATTGCACATGTGAAAGGTCATGGTAATGATGAAGAAGCAAAACAGTTTCTCAAAATACAAAGTAATAAAGTTGTTTGTCAGTATTGTCGCAGACGTTTTGTCAGTGTTTCTCACCTTAATGAACATTTGCAAATCCACTGCGGCCCTAAGCCCTATGTCTGTATACAACTGGAATGCAATGCAAGTTTTGGCACTTACTCTGAATTGGTAGGACACAGGAAAGAACATCTGCTGTTCAAAGCTAAATGCATGTTTCAGAATTGTGGAAAAATTTTCACGGAGTCTTATTTGTTGTATGATCACGAAGCACAACATTACCACAATTCCTCGTATACTTGCAAGTTTTCAAACTGTGGAAACATCTACTACTCCCAGAGTGAACTGCAAAAGCATGAAGTTGGTCACACCACACACACTTGTGTGAAGGTTGAAGTTGAAAATAGTTCATCTTTTCAAGCAGACCAATTTGCTTCAAGTAGAGTTGATCAGAGTGGCCAGTTACTACAAATAAAGATGGAAGAGGAGCCACGCTTTAAGTCGGATGTTTATCAGAATGGTTTTACTATTGATTGTGTTCCAAAGGAAACTGCCAAACCTAAACCTACCATGTCAGAGGAACTGAATGTTTTACATTCCATTGAAGAACAGAATCATCTTCCTAAAAATGTGCATTGTGTAACTGTGAAGAATGAAGAAACAGCGTGCGACAACTTAACTCGTAGTGTTATGCCAGAAACTGTATGTAAAGGGGAGGATGCTCCTTTTCCAACACTGCCAACAGAAACCTCAGCTGGTGAAGCCTCAAAATCAGCCCAAAGGTTCAACTGCAAGGTTGACGGCTGCAGTCGAAGCTATACCTCCTCACGTAGTGTGAGCAAGCATATCAAAGCTGCCCATCCTGAATACTACGAAATCCTGAAGCAGCAACGGAACTTACCAAAAATCCAGCAGATCAGAAATCCCCAGAAATGTCAAAATCAGGAAAAGCCTTCAAATCCATTGTACTTTCCAAATGAGAGGATCCCAGGTACGACACCTGAAGGCTCCTTGAACGCAGAAGGTGCTACTTGTCAGCCGCCTGAAACCACGGTTTTATCAGTTGAAAGCGAGAACCTGGCTCAATCCAGGAAGAAAAGACCCACGCACAACAAGCGTGCAAAATGGCCTGCAATCATCAAAGGTGACAAGTTTATCTGCAGCAGATGCTACAGAGAATTTACCAATCCCAAATCTCTAGGAGGTCATTTATCACGGCGGGCAATCTGTAAGCCTTATGATAAAAAGGAAAGCTCAGCAGCTGTAGATCAGAAGAATGAACAAGCTCTATATATGACTGAAAAAATCCTTTCATCGGATGTGTTCACGCCACAAGCGCACGAACCTACCTGTATCTCGGAAACGTTCTTGACTGGTGAAACATTCCTGCAGTCATTGGAAATGGGGGACAGTCCAGCGCAATTTACTGGTCATGAGCTCTTTCCATCAGCACAGGAGAATAACTACAATCCTAGTATATTTGAACCAAACAAGACTCTCCCAATTGCCAGCCTTCCTGGAACGTTTGATTCACCGGTAATTCAGCAGACTTTCCAGCCCCAATTTGAGATGGGTGCAGGAGAGGAAAACTCAACCAATGTAACAATATCACAGGCACTCACAACTGTGTGTAGTCCAAGGTCATTTGTGGCTGCTGAAGACATGCCACTCAGCACTGAGGTCCCACCAATGCTAGACCTGACCAGCTCGACTGCATATTCATCTTGTGAACCCATGCAACAGCCACTTGAGTCCAACTTCTGTTCAGGAACATATGTTGACAATGAGATTGACCCACAAAATTTGGAAAGCAGCTGTGAGCCATCTGTGTTCTTTACCAACGATGCCCTTCCTGAGATAGACACAAGTCAAAATTCATCTCACTCTGAAGACCTTAGGACGTTAGACATAAGAATAGCTGAAGTTTTGTTGGGCTTGCAGAACCTGAACTTGGAGTACGATGAGAAGCTTTACACAGGTGTTGCACCATGTCAAACCCCGCGTTCAGGGACACCAGCATCCTCCTTGAACATCGTGGCACATACCCCAATGAACAATTGTACCAGTGGTCCCAATATTATAGATCAATGCCTGACGGTCCCACAGACCAACACGTCGCAGCAGGTCACTGAAGCCGAGAATGAGAAAGAACTGAAAGTCAATCTCATCAAACCTTTCATTTGCCAGGAGGCCGGCTGCGTCTACAGTGCAATGACTAAAGATGCCCTGACGAATCATTATGTCAAAGTGCATCAGTATTCCAAGGAGCAAATAATGGAAATAAAGATGTATCAGACGAGATTCGCTCCATTTAGGTGCCACGTTCCAAACTGTCAGAAAACCTTCACTAGGAACTCGAACCTTCGAGCCCACTACCAGTTGGTGCATCACGTAACAAGGGAGGAGCTGGTCAAACTGAGAATTAAAAGAGTATACTGCAGGAAATTGGAGGGCCAGTTTAAGACCACAGATTCTTTACCATCACTGCAAGAAGTCATGCCCCAGTCTGCCATTAATGGTACACGGGAGGATGAACCGATTGGTCTGCATGAGTTGGAGACAGCACCCCAAGCTCCCATTGAGATTAATGCTGGGATTAGTCTCCATCTACATAGGGCACATAGTGAAAAGGCTGTGCTTTATGACCAGCGACTCTCACAGAATGACCCGGTGCTTCTGGCTGGACTGCAGGATTGTTCTCCTTTAACAGCACAACTCCAGAATACTTTAGCACAACCCATTGGCCCACAAGGCGCTCTCGTGCCAACAGCAGGGTCCCGGGACATCTCTCTACACCTGGCAGGGCCCACAGGGGGCGCACCGTTGCCCGTTGCGCCGCATAGTAGCCCTCCGTCAACCGAAGAGCTGCTGGCCATTGAGCCAGTTTTGCCGTGGCCGCAACCTGTTTTGCCAGTGTCCATGAAGCCCCAGGATGTCTCCACCATACCAGCAGGGCTGCCGGATATAGCCCTTCTGCCAACACCGCAACAGTGTGCATCCCTGCTGCCAGCAGTGCCACAGTCCATCCCAGTACCCGGGGCTCCGGCCATTACATTACCCATTACAGCAGGCCCAGCAGATGTCCCATTCCGGCCTGCAGGGCCGCTGTCCATCTCCAGAATACTATCAAACCCACAAGCTATTTTACCACTACCGTCCAGATCAGAAGACATCTCATTGTTGTCCATGAACTCGACTGCCTCTTTGCCCATTTCTGCGGGACTCCTGGGTTCCTCTGCTGTGCCTGTGGGGCCGCCAGGTGCTTCAACAGTTTCCATGGCATTGCCAGGATCATTACCAATATCTGTGGCATTGCCGGGATCATCGGTATCCATGGCGTTACCAGGAACTTCTCCAGTGCCCTTGGCATTGCCAGGAACTTCACCAGTGTCCGTGACATTGCCTGGAATGCCTCCGGTGTCAGTGGCATTACCGGGATCATCACTAGTGTCCGTGGCATTACCGGGAACTTCACTTGTGTCCGTGGCATTGCCAGGAGCTTCCCCAGTATCCGTGTCATTGCAGGGATCATCCCCGGTGTCCGTGACGTTGCCTGGAACTTCTCCAGCCACTCTAGGACAGTCAGGTTCCTCTGCATTGACCATCGTGCCACCAACATCTTCTGCCGTGTCTGTGAGGCCATTGGGTTCTTCACCCCTCTCCGTGGGAATGCTGGGCCCCTCTCCAGTGACCACGAGACTGCCAAGCTCTTCTCCAGCACCCATGGGGCTGCCGGGCACCCCTCTCTTAGCAGAGCCACCAGAAGTGTTGATGAATCCCATGCAAACAAAGGACACCTTTGTCCATCTAGAAAAACCTGAAGGTGTCACGGATATATCACTGCAGGGAAGGAAATATGAGGGAGGTTTTCAGCAATCTGAAGCAGCCGGAGGCAAGACAACGTTTACCAAGGTGCCCGGAGAAAGGAAGTGCAAAAAGTCAACTGCAAAATTAAGGACAGAGTGTGATGTCAATAACTTTCACAAACCGTACAGGTGTGTTCACAAAGATTGCTGTGCTGCTTTCACCATACAACAAAATCTAATTCTGCACTATCGGGCTGTGCATCAATTTGATCAACAGCTGCTTCATACACAAATAAAACAAGAAATCAACCAAAGTGACAACATCCAGGTCAAAGAGTTTCAATGCCAGATTGCTGAGTGTTGCGGGATTTTCCAAGGAGCTACTAATCTCATTGAACACTACTCTGGGCTTCACAATCTTGCCACGGATGAAATTGGAAAAATTATGTCTTCCAGTGATGGAAAGTTTCATTGTGACCAAGCTCAGTGCACATCTTCATTCACCGTGTTCTGGAACTTTGTTAAACATCTTCTGGTGGCCCATGGCATAGACGTAGAAAGTCCACAAATGGATGCCGATGCAACATGTTTTAAGTGCGACTGTAAAGGCTGTGATCGTACCTATGCCACCAGATCAAATCTTTTACGGCATATCTTTACAAAGCACAGGGAGCTTCATCAATCTCATTTAATGAGGCCCAGAAGAATCATACCATCAGATCAAGAGAACTTTCTAAGGGATGAATTTGTGGATGGAAGAAGTTATTTGGAAACTGAAGAACTGAGTGAAAGTGAAGATGCTATGAACCAGGGTATATCAAGTGAATATTTTGTTTCAGATAACAGTAATATGAAAACTTGTGAAATTGATGATAAGTTAAACAACCCCAGAAAAGTTGGTAGATATAATTTTAAAAGTAAGATCCAAGCCTTGGCCATGTGTAGCAGCAAGTCTCCGAAAGAGCAATATCCATGTATGTTTGAGAATTGTTCATCCATTGTCACCAGTGAACACAGCCTGGTAAAACATTACAGGATTCATCACAAAATATCCAGTGCATTTGTGAGTCAGTACCACAATCATCTGATAACTTGCAGGAAGTATCCAAATGTCCAAGGGAGAGAATTAGCTGAAGACATAATTAGCCATGAAGAAGGATCAGTGGAGTATGCTGTCAGTGGAGATGTGATTCAGTGGCAGATCAAGCCAGGTGAGACTGAGATATTCAGTAAAAAGCTGGAGAATGATAACTTCAGGAGTTCCGTTGATGAATTTTCAGAGCTGCTTAATGCTAAACTTATTGAGGGCACCGGTAGCACATGCATTAAAACTGAGCAGGAAGAGATGACTGGTAAGTGTAAATTCACTGATGTAAACAGCCATCAGCTTTGTAAGAAAAGATCAGGTGTTCTCCTGGATGTCTCGGGTACAGAAGAGGGCACACAGAATAAAAGGAAAAAGAACTTAATTGAAGAAACCCCAGTGCAGCTGCTGAAAGATAATTCAAACCAAACTCTCCATCAGAGAAAGGTTTGTACTCCAAAGGGCAGCTTATGCACACACAAGGCACATCATCACAAGCCTTTTGGTTTAAGTACATTTAAGCCAATGGGATTTGAATTTTCCTTCCTGAAGTTCCTTGAGGAATCTGCTCTGAAGCAAAAGAAAAAAGCTCTGACCAATAAAGGTTCACCTCTCAGTCCTGCTGTTAACACTGAGAAAATGGCGGGCAGCAGGTTAATAAATTCATCTTTAGTAGTGGCAGGTGATGGGGATAGATCGGCAACAAAGCATCCTGTCAAAAAAGACGTTCATTTGTTGATTCATGTCGACAACAACAAGCAGCCCGTTGCAGATAAATTGTGTGATCTAAGCACCAAACAACGGACCCTGGCTAATTTTGCAACTCCTTTATCTGTACACATTCTAAAGAATATCAAACTTATAATGGACAAGGCAGACTCAAACTGCGTGGAGCTTGCCAAGAAGCAGCTGCAGCACATGCAACCCACAGTGGTCTTGAGTCGAGTAAAGGTAGACTTTAACATGCTGGCCCAAGTCAAGAGTATAAAGGAAAGACTCGCTGTTAAGAGTACATAATTCTGTAAAACTTAGTGTATGTATTGAAGTAAATAAGAGGCATTAGAGGCTGTAATTTGCTTTCATTTGATCCTTGATAGTATTTGAGCCAAAAGGATGCCTGTACATTTTAACCAAAGCATGTTTGTAAATGTCTTTTTTAATATAATTTTTTAAACAAAATCTAATGTGGCAGTGGCCATGTTCAATGTATTCAACGGAATCCCTATGGGACTAAATTATGACACAGAACGGTTGCTCTGTTTATATAAAACAAATGTGATTTGAGGTCAAGACAATTGTACACAAATGAGGGACTAGGCTTGGAATGTTGTGGAGATTCTGTTTAATAACCTGACAGGTCAGTATTCCTGAGCATGATGATGAAAATACTGTATGACTTGGCTTGAACTGTACATTTATCATTGTGTACATATTTAAAGAGATTGTATCCCATTTACTACAAAGCCTTTCTAGTTCCAATCCATAAATATAAATTGTACACAAATACAATCGGAAATTGCTGGAAATAATCAGCAAGTTATGCATCCAAGCGGAGAGAGATGTGGAGCTAATGTTTCAAGTTCTTGACCTTCCATCAGACTGGTTCTGCACAATATTGGACGTCACTATAATAAAGGTCTCTTGCAAAGTTTACAATGGTTTGTATTTTATTAATTCTGTTATATTTTGTTCTATCTGATACATTACAAATGATACTCAACCATTTTTAATTTTGGAGTGGGGAAGAAGTATGTAAGTTTTGCAGAGAATTCAAACTACTTTGCATGTACTTTATGGGATACTCTCTCTTACAACCCCATCTTGTGAGAGTTTTGAGAACAAACCACAGCAATACAAGCAGTGTAATATAGCTAAGCTCTGATATTTTATTTTAAAATTGGTAAATGGTTGATCTTTAAAAAATTTCCAGTGGAAACAGGTCAGGTCTAGAATTTCTCATTTATATGTCAATACTATACTGTAGAAAATGTTTGAAAAGTACCCAACCTAAGAGTAAAAGCAGCATTGAAGATTGATTTTGCAGTAACTAATGTACCTGATGACAACATTCTGTGAAAAGCTCGGTGATGGATGTGAATATAAATGAAGGTTAATGTTCAGAGGTCACTGCAACATGATTCAGTGTGATACGTTGATGTTCTGGGAGCAATGCTATATTTACACATAATTTTACTGCCCTGGAGCTCTGTTGCTGAAGTTAGTTATTTTGTTTCTGAACTTAACTACCAATATTGAGTGTTTGAATGTTCTTTGACAGCTGCTCAGGATATTAACGTGTCTGGTGTGAGTTCCCGTACAGTTTTAAATCGCCGGATCAGCAGAGCGATAGTACTGTCCATTTGACAAACCAGAATTGTCTCTGGTTACAGTGCAACTTACAGTTTAGTAAGTACAGCTTACAGTGCAACTTGCCAAAGGTTTAATCAAAACATATAACATGGTATCAGGGGGAAACAAAGGTTTTTTTTGACAGTCTGTAACTGTGGGGAAAACATTCCTTTCTTTTATATACTAGCCAGTATTTATAATTGTATCTCATTTATATATTTGAATACAGTATTGTTATTGTAAATAATGCAGTAGTATTTAGGTGAGTTGTTAAAATAGAAAATTAGATGTCACTTTAAATAATGCATTTGTTTTGTTAAATTAATATAAAAAATATTGAAATAAATCTGGTTAAGGAGTTAATTTTTAATACTGAGACTAACTGCTCTCATTACAAATACTGTTTTATTTCCCCCTACTTTAAGCTCAGCTAGAAATTCCCACTGATTTTTGGTTTGTTAAATTTGGTACAATATATATACCTAATTACAAATTAATTTACTTAGAGGGTGGTGGGTATATGGAATGAGCTGCCAGAGGTAGGTACTATAACAGCATTTAAAAGACATTTGGACAGGTACATGGATAGGAAAGGTTTTAGAGGGATATGGGCCAGATGTGGGCAAGTGGGTCTATCTTAGATGGGGCGTGTTTGTCAGCATGGACGGGTTGGGCTGAAGGGTCTATTTCCGTGCTGCATGACTCTGAATTGAAAAGAAGTGAGTTTTTATCCGATTGTTAATTAATATTTAGAAAAAATTACACTGAATGTGTTAGTTTCCTCGTCTGATGAGTGTTTTTTTTAATCATTTCTACACTCAGTGGAGAGAACCAGAGGAAAACAGGAAAAGAAGCTACCTTTGAAAAGGGACAACTGCTTCAATTCTCATAAGCTCTTTAACACCCAGTGAAGCGTAGTCATTATTATAATGTAGGCAATTTAGCACACAGCTGTGATAATATCCAAGTGTCTGATTTAGTGATGAGTTGGTATTGGTCAGGACACCAATGATAAATGACTACCTTTCAAATGTCTGGTTTAACATTTCTTCCAAATTGCTGTTGGAGATCGGCAACTGATAACATGGCGATAGGACTTCCAAAGGTACAAGATTAAAAGGTGAGTGAGAGAATTTAAAAAACAAAATATCAAATGCTCGTAAAGATATGGATGGTTATAGCACTATAAAAGTGCTCTCTTTTCAATCTCAGACCTTTCTTTTTCTTTCACTCTTGCTGTTTCAAAGTCGTTCAAGTATCTTCCATTTTGGTGATAGACTATCAACATATCTCGAATGTCCTGGAAATGGCCCCAAGCCAGCACATTGACTGTTAATGTCTGACACCTTTGCCAATACTATGAGTCAAAGACCACCCTAAGTCGGTTTATTGAGCTGCCTTCATATTGTAAATGGCTGATTGATTGTTCTTGAAATGCCTACAAGATGCATTATCTGTCATGAGGTTTATATCTTTTGGCGTTGCAGTGGACCAAAGCTAATGCCCTTGCAGGTGAAAATATAACTTGGGAAGAATGCTCTTTTCAGCATTATGAATAGTTGCAAACTTGGTTAATCCAAGATCTTGAGTTTCCGTGTCTTGCAGAGTTCCATTGTGAAACCTCTGGTCAGATGCCTGTTGCTGCGACAGAACTAAAATGACCCTTTCCAAAAGTTCACATGGCATCTTTGGTGACGATGTATTAGCTCTCCTGGACCTGTTTTCAGTCTTTCACCAGATTCTCCTCATCCACACCTCTCCTCCACTGTCCATGCATCATCCTGCTCTCGCACAACTTGACTAATACAACGAAGGTAGACACAAAATGCTGGATTACCTCAACGGGACAGGCGGCATCTCTGGAGAGAAGGAATGAGTGACGTTTCAGGTCAAGACCCTTCTTCAGTCTGAAGGGTCTTGACCCGAAACGTCACCCATTCCTTCTCTCCAGAGATGCTGCCTGCCCCGCTGAGTTACTCCAGCATTTTGTCTACCTTTGATTTAAACCAGCATCTGCAGTTCTTTCCTACACATATTACCTGCCAGGCTTTGTCCTGCCCGTCCCAGTTTGACAACCCACAAAACAATAATTTGCGTTGGAAGGAACTGCAGATGGTGGTTTACACTGAAGATAGACACCAAGTGCTGAAGTAACTCAGCAGGTCCTGCAGCATCTCTGGAGAAAAGGAATAGGTGATGTTTTGCATCAAAACCCCTTCTTCAGACTGTGAGCCAGAGAAGAGGGAAACTAGAGGTATGAAAAGGTTCAGAACAAATTGGAGCTGCACCGATGACCAAGGAAAGGTGGAGGCCACGATGGTCCATTGTTGGCTGTGGAAGTGGTGATGACAAAGGGATATATCGATGTGAATAGTGGAACTAGCAAGGATGACTGGTGGAGGAGGGGTTTGCCAACTTAACTTGTTGGGCCAATATGTTTTCCTACAGTTTAATAAATTTGAATGACTTGTTATCATACCCATTCATCAAACCACCCTAGCTACACTCTACGGATGGTTAACATCAGGGATTTTTGTTGCCTATTACCAATAACTATTTTTGGAAAATCTGCTTCAAATGTAAATTGGATGCACACAAGAAGTGCACTCTTGTCGAGTTTTTGCATTGTTCATCGGCATCGGCATTAAAAAGAATTCCGTCAAATAGGCTCTTACGCCACAGGAATGTTATTGCCGCAGAAGCAGGACTTGCCAACAAGGAATACCACCTAATGAGAATGAGACCAATAGAAATTGATCTTTGCTTGTAATGGGATGTTGATCAACATCATCTGATGAGTTAATGGAGCTATAAAAAGACAATTAAAATTTGCTGGATGAAGATTAGAAAAGGTCAATATAAGGTAATATTAAAAGTTACCATTTAACACTTTACAGCCTTCAAGGCTCAATATTGAGTTCAAGGAAAAAACGAAGCAGGAAGTGCTGCAAATCTGAAGCAAAAACAACTGCTGGCCATTTTTATGCCACTAGTTACAACATCCTTACTTTCAATTATTCCCAGTTCCGGGTCAACTGAGTTCATTGTTTTTAAGGAGGTCAATGCCTGCACTAATTACCCTCATGTTGGTGGTGATGAACCACTGCCATGAACTCCTGCAGTCCTCTGGTGCAGGATTGATGGGGAGGGCTTCAGACCAAGTGTCAATGAAGGAACAGCACCTTCCAATTATTCAATGATGTGTGATTTGGAGGGAGACCAGGTGGTGGTGGTGTTCCCTTGCACCTATTCAAGCTGATTTTCCAAAACTGGTTATTGGTAACAGGCAAGATAAACTCCTGATGTTAACTACCTGATAAGTGGATACGATGACAGGTCATTCAGATATATCAAACTAGGAAAATATAACCTTGTCCTTGGTGGTTGAGGTCACTGAATTTGGGAAATGTTGGTAATATCTTTGGTAAATAGCTGCAGTATATATTTGTAGGCTATACACATGCAGTCATTATGCACCAGTGGTGAAGGGAATGAATGTTTAACGTGGAAGATGGATTGTCAATAAAAAGGTAGCTTTGTCTTGGATGGTTTTGAGCTTCTCCGAGTGAGGCAAACCTCGATTAAAATTGGTTGTAACATTTCCTGTGCTCAGATCCCTTCTCAGTTCACTAACAACTATAATTGTGTGGACAAGTACAATGCCAACTCTATCTTTAAGTTCACCAATGAAACCACTGTTGTCAGTTGGATCAATGTCAATGAGATAGTGCAGGAAAGAGAATGTGAACATTAAGAGTGTTTTATTATCATACTAGAAGACCAAGTGGACCCGATGGGCCCAAACCTCTCCTGTATTGGTGCAGCACCCTCTCCTCCCCCCTCCCACCACCCCCTCCCCCCCCCCCCACTCCATCCCCCACAACCCCCTTTATCCTTCCCCTCCCTCCCAAGGAGATAGATTTAAACTTTAAAATGTGAATAACTAAAAATATAACTGATTTCAATGAAACTTCTATTAGCACCAAAGGGACGATGGTGAGTAAGGTGGGCCTAAAATTGTTGCGCTATCGTGTACCGTTTTGGCTGTAGTTCAGGAACAAACAAACAAACGTTTTAGTATATAGATGTCCCAAAACGGGAATGGTGGCGCTGCCAGAGAGCCCCTAAGAGGGGTGGGGGTTTGAGGGGAGGATAAGGGGGAATGGAATGAGTGAGGGGGGGAGGATAAGGGGGGATTGAATGGGGGGGGGGAGAGTGCTATACCAATGCAGAATATATATAGACAGACGCACACACACTGTTGTATTTAATAGCCTGATGGTTGTTGTGAAAAAGCTGCCCCTAAACCTGGATGTTAAGTTTTCGGGCTCCTATACCACCTTCCCGATGGCAGGAATGAAATGAGTGGCTTGCGAGGGTGTTCATAAGGTCATGTGATAGGAGCAGAATTAGGCCATTCGGCCCATCAAGTCTACTCCACCAATCATGACTGATCTATCTCTCCCTCCTAACCCCTTTCTCCTGCCTTCTTCCCATAAACCCCTGACACCTGCACTAATCAAGAAACTATATTTATCTCTGCCTTAAAAATATCCATTGACGACCTCCACAGCCTTCTGTGGCAAAGAATTCTGCAGATTCACCACCCTCTGACTAAATTCCTCCTCATTGTGGGTTTGGGTTATGGGTTTCTGATGATGCTGGCTGCCTTTTTGAGGCAGCGACTCTTGTCCATCCCTTCGATGGTGGAGAAGTCAGCACCAGTGATGGACTGGGCAGTGTTCACCTTGTTACATGGTATCAGAATCACGGTATCAGAACAACCATCTAGCCCTTAACGTCAGCAAAATGAAAGGGTTGGTTGTTGACTTAAGGAATTGGGAATGAGCTAGGGTTGGGTGAAATCTAGAAGGGTCTCGACCTGAAACGTCACCTATTCCTTTTCTCAAGAGATACTGCCTGACCTGCTGAGTTTCTCGAGCTTTTTGTGTCTATCTTGGATGCAAACAACCCTGCCCTCATCAACATAACTACTGTAGAGAAGATCGACAGTTTTAAGTTCCAACTTAACCTTGTAATTTCACACTGATGCAGTGATTACGAAAACATCAGTTTACAGTTTAAGGTCTGACAAGATTCTGCATGTCAGGATACTCGACAGATACTTTATAGAAAGTATTCTGACTGTACACATCTCAGCCTGGTATGGCAATTGCTCTGCTTTTGACCACCTGAACCCGCGAGTGAATATAACCCAGTCCATCGCAGTCTCATCATTTCTTTCCATCCAGTCAATCTTCACTGTGTCTTCATCAGGAAGGCTGGAAGTATAATCAAGGATGCCTGTCCCCCTGGCGTTTCCCTTTTACTATGCTACCTTTTGGAAGAAGGAGCTTGCATGCCCAGATTTAAGAACAGCTTTGCTTTTAGAGATGCAGCATGGAAACAGGCCCTTTGACCCACCGAGTCCACGCCTACCAATAATCACCCCACACACTAGTTTTATCCTACATACTGGGGACAATTTAGATACCAATTACAGATACCAAACCTGAACGTCTTTGGAGGAAACCAGAGCACCCAGAGAAACCCAAGGTCATGGGGAGAACGTACAAACTCTGTACAGACAGCACCCATTATCTAGATTGAACCCGGGTCTTTGGCTCTGTAAGGCAGCAACTCAACCACTGTCCCATTCACAGCTTCTTCCTCACTACTATCAGACTCCTGAACCAATCACCTTTTTCTCACCCCCTTTCTGGAGGTTCTGCCATGCACTCTCACTATTAACTACCTCATTCAGTCATTGTTAGAATTTTCTTCTTCAGATTGCTCTACAACCGTTGCACCATCCTGCTATTTTGCTATCGTATTTATTGGTTTAACTATAATTGACATGTATACTGTTTACTCTCTTAGTGTCATGCGAACAAGGAATTTTATTGCACCCTGGTGTATATAAGAAACTAATCGGAGTCTAAATTTTCAGAAATGAAATTGCCTGCTGCCACAGTAATTTGCAAATAACATTCCTTTGTGGCTGTGTGGACTGGTTGCTATATGTACAAGAATATATCATACTCATTATATAAAATTCTAAGATCCCACATTCTCCATTTGGCACTGTGTAGTTCAGGGAAATGTCGTAGGAGCTTATTGAATTTATCGAGTGGTGACATACTGAACCAATCAGTAACCAAGGTTACGCTGCAAGAGGCAGAATTACTTTTAGTGCAGAAGTAGGACCAAAGTAAAGCACTGAATTTGTTGCCAAGTAACACTGTCTTGTCTCAGTGTCAGCAAACTCATGAAAAATTTGTTCTGCACCCTCCCGCTTTTGTCAAAGAGACAATTTATTGTTGGCCTACAGACATCACTCCATAAATGTTTTCCTTCCACATCCCAAATTTTGGGAGTGTAGTGACGTTCTGCCCTCTCTGAAAACAAGCCCTCTTCAGACAGTGTGATGTATAGTTTCAGTCAATGGTGGGAAGAAGTCTGGTCTGTGTGATAGACTGGGTTACATCCACAACTCTGCAATTTCTTAGAGGGAAAGCCAAGCATCAGGGCTGGAAATCCAATTCAGTTCCCACTGAAACTCCTGGCACTTATAAGAGTCACAAAGATTTTACTGAGACTGGAGGCCTTGAGTTATAAGCAGAGACAGGATTGGCTGGGATCTTTCTCTGGTGTGTAGGAAGTAGAATGGTGACATTCTAGAAGTTTATAAAATTATGAGGGCAAAGATGAGGTGGATGGTCAGCCTGTTTCCCCAGGGTTTGGGAGTCTAAAACTTGCAATGATCCAAGTTACTATGATTCTGTAAAGCATAGGAACAGGCCCTTCAACCCATAATATATGCACCAAACACGATGCCAAGTTAAACTGATCTTCTCTACCTACACGTGATACATTTCCTCCATTCCTTGCATGTTCATGCGCCATCCCATTAAATGCCACTATTGTACCCGTCTTCGTTTATTTTATTTTATTGTCATGTGTACTGAGGAACAGTGAAAAGCTTTTATTGCAGAAAGAATATACATGATTACAATCAAGCCATCCACAGTGCTTCCACCACCGCCCCTGGCAGGACGTTCCACTCTGTCAAAAACATGCCCCGCACATCATCTTTAATTTTGCTCCTCTCACCTTAAAGCAGTGCCCTGTGGTCTTTGACATCTCCACCCAGGAGAAAAGGTTCTGTCTACCTTATCTATGATTCACATAATTATGTACTATCAGGTCTCCCCTCAGCCTCTTGACGCTCGAGAGAAACAATTCAAGTTTATCTAACCTCCTCTTATAGTTAATACCCTCTAATCCAGACAGCATTCTGGTAACCTACATAAACCAGAGCACCCGGAGGAAACCCACGCGGTCACAGAATGAATGTGCAAACTCCACACAGCGCTGGAAGTGAGGGCAGGCAGGGTCAGCCCAAGCAGGCATTCTATGTGGCCAAAGCAACAAACAACCATTATGACACATCATAAATTGGTGTTCCATTAAGCAGCATAACCAATTAATTCATTAAATGATCCCAATCAACAATAGCCCGCATAAACCAGTTGCCAGCTGATTAAATTATTCCATCACTTCAGAAATAAATTGGCAGATTCATCCGAACCGAACCCTCAGGTTAGTTTGCTGTAATCTTTCCCTCCAACAGAATGAAGTAGATATGGAACTCAGAACTGATGTAAATCACTCTACCAGGATCCTTTTCATTGAATAATAAGGAATTAATTTTGTCTGGAAGGACCTACAAAGTAACCCCTTTCCTTGTCCGTATATATTTGCTTTAAAATGAAAGATGCACAGGAAAATCTATGGGAGTTGCTGGACAACCCACTATCAATGTGCTCGTAGAAACAAGGAACTGCAGATGCTGGTTACCAAGGGAAAGACACAAAATGCTGGAGTAACTCGAGTCAGGCAGCATCTGTGGAGAACAAGGATTGGTGATATTTCGGGTGAAGTATGAAGGGCCCTTACCCAAAACATAACCTTACCCAAAACATAACATGTTCTCCACATAATCCATTAACGTGCTGTTATTGGTTAATTCGCTTAAGTAGTGATTTGCACAATTTGAATGCTGAGCCTCGTATTTTATGAATCTCTTATCAATGTTTAACTCTTCATTGTAAAACACGGTCATTATGGAACATATAGAACAGGCCCTACAGCCCTCAATGTTTGTGCTGAACACGAGTCCGTAAAATTATGTGATCCATATCCCTCCATACCCACGTGCCTATTTCAAATCTCTTAAACGCCACAATTGTATCTGCCGATGCTACCACCTCTGGCAGCACATTCCAGGCACCCACCACTCTGTGTACAAAAACATGCCCTGCACATCGCCATTAAGTTTTGCCCATCTCACCTTAAAGCTATGCCCCCTTGTCTTTGACATTTCCACCCCGGGGAAAAGGTTCTGACTGTCTACCCAATCTCTGCCCTTGATAATTGTGTACACCTCTATCAGGTCTATGACCGCCAAAGGAAACGATTTAAATTCGTGCAACCTCTCCCTGTAGCCGAAACCCTCTAATTCAGGCTTCATTTCTGATAAACCTTCTCTGCACCCTTTCCAAAGCCTCCACATCCTTCCTGTAATGGGGCGACCAGATCTGCACACAATACTCCAAATGTGGCCGAATCATAGTCTTATGAATTTGCAACGTGACTTCTTGACCCTTGGACACTTATCCCCCGCCTCTTCCTTGTCTTCTGTTGTGCGGTGCCCCTCCGTGGAGACACTTCGGCCGGGTAAATGAAGACCGGATACATCATTTGTGGTGGGAACCAATAGTGGGACGTGAGTGTGGCGGGGGGCCGGAGCGGGACCGGGGGACGGGAGAGAGCGGCGCACACATCGCACGGCAGCTTGGGAAGCGCTTGGGAAGCGCTTGGAGCCGGAGAGCGGCGGCGGGAAGCTCGCGGCCAGAGGGGCGGCAATGGCGACAACGGCGGCGGCGACGCTGCTCGGCAGCCGGGGACTCGCCCGCCTGGCCATGGCGGATTGCGGGACTCCCAGATAGTCGGCGGATCCCTGTTCCCCGCTCCCCGGACACGGCAGCGCTGTCCGCCGCATCACCTCCAGGTCACTGCTGCTGGACAAGCCTCAGGATACCGGGGTGTAAACGATCACTACGTACCCGCCTTCTGGATTAACTACAGGGCACCCGTCCGTTGCATTTACTGCAGGATACCTTGGTGCAAGTTGCCATTGGGTACCCGCTTCATGGATTAATTGCAGGCACCTGTGCATTGCATTAATTACAGGGTATCTGTGTACAAGTTATCACCAGCTACCGTCATCTGGATTAACTACAGGGCACTTGCCAATTGCATTAACTACAAAATACCTGGGTGCAAACTGTTACCACACACCGTCGTCTGGATTAAGTACAGGGCACCTGTCTATTCCATTAACTGCAGGGTACCAGTGTACAAGTTATCACCAGCGACCATCTTCTGGATGAACTACGAGATACCTGCATACAAAATATCACCAAAAACTGGCTACTGCATTAACCACAGGTTACCTGTGATAAGATTATTGCCAGGTACTGTACACCGGATTAACTAAAGAGCACCTGTCTGCAAGATTATCACCATATACTGTGTACTGGATTAACCACAGGTTAACTGTGCTAGATTATCAACAGGTACCATCCACTAGATTAACTATAGGATACCTGTGTACAAGATTATCATCAGGTTTAATTTACTGGGTGATCTACAGATTACCTGTGTAAGAGATTAGCACCAGGTACTGATAATCATCAGGTTATCAATGGATTAACCACAGGATACCTGCCTATAAGATTATCACGGAAAACATCAAATGGATTCATAACAGGATATTTGTCCTCGAGATTTTTTCCAGGTATTATTTGTTGGATTTCCACTAGGTAACAAATTACTGTCAATTACCTGTCCACCGGGTTATCCACAGGATTCTTGTTGATTGGTTTATCAGCAGGTTGTTCACTGAATTATCGCAGGGTACTGTGCACTGAATTATCACCATGTACTATCCACTGGATTAGCTCTGGATTGTCTGCTACCAGAGGGTACTCATCCACTATATTATTACTGGTTCGCAGTGAACTGGTTTATTGTCGGGTCGTTATCAAGTTTGCAGCAGCTGGTTTACAACAGGATCAGTTACTGCTGAGATTTTAGGGTTGTGGGAGAAGTCTCTGGTATCACTACCATGTGATCTTGGCCTGTCCTGTCCACAATCGGCATCTTAACTAAATGGCAGAAGAGGAGATGACTGCCTTCAGTAGTTTGTGCAGTGGTGGGATTGAGGCGTGAGGTGAGAGGCAACATCAGGGTAGTGGCAGGTAAGTGCTGACTGGTGTCAGAAGCACCCCTCCAGTCTAATGGTTACCGTGACAATGCTTCACTACGTAGTTCAATGGTACTTTGTTGTCACATGTACTGATGTTCAGTGAAATTCTTTTTTTGCATACTGTTCAGTAAAAATATTACTATACATAAGCACAATCTTAGTTAAGTACAAGTGTATAGGAATAGTACTTCGAGACAGTAGACAAAGAATCGTCTTGTTTTGGCACCATTTTTCATGCTGTCCAAGTCCAAGTTGTTAGAGTCATACAGTGTGGAAACAGGCCCTTCGGCCCAATTTGCCCACACTGACCAATATGTCCCATCTACACTGGTCTGACCTACCTGTGTTTAGCCCATATCCCTCCAAACCCATCCTATCCATGTACCTGCCTAAATGTTTCTTAACCGTTGTGATAGTACCTGCCTCAACTCCTTCCTCCAGCAGCTCGTTCCATACACCGACCACCCATTGTGTGAAAAATGTATCCCTCAGGTTTCTATTAAATCTTTTCCCCCCTCACCAGAAACCTTTGTTCTCTGGTTCTCGATTCCCCAACTCTGGGCAAGAGACTCTGTGTCTACCCCATCTATTCTCATAATTTTGTACACCTCTATAAGATAACCCCTCATCCTCTTGCACTCTAAGGAATAGAGTCATAGCCTACTCAATCTCTCCCAATAGCTCAGGCCCTCGAATCCTGGCAACATCCTCGTAAATCTTCTCTGCACTCTTTCCAGTTTGACACCATCTTTCTTGTAACATGGTGCCCAGAACGGAACACAATATTCTAAATGCGGCCTCACCAACGTCTTGTATAACTGCAACATGATCTCCCAACTTCTATACTCAATACTCTGAAGAAGGCCAATATGCCAAAAGCCTTTGACCACCCTATCTACCTTTGGTACCACTTTCAATGAACTATGTACCTGCACTCCCAGATCCCTCTGCTCTATAACACTCCCCAGAGCCTTTGTGTTTACTGTCACACTTCCGTCATCCCAAACTGCACCACGTTACATTTCTCTGTATTAAATTCCATCAACCATTCCTCAGCTCACCTGCGCAACAGATCAAGATCGGGATAAATGTAGAGTTGTTAACTTGGCTATAAAGGCATGTGCACGTGTATTCAACTGAATGTCTTGAATCACAATGTTCTCTCCCCACAGATACTACCCATGCCTCATTCTTAATGACTTTCTTTCAGGCATTTGCTGTTCACAAGAAAATATATATCTGAGAGTTTAAATGAGGTTATGTTTCCATTTTTGCTCATTATCTGCTTGTTTTGTTTTACCACATCTTATTCTTTTTACATTTTCCTTTTTGATGATTTACTTTCATTTTTGTTTCCTGCTAATTTTCAGCATTCCACACAAGTTAGGTGATAGTGTTTGTTTCGGTTTCGATTCTTGGTTGGCTTCTTTAAATTCCAGCATCATCTGGCCTGAAATATTGTCTTAATCTCAGTGTGGAGTTTTTCATTACAGCAGAACCTCACTTCCCAGTGGTAATCCCTGGTAACTGTGGTTGGTTAGTGTAAGAATTCAATTATTTATTCCCGGAAATCAGAGCCAACATTTTGCATGTGACCACTCAAAGGATGCAGAAAAGACTCACACATCCCCTCCTTCCTATATCCCTCCCTCTGTCTTTTCATTTCCCTCATCTTCTCCCCTTATCTGTCACCCTTTTGTCTCCTTTTCATCGCCTTTGTCTGCTGATTAGCCCTCCACCTGTATCCACCCAGCACTTGCCAGGCTTGTCCTGCCCCCATGTCTTTTCCAGTTTTCTCCCCCTATTACAGTGAGTCAAAGGAAAGGTCCCGACTCGAAACATCACCTATTCATTTCCTCCACAGATGCTGCCTGACCCGCTGAGTTATTCCCACTTTGCATTTTGCTGAAAGTTCCAACATCGGCAGTTCCTAGTGTCTTCACAATTATATTACTTGGTTTGAAGGGCTTGAGTTATCAGGAGACACTGTATATGCTGTTTTCCTTGGATCAAAGGAGGCTGAGTGATAAAGTGACAAAAGTGTATTAAATTATGAGAGGCATGGATAGGGTAGCGAACCAGTGTCTGGTTCCCATGGTAGGGTGGTCTAAAACTAAGGAGAGCCATGGGGCAGGTTTTTCACACAGGGTGATAGGTATATGGAATGAGCTGCTGGTGGAGGTGGTAGAGGCAGGTACAATTACAATGTTAAAAGTCATGTGGAAAGGTACATAGCAAGGAAAGGTTTGGAGGGACATGGGCCAAATGGGATGAGCATAGATAGGCAACTTAGTTAGTGTGGGTGAGTTGGGCTGAAGACCTATTTCTGCACTGTTAATTTTATGAATCTATAACATTTTGCTTGGGTAAGGCATATAAATGTATCACAGAAAATACCACATTACTGTTTGAATCTTGGTTTTCTAAACTATCCATCTTTCACATTAGGTAGTTACATAGAAACATAGCAAATAGGTGTAGGAGGAGGCCATTTGGCCCTTCGTGCCAGCACCGCCATTCATGGCTGATCATCTACAATCAGTAACCTGTGCCTGCCTTCTCCCCATATCATATCATCATATCATATCATATATATACAGCCGGAAACAGGCCTTTTCGGCCCACCAAGTCCGTGCCGCCCAGCGATCCCCGTACATTAACACTATCCTACACCCACTAGGGACAATTTTTACATTTTACCCAGCCAATTAACCTACATACATATCCCTTGATTCCACTAGCACCTAGAGCTCCATCTAACTCTCTTTTAAATTCATCCAGTGAATTGGCCTCCACTGCCTTCTGTGGCAGAGAATTCCACAAATTCATAACTCTGGGTGAAAAAGTTTCTTCTCACCTCAGTTTTAAATGGCCTCCCCTTTATTCTTAGACTGTGTCCCCTAGTTCTGGATTCCCCCAACATTGGGAACATGTTTCCTGCATCTTGCTTGTCCAGTCCTTTTAGTTGTAAAAAAAATTGTTGTTAACCAATCTCTTCCTGTAGCTCAGTCCCTTAAGTCCTGGTATTATCATCGTAAACCTCAAGGATGTAAACCTCGTAAACTTCAAGGATGTTAACCTTGTTAACCTACCACATAAAGGTCTAGATCGAGTGGCTGTGGGGAGGATGTTTCCAACAATCGGAAAGTCTAGAACCAGAGGCCACAGTCTCAGAGTAAAAGGGCATGCTTATAGAATGATGTAGGAATATCTTTAGTCAGAGTGGGGTGAATATGTGGAATTCATTGCCCCAGACGCCTGTGGAGGCCAAGTCATTTGGTTTTTTAAAAGCGGAGATTGATAGGTTTTTAATTAGTAAGGGCGTCAAAGATACGGGGGAATGCAGGAGAATGGGCTTGAGAGCGAAAAATAGATCAGTCATGATCGAATGGCGGAGGAGACTTGATGGGCCTAATGACCTAATTCTGCTACTATGTCTTTTGGTCTTAAATCCTGGTAAGATCCTCGAGATTAAGTTTGAACTGGTGATTTAGTTATTTTGTAGTTGTGACTGATTCCATTTGACAAAGTTTTGAAATATTTTACATGGGGACAGCACAGTGGTGCAGTGGGTAGAGCTGCTGCCTCATAGAGTTAGAGACCTGAGTTTGATCCTGACTGGGTGCTGTCTGTGTGGAGTTTGCATGTTCTCCCTGTGACCCTGTGGATTTCCACCGGGTGCTCCGGTTTCCTCTCACTCCCAAGGACGTGGGTTTGTAGGTTAATTTGCCTCTGCAAATTACTCCTAGTGTGTAGGGAGTGGATGCGAAAGTGGGATAAAATAAAACTAGTGTGAATGGGTGATCAAAGGTCAGTGTGGACAGTGGGCTGAAGGGCCCGTTTCCTTGCTATATCTTTCATGATATTCATTTCAAACCCTATTCCCTATTTGGAAATAGTTGGCTTCCTTGTTTAGTTATAAATTTAGTCAAGTCTGTCACTGTCTCATTCTCAGTAATCATAGATGGACTGTAGTTGTATCCTGCACTCAGGCCTTTCCACTTAATGCTGTTATCGATACATTTCTGGGAGATTCTGAGCCTCCTTTTCTTCATTTACATTTTGATCTTTGTATTTTCTCAAAACCAACCAGCAGTATGCATGGTCCAATGGATCGATGAAATCAGCACAACCCCAGTAGGCTGCGTGTTGTGGCCAACCTATCCTTGGTCTCTGAACCGTGCTCTGATGTGGCTGGATTATGTACGATAGTAGCTAAATGTCGTTTTGTTTGTAGTCGTAAAACAAAAGTGAGAATAAGACGTTATTGTTTGGGTGTAAACCTACACTGGACCATTGCATTTAAGCATTGGTCGTCCTTTAGACAGAGATTCTTACAGGCCCCTTGGCCCAACTCGTCCATGTCGACCAGGTTCAATCCTGACCTCGGGTGCTGCCTGAGGAGTTTGCACATTCACCCTGTGATCCTGTGGGTTTCTTCCGGGTGCTCTGATTTCCCCCCACATCCCAAAGATGTGCGGGTTTATAGGTTAATTGGCCTTTGCAAACTGCCCTAGCGTGTAGGACGTGGATGGGGAAGTGGGATTACATAGAAGTAGAGTGAACATGTGATTGATGGTTAGCGTGGATTCGGTGGGCCAAAGGTCCTGTTTCCATGCTGAATTTCTAAACTGAAAGACACAAAAAGCTGGAGTAATTCAGTGGGACAGGTAGCATCTCTAGAGAGAAGGCGTGGGTGACGTTTCGGGTCGAGACCCTTCTTCAGACTGGTTAGGGAGAAGGAAAACGAGAGATATAGATGATGATGTGGAGAGATAAAGAACAATGAATAAAAGATATGCAAAAAAGTAAAGATGTTAGCTGTTTGTAGGGTGAAAACGAGAAGCTAGTGCGACTTGGGTGGGGGTGGGATTGAGAGAGAGAGAGAGGGAATGCCGGGGTTACCTGAAGTGAGAGAAATCAATATTCATACCACTGGGATGTAAGCTGCCCAAGGGCTTCTCCTTTTCACCCTACAAACAGCTTACAATGGCCTGCTTCCTTTATCATTGTTACTTTTTTGCATATCTTTTGTTCATTGTTTTTTATCTCTCCACATCATCGTCTATATCTCTCGTTTCCCTTATCCCTAACCAGTCTGAAGAAGGGTCTCGACCCGAAACATCACCCATTCCTTCTCGCCAGAGATGCTGCCTGTCCCGCTGATGTACTTCAGCTTTTTGTGTCAATCTTTGGCTTCTGTCTCCACAGATGCTGCCTACCCTACTGAGTTCTTGCAGCTTTTCTGTTTTTAATTCCTCGATAAAATTCTAGGTTGGATCTTTTATTGGTTTATCTTTTGCTAGGCATCTGATATGTTGCACCAATCCATCTGACACATTGCAACTTAAATTTTTGTTTTGAGATTTCTAAAACAAAGTGCATATTTTCTGCCTGCCTGACTTACAGTAAGAATTTTCTTCTGTAATTGGTTGGCTTCACTGTTTTCTATGAAGTCTAGATCTGATTGCTGAACTTTGAGATTCCTGCTATCTGGTTGTTTTGTTACTGTGTGATAAATTGTCACCCTTTGGTTCTCCGGAGTCATGTGGCTTCCCAAGTCATGTGTGGATGACTAAGAATGTTTAAGGTTGAGAAATAAAGTACAGTAAACTTGTTTTTATGGACCTCTTTATAACGGATTTTGTTTGTAGCGGATGGACCAACCAGCCTTCATCGCCAGGCTGAGTTGCCTTCGCCAGCCCTGGCCACAACCCTCCCCAGCTGCTTCTAGGCCTGCTACCGCTACCACTGCCAACCCTTACCTGCGCTCCGGCAATCAGTAAATAAGTTATTACCTTCCCCACAGCCAACAATGGACCATTGTGGGTTTCACCTTTCCTTGATCATCGTTGCTTTTGCATATTTTTCAATCATTTGTACTATGTACTTTTTCATATCTCTCTTTTCCCTCCATCCAGACTCTCAGTCTGAAGAATGGTTCTGACCCAAAATGTCACCTACTCCTTTTCTCCAGAGATGCTGTCCGACCCGCTGAGTTACTCAGATGGGCTGAACAATTTCTATGATTCTATCAGAGTGAAATTATTTCACAGGAAAGAAATTACCCTCTGGAACTTAGAGAATTGTTTGCATTTTTTTGCATTGCAGAATAGATGATTTTAAAGAAAAAAATCTTATGCTTGTAAACCACAATTGAGATTATCATTTAAGAAGCAAGAATAACTGGCTTATTGTCTGTGAAGGCCCACCCACTGCTGACAGCATGTGGCTGCATAGTAACTGATGTACAAGGAAGCTTTTGTGACTTGTATGGTATGTAATTTCACTGCACTGATCGGATTCAATATGAATTTGTATGTGGGAATAAGAATTCAAAGTCCAGATTTGCAAGGATTTTCATTTTACATTTTTTGTTGCTTGTGTGAAGGAAAGCAGACAAAAATGGAGGCCTATATACTGTGATTCTCTTAGAATTTATCTGTGATGTTTTATGTTGACTCCCACATCACATTACTGGGTTGTCAGCCTGTGAATCATCCATAAACTGAAACAAGGCAAAATAATTTGGTATGTTTATTAATCAATGTGTTATAAAGCATTGTTCCTTTCACTGGAATTACGGCCTGTGTTGCATAGGATCTAAAATTAGCATTTTTTACCGTCTATCATTGTTGCAGCTTCCAATCCATCTTGCTTTTTGATTTGGGTGGATGAGTGTAATGGTTGAGGAGGGGTGGGAGGAGCCATGGGTAGACTATTCTTTGGTGCCTTAAGTCTGACCTTGTGTTTTGCCCTGGTTGTTGTTTGAATCCAGAATCATATGGAATATTAAATCCTAGTTATCCCCACTTTGCGGTGAATGTGACCAGAACTAGTAAGTAGAACTGAACATTTGTTCACAGAGAGTGCTCAGTGAACCCTTAATGCATGACAGTCAAGAAAAAAACAATCGTAGTGCAGGCCATAAATAAAAGGTTACGGTGTTTTATGGGAAATGTGTTGGTTATATCAAAGATTAGAAGTTGCTATCAGTTTAATTTAGTTATTATTGTCACTTGAACTGAGGTATAGTGAAAAGCTTTTTGTTGCGTGCTATCCAGTCAGTATTATCAGGGCAGTGTTATTTTTAGAAAGATAACATGCCAAGGTTCAAAGTGCTTGGATCTTTCACATGTTATAGAGCATTCAGTTCTGTGTATCTATCAGTCCCATTTCCCGCCCCTCCTCCCTCACCTCATAACTTCTCCAATTTGCCTGCCACCCATCTAGACAGGAAGTAATTCACAGCAGGCAGTGAACAACTCCCATTGTTCTTTGGGGTGTGAGAGGAAAGGGGAGCACTTGGAGGAAACCCACTCACTTGCAGTAAGAATGTACTAACTCCACGGAGGCAGCTCTAAAGGTCAGGATCGAATCTGGGTCACTGGCGTGGTGCAACAGCAGCATTACTTGCATGGTTGCTGTACCGCCCAGTCATTTACTCATTTTCTAGTGTGTGGGGGTGGTAAGAAGGATGGAAATGTATTATTGTATACTTCAAATCTTTTTTATACCAGCCATTGCTCTTTAGAATCAGAGAATTAAACAACAAAGGGATGCACAAGGATGTTACCAGTACGGGAGGGTTGGAGTTTCGGGAGAAGCTGGATAGGCTGTGGCTTTGTTCTCTGGTGTGTAGGAGGCAGAAGGGGATGACCACACAGAGGTTTAAAATAATGAGTGGCATAGATAAGGAACTGGTTACAGTCTTTTTTCCAGGGCAGGGAAGTCTGGAAATAGAGGGCATAGGTTTTTAGGAGAGAGGGAAAGATTTAAAAGGGCCCTAAGGAGCAATTTTCCACACACAGGGTGGCAGATACAAAGAACAAGCCATCAGAAGAATAGTTGAGATGGGTACAATTGCAATGTCTAAAAGACACTTTGATAGGAAAGGCTTGTTTTATCCATAGGTAGGTAGATAAAAGGTCTGGATGGATATGGCCAGGCAAACAATAGGGGCGACACAGTGGCGCAGCGGTAGAGTTGCTGCCATACAGCGCCAGAGACCCGGGTTCGATCCTGATGACGAGTGCAATCTGTACAGATATACGTTCTCCCCATGACTGCTTGGGTCTTCCTCAGGTGCTCCGGGTTCCCTCCAACACTCCCAAGACAAACAGGTTTATATGTTAATTGGCTTTGGTAAAGATTGTAAATTATCCCTAGTGTGTAGGATAGTGCCAGTGTACGGGATTGATCGCTGGTCGGTGTGGATTCAGTGGGCTGAAAGGCCTGTTTTTGCGCTGTATCTCTAAACTAAATGGGGATACAAGGAACTGCAGATGCTAGACTAATTCAACAGGTCAGGCAGCATCTCTGGAGAACAAGGATGGGTGACGTTTTGGGTCAGAACCCTTCCTCAGACAGGCAAATGGGAGTAGCTCGGGTAGGCAACTTGGTCAGTATGGACAAGTTGGGCTGAAGGGTCTGTTTCCCTGTTGTATAACTTTATGTTGTATGATTCTAGAAGATGGAAAAAGATCATTTGGGCCATTGTGGTTTGGTTTTTTAGTCCCTTTAACACCCTCTCAATCCATGCAGCCCTTCAATTTTTTTCCCTTTGCTTAAATATCCAATTCCCCCATAAACGTTACAATTACAGTGCCCTCCATAATGTTTGGGACAAAGACGCATCATTTATTTATTTGCCTCTGTACTCCACAATTTGAGATTTGTAATAGAAAAAATCACATGTGGTTGAAGTGCACATTGTCAGATTTTAATAAAGGCAATTTTTATACATTTTGGTTTCACCATGTAGAAATTACCGCAGTGTTTATACATAGTCCCCCCCATTTCAGGGCACCATAATGTCATGTAAATGAAATGTAGTCATGTTTAGTATTTTGTTGCATCTCCTTTGCATGTAATGACTGCTTGAAGTCTGCGATTCATGGACATCACCAGTTGCTGGGTGTCTCCTCTGGTGATGCTCTGCCAGACCTGTATTGCAGCCATCTTTAGCTTATGCTTGTTTTGGGGGCTAGTCCCCTTCAGATTTCTCTTCAGCATTTTAAAGGCATGCTCAACTGGGTTCAGATCGGATGATTGACTTGGCCACTTAAGAATTGACCATTTTTTAGCTTTGAAAAACTCCTTTGTTGCTTTAGCAGTATGTTTGGGATCATTGTCTTACTATAGAATGAACCACCGGCCAATGAGTTTTGTGGCATTTGTTTGAACGAGCAGATAGGATGTGTCTATACACTTCAAAATTAATTATGCTACTACCATCAGCAGTTGTATCATCAATGAAGATAAGTGAGCCAGTACCTTCAGCGGCCATACGTACCCAGGCCATAATACCCCCACCACCGTGTTTCACAGATGAGGTGGTATGCTTTGGATCTTGGGCAGTTCCTTCTCTCTTCCATACTTTGCCCTTGCCATCACTCTGATATGTTAATCTTCGTCTCATCTGTCCACAAGACCTTTTTCCAGAACTGTGGTTGTTCTTTTAAGTACTTCTTGGTAAACTGTAACCAGGCCATCTTATTTTTGCAGCTAACCAGTGTAGCCTCTATTTCTGTTCATGAAGTCTCCTGCGGACAGTGGGATTTGTCATTGACAAATCTACACTTGACTCCTGAAGAGTGTTTCTGATCTGTCAGACAGGTGTTTGGGGATTTTTCTTTATTTTAGAGAGAATTCTGTCATCGGCTGTGGAGGTCTTCCTTGGCCTGCCAGTCCCTTTGCGATTAGTAAGCTCTCCAGTGCTCTCTTTCTTCTTAATGATGTTCCAAACAGTTGATTTTGGTAAGCCTAAGGTTTGGCTGATGTCTCTATAACAGTTTTATTCTTGTTTCTCAGTCTCATAATGGCTTCTTTGACTTTCATTGGCACAACTTTGGTCTTCATGTTGATAAACACCAATAAGTTTCCAAAGGTGATGGAAGGACTGGAGGAAAGACTAGGTGCTGAGCGCTCTCTTATACGTCCGGAAGTGGCTGCGCCTTGCGGCTGCGGCTCACCGGCAGCCTGTCTGTCTTTTTCTTTCTTTGTGTATTGTTAGCGTTTAAATGTATGTAATGTAATGACCTATTTTTAGTCGTGTATATGTGGGAGGGGGTGGGGGGGTGGGGGAAACCTTTTGTTTTAAATCTCCTCAATGGAGATGCGGCCTTTTTCCATGTCGTATCTCCGTTCGCACTACTGCATAACACCGGGGAGTTGGCGGCCTCCAGCTGGGATCGACCTTGAAGGCTCCGGTCGCAGGGCCTGGACTTACCACCTCGTAGGCTTCGGCCGCTGGCCCTGTGGACCGCAACATCGGGAGCTCGCAGGTCCCTGGCTGGCGACCGGCTTTCGGGAGCTCCAGCCGTAGCAGCTTCAACCGCCCCGAATCGTGAGGCTCGATCGACCCGTTCGCAGGACCTTCATCGCCCTATGTGGCTCGGCCGCGGCACTTTCCATCGCCTGGTGGGGGCTCAGGACCTTCATCGGCTTGCTCGGCTCGGCCTGGGACTTTCCATCGCCCTGTAAACAGGGCACTGTAAATCCACTTCCGCTACTCACTAAATGCAATATTGTGGGTTAGATGGCTGTGACTGGGATACAATTTCTTAATGTTGCCAACTATAATTCATGCAGTACCTGCAAAAAAGCTTAATCAAAGCTGTACATTTTTAATTATCAGTTGAATATTTTTTAATGATCAATAGAAAAAGAGATTAATTAAATCTGACAGGGTGCAGAAACCAAATTAATCCTACATAATATTTTATTAATAAACTCCATCTCCTTTAGAACATAGAATATAGAACTGTACACTACAGCACAGGAGCAGGCTCTTCGGCCCACAAATTCCGTTCCGACAATGATGCCAAGTTTAATTAATTTCCTCTGCCCACATGTGAGCCACATCCCTCTATTCCTTGGAGATCCATGTGTCTATCCAAAGATATAGTATAGTAATTTTCCAAATTCCGCTGTGCAAATTTATCACTTATTCTCTGTTAAATTCAGAAGAAATTGCACATACAATGGTTTAAAAAAAAAAACCTGTTCATGATATCTGGATGTTATGGGCAAGTCCAAAATTATTTGCCAGTATAATTAGCCTGGAGAAGGTGGTAGTGACCCTCCTTCTAGAATTTCTGAGGTCCATGTGGGGGTGCTACTGCCCATTGAAAATGAAGGAATGATAACGTTTCTAAATTGATTGATTGTAAGATACAGCATGGAAACAGGCCCATTGGGCCACAGAGTCCACGCTGACCATCAATGTTTGTAGGCTAGTTATCTGAAATTAGAGAATTCAATGTTTATACAATTAGGTTGTGAGCTACCCAAGTGGGATATGAGGAGCTGTTCCTGCTGTTTGCATGTGGCCTCCCTTTGGTAATGGAGGAGGCCCAGGACAGTTAAAATTCTTTTTATCAACCGGGAGATCCAATAGGCCTGGTGGACTGAGCGTAAGTGTTTGGTGAAACTGACGCTTGGTTTCGCCGATGTGCGGGATGCCACTTTGGGAACACCGTATGTAATTGCTGAGGTTAGAGGGGATGCAGGAATACCGTTGAATGGAAAGAAAAGGCGGTGAGACTTCCTCTTGCTTTGATTATTTAGCTCAAGCCTGTACATCCAGCACATGTTGGGACAAAACAGCAGGATTGGTGACACTTTCTTGCTGATTGAGAGTAGGCAATTGAGCAATAATGGAAGAAGACGGAGTGCTGGAGGAGCTCAGTGGGTCAGGCAGCATCCCTGGAGAACATGGATATGTGATGTCTAGGCATGGGGCCCTTTTTCAGACTTCTCAGACCCCATCTTCTGGATGTGGAAAGGATGTTTCCACTAGTGGTGGATGTGGAGAGGATGTTTTCACTCGTGGGACAGTCTAGGACCAGAGGCCATAGCCTCAGAATAAAAGGACGTACATTTACAAAGGAGATGAGCTGGAATTTCTTGAGTCAGAGAGTGGTGAATCTGTCAAATTCATTGCCACAGAGGGCTGTGGAGCCCAAGTAATTGACTATTTTTAAGGTGGGGATTGACAGGTTCTTGATTAGTAAGGGTGTCAAAGGTTAGAGGGAGAAGGCAGGAGAATGGGGTTGAGAAGCAAAGGTAGATCAGCAATGATTGAATGGTGAAGTAGAGGTGTTGGGCCTAATTCTGCTTCGAAGACTTTTGAACTTATGAATTATGGAAACTACCATATAAGATTAATTCAATTAAACATCTATTAATTAAATAGATTTTCCTGCTGAATTTAAGGAAATGCAATTTTCTTTGTATTTGTTGTTTGATCTACAAAACTTCTTTAAACATTCCAGGTAAATGACCTTTGATGAGTTTGGAGTTGGACGTCAGGCGTGTAATTAAGGATGAACACGGAGGAACTGGAGCTACTGGGCGACTCTAAATACAGAAACTACGTAGCAGCAGTGGATAAAGCATTGAAAAGCTTTGAATATTCCAGTGAATGGGCAGATCTAATATCGGCACTGGGTAAACTTAACAAGGTAAGCATAGGAACAAAGAACTTTTAATATCGATTTAAATGAAATTGTAAAATTACTATATGAAATTGAGATTTTCCTGATATTTCTACTACATATTAAACATTAAACCTAATGTTTAATGTTGGACACAAAAAGCTGGAGTAACCCAGCCAGTCAGGCAGCAACTCAGGAGAAAAAGAATAGGTGACGGTTCGAGTCGAGACCCTACTTCTGACTGATAGTTAGGGGAAAGGGAAGCGATAGATATAGATGGCACATAGTCTGCCTGAATGAAGTTAGTTTAGTTTATTGTCACTTGTCACGGGGTACAGTGAAAACTTTTGCATGTTAACCAGTCAGCGGAAAGACTGCATGATTACAATTGAGCCATCCACAATGTACAGATACATGATAGAGGGAATAACATTTAGTACAAGATGAAGTCCAGTAAAGTCGGATGAAAGATAGTCCGAGGTATTCCAATGACAGTAGCTCAGGACTGCTGTCTAGTTGTTGATAGGATGGTTGAGCTGCCTGATAACCGCTGGGAAGAAAATGTGGGTCACGTGTTTTTGAATTCTTTAATGTTTTTTGCTTACCTAAGAGCTCTCTGAAGTCAGCTACTTGGGTAACATCAACAGTTTAATAAGCCATTTGGTCTCTTAAGGCATTTGCTTCATAGCTCAGTTAGCATTTTTTTCTCGAGGTCGATTCTCTGTCCGGAAAGTTGGTAGTTAATCCATGCAAACATAATATCAGAATAATCTGGGAGTATTAATGTACTTCCAATGCTTATAAAGTTTTTTAAAAAACTGTGGTCTGTGTTGAAACAATATCAGACATGATCCAAATCAGACTCGATGGGCTGAATGGACTAATTCTGCTCCTATGTCTTATGACCAGATGCACAGATATCGGCTTACACACCAATACAGAAGCAAGGGAGTGCTTCAGTGTCTTTCAGAAGAGATGCTGAATCAAGACACTGCCCATTTTTTTGGTTGTTGCTACTTCAAAGAATATGGAATATTAGTCCTGAGTCAATTATATTAGTTGCAATGTACAGGATTTTTTTAGTTTACTTTATTGTCACGTGTACCAAGGTACAGTGAAAAGCTTTTTGTTGCATGCTAAACAGTTAGTGGAAAGTATCAATGATTACAATCGAGCCATCGAGTGTACAGATACATGATAAAGGGAATAATGTTTAGTTTAAGATAAAGTCTAGTAAAGTCCGATTAAAGACAGTCCGAGAGTCTCCAGTGAGGTAAATAGTAGCTCAGACCGCTCTCTAGTTGTTGATAGGATGCTTCAGTTGCATGATAACAGCGGGGAAGAAACTCCCTTAATACAGCAAGATACAAAATAATATAATATGCTAAAACAGCTAGCACAAACACAAATGGCTCCTCTACACCGGCCCCTAATTGTTCTAGGTATATAACAAAACAATTACTAATAAACATTAAAAGGAACTATAACTTTACACATAATTTAAAAAAAAGGTATGCACTATATGTTGACATCTAATCTACTTTAGTGATTCTTCAATCTTAAAGATCACCAGTTTTTGCTGTATTCAGGTATCAGCTTCTCGGAGCAGACATATCTTCGTTATCGGTCTTTCCAAGATGTTGCTCTTAGTCTGAAGTCGAACTGTGCGCACAAGACCTTGTGCATCTGGTATGGTCTCCAATATTCTGCCCATTAGCCAGGAGCCTCGTGTGTAGTGAAATCAGCCACCATGACAATGTCACCTGGAGTAAAGCTTTTTACCGTAGACCACCGTTGTCGTTCTTGGATTAGAGTCAAATATTCTCGTATCCACCGTTTCCCATCTGTGCCTAATGTATGTCTTCCTTTACAAAGAGCCCAAGTGATAGTTTTGGTTTGGCTTTCATCTCAAGAAGATGGTTTGGACATTCTGTTATGATTTTTCTTGCAGCGAAGTTAGCTTTGATAATCCAGTATCTTTTACGGAGACAAGACAGCATATGATTTCTTCCTCCATGACCGAGCTGTTCATGGATATGTCGTAATAGTAGTGTTGATATGTGAAGGTCCTTCGAGAGAATAATAGGATGTTTAGCCTCTTTAGGCATCGCTAGTCTATTCAGGCGGCCGCCTACTCTCTGAAGTCCATCATTCAGCACCGGATCCAGTTTGTACAAATGACGACTACTTTTGGTAGTATTGCCACCACCTTCTAGTGCTGATAGTTCTTCTTCGAATTTTTGTCTTTGACTGAAAGAGATGATTGAGAAGATCTTCAGGACTTAAACATTGTCCGCGGAGTGTTGCTTCAAAGACTTGCATCTCCTTTTCAACCTTTTTTTCCAGTTTGCCAGGATCCTTTACAAAGCCATTCACAGCAGTCTGAATTTCCTTTCTCATTCGAGTCAGCTGCGAGTGTTGTCTTTACCCTAAGAAGCCAAGCTACGGCCGTCTTCAGATTCCTCCATGATGAGAAAAAGGTGATCAGAGAGTTTGTGGGGTTCAATGGATCCTTGACAATGATGTTCATTGTAATGTCTTGCTTGATTTCTGGATCATTAGCAGAGATTGCAGATTCCAAGTGAGGTTTTGGCCATTCTCTGTCTGGCTTGCAGAGAAATTCTGGTCCTTTGATCCATCTTTTACAGCTTAAAAAGCGGTTTTCTGTTAGTCCTCTAAATGCTTCATCTGCAGGATTTCCTTTGTGTTAACATATCTCCATTGTGATACATCAGTAGCATCCCTTACAAAAGAGATTCTGTTTGCCACAAATGTTTGAAAGCGTTTAGTTTCGTTGTTGATGTACTTAAGCACCGATGTGATATCGGTCCAGAAGATGGATTTGTCCAGTTGAAGCTGTAATTCTTTTCGCAGCATTGTGTCAACTCTGACAGCTAGGACTGCAGCTGTAAGCTCTATTCTTGGAATCGTCATCTGTTTTAATGGTGCCACTCTGGATTTTCCCATTATGAATACAATATACACTTCTTTGCTATTCCAATCTTAGATATGAAACAGTACCGTAGCCACTTTCGCTGGCGTCTGAAAAGTGCAGCTGTGTATATCTGATTTGACCAAAGTTTGTAGGCTTCATGCACTTTAAACTCCATAATCTTGTTGAGATCTGCTAGCCATTCTGTCCATCACTGAGAGAAGGTTTGGGGTATATTTTCATCCCAACCAAATTTCTCCTTGCAGAGCTCCTGCATAATGAGCTTGGCTGGCAGAGTGAATAGTGCTAGAAATCCTAAAGGGTCGTATATGATGCCGACTACAGACAAAATGCCACGCCTAGTGTATGATCGTTCCTGTGCAGCAGTTCTGAACTTAAACACATCTGTTTCAACGCACCAGCTCAATCCCAGTGCCCTCTCCATTGGCAGATTGTCTTTGTCCAAGTCCAACTCCTTGATCTCTTTGTTTCTGTTTTCTTGAGGAATGGATGCCAATATAGCACGGCTGTTTGATCCACTTTGACAGCATGAATCCTCCCATTTTGCAGATGGCAGTCAGGTCTTTTACCATTTGAACTGCTTCCTGTTCCTTAGGCATGGATTTTAAACAATCATCTACGTAGAAGTTGTTCTTGACTGTGTTTGTCACCTCTGCTGGAAAGTGAGCTTTGTCGTCCTCAGCAGTTTTCCTTAATGCAAAGTTTGCGCAACTTGGTGACGACACAGCTCCAAAAAGATGTACTTTCATCCGGTATTCAACAAAATCTTGCTGCACATCACCATCGGGCCACCATAGAAATCGCAGATAGTCAATATGCTTTTCTGATACCTTGACCTGGATGAAACATTGCTTTGATATCAGCCATCAAAGCAATCGGTTCTTGTCTGAATCTGATGAGAACTCCAATGAGTGAGTTGGTTCAGTCTGGACCCTGCAGCAGTTGGCAGTTGAGTGATGTTCCTTTGAAGACTGCACCACAGTCAGAGACCACCCTTAAGGTTCCTTTCTTTGAGTGATACACCCCGTGATGAGGGATGTACTAGAGTTCTCCATCACTTTGATTCAGCTGGTCCACTGGTACCCTTCCAGTATTACCATTGTCAATCATTTCTGTGAGGAAAGATGTATATTCATCATAAAACTTCTCATTCTTGCCAAACTTGCATTTCAAGCTCTGGATGTGTTGCATGCAATGCAACGGTTATTTGGGATGCCGGCGTTTTCTTGCTTGAAAGGAAGTCGAGACAATAGTGTCCATCTGTCATCCTTGCTAGGCGATTCATAATGTCCAAGAACTTTACCTCTTCTCTGGACTTTTCTTCTGTTTCCTTGCTGGTACTTTCACTGAAGTCGTGATTGTATTGTTTGAGCAGTAACTCCCCCAGCTTTGCAATGGATATTCGATTGACAGCAGCAGCAAGGCAGCCATTTCCATCCCTGTTGTCATGGTCTCTTCTCAGGGGACCATAGATGACCCATCCCAGTAGGGCTTTCACAACGTATGGTCCATCCCCTTGGCTGTTGACCAGCTCCCACGGTTTCAATGAAGCATTTGTCCCGCTGAGCAGGTCAATGCCAGAGTCTATTTCAGGAATCTTGATATCCTTCAAGTAAGGCCATTGTTTCAGGTCTTCTTGGCTGGGAATGTTTTGCTGAGAAACAGGCATGGTCTTGTGTGTGAACACATCTGATAGTTGAATAAAATCGTCTTTGTCCAGACTAGATATTTCCAAACCTGAGACAAGACAACTGGTCACCGGCTTCACTTGATTCATGGTCGGCAGGAGAATTTTTGTCCTTGGTCCTGAAATGTTCAGCCTTCTCATCAAGTTTTCTGCAAAAGATAGATGAACTTCCATGATCCAAAAATGTATATGTTTGCAACACTGTACCCCCTTGTGGCTCTTCACTTGTATTGGTACAATGGAGAAGATGCAGGTTTCATTACCGGCCCAATATGCCCACACATTTGAGATGGGAGAACAGCATCACTCGCAATTGGCTTTTCATTCTGTTCTGTATGTTCTGGTTTCTTTTCTTTGTCGTTTAGTTCAATGTGAAGTATTTCAGGATGATTTTCTTTGCACACATCACAAGCAAAGGACTCTTGCAGTCTTTGCTCATGTGACCTATTTTCAAACATCCAAAACAGACTCCCTTCTCCTTTAAGAAGTCTATCCTTCATGATCTGCCAACACCACCCCAATGTGTGACCACTTTTGTTACAGAACAAAAAATAATTTAGTGGTTGGCTTTCATTCCCTTTGTTGTCAGATTTTCTTGCACCTGTGCTTCTACAGGTTTTGCAGTCGTTGCAAAACTGCTTCCTCTTAGTCTCCTGATCTTTTCACGGAACAATTCCATGGCTTTCAATTGTTCATCTAGTTTCTTCTGTTTCTTTCTTCTCAGTTGTTCTCCTTTTATTTTCAACTGTCTTCTCTTCTATTCTTCTTCTTCCTCAATCTCACGCTGACTTTTCAGGGTGGTAACCCATTTCATGACAGAAGAAAACGTTGAAGTTCCACATGAAGGAGAAAAACCATTTTCCTTTACGGAATCCTTTCTGATGTCACCACCTTGAGGCTGAACATCAGATCTAAGCACAGACATACTTGTACACTATCCCTTTAAGACGTAAAGTCGTTTCTAGCACAAGAATTCAAAACAAACTGATATCTTGCAATGCGCAAGCTCACTTCTTTGTTCTCAGCATTCCAAGGTTTCCAGCAGCTGTTTTTCAATGCACCTTCTGAAATACAGTTTTTCCAATAAAGCTTAATGCTGTACTCACTTTTCCCGCTCTCGAAGTTTCCAATCTCCGTTAGTCAGATTAGCGCAGGTAGTGACCCTGTCCAGTCTAATTCGGCTTCAAGGTTTGCAAAATAAAGCAATCCTTGTTCCATCCAGTCTATTCACGGGCTCCAGTCTCACTCATAGAGCCAATTGTTACTTTAAATGGCTCTTTAGAGAATCTCTTACTTTAGTTTCACTCATAGAGGCAGTTCTTACTTTTAATTCACTCAGAGAGGGTAGTTCTTGCTTTATGAGATGGCAACTTTAGTCCTTTCCAATAAAGTCCTGTCTGCTTACCATTACTTCACAGAGAGTGGGAGTGATCGATATTGACACAGACCAACAGAGATTTTCCAAACGTATTAGTTTAATTAGTCGTTTATTGAAGTAATAGTACAAACAGGTCTGTATCTCTCCAAGAATTTAACTCTCGTCGCAGGTCTCGTAAGAACTATATCTCGCCATACTCCCTGTGCCTGAACCCTCCCGTCTCTGCATCTCCAGATATACCCCCTAGTTCTGGCTCCTCCCAGTCCATTATGCCCATATATGTATTCATCTCACGACAACCCCCAAGTGTCCAAAAATATTACAGCAAGATACAAAATAATATAATATGCTAAAACAGCTAGCACAAACACAAATGGCTCCTACAGCATCACTTACAATGTTTAGTGCACACTGTGGAAGAGGAAATAAGTAAATACCTGTCATGCTTTACTGATGACCAATTAAATAGTTTGACCACTTTTGATCAGTAGCTATTCAATTATACTTTATTGTCACATGTAGCTAGGTAAAGTGAAATGCTTTGTTTTGCATACAACCCGGTAAAATCATGTAGCAGACCTCATCCAGGCAGTACACAAATGTTGCCACATTTTGGCACCGACAAAGTCACAAAACATTACTGAGTCATAGTTTAGTTTATTGTCACATGTACCATGGTGCAGTGAAAAGCTGCGAAAAGAGTCATACAACACGGAAACAGGCCCTTTGGCCCAACTTGTCCATGTTGACCAAGATGCCCTATCTCCACTAATCCCAAATGCCCATGTTTGACCCAAATTGGCTACACCTTTCCTATCCATGTACCTGTCTAAATGTTTTTTAAATGTTGCTAAGTACCTGCCTCAATGTCCTCCTCTGGCAGCTTGTTCAATACACCCACAAATTTCAGCTGCAGAATAATACATAATGCTTTCTACAACAGATCATCATGACTTCACTCCAGTACTACAGTTGTTTTCCCAATGTAGCAACTGAAGACAATTTCAAGTTTGCAGAATAATACAATACTTATTTTCAGCCTACACAATGGACTAAATCTCTTATTGAGATGCTGATGCAACTTAAGTAGTTGAATTCAGAGAGTTCTAATTGCATTTTTAGAGCTCATGAAAATTCAGGATGTAAATGAGTTTGTGGAATATAATGGCAAAAAAAAACCCCAATAGAATGTCTTAATTCATGTGAAAGAAATCAGCTCCTTTGGATTCAAATGCAGCTTTGCTGACTAGATACAATAAACAAATCTGGTTGAGGATTGCTTTTAGTTCAGCTTTTTAATATTGGGAGGCACAGTGGCAAAGCTGTAGAGATGCTGCCTCAGTGTCAGAGACTAGGGTTCGATCCTAACCTTGGGTGTTGCCAGTGTGTGGAGTTTGTACATTCTCCCTGCGACTGCACAGGGTTTCTTCTGGGTGCTCCGGCTTCCTCCCACATCCAAAAGGCATGCTGGTTTGTTGATTAATTTCCATTGTAAATTGCCCAAGTGTGTGGGAAGTGGATGTGAGAGTGGGATAACATAAAAACTAGTGTGAACGGGAGACCGATGGTCGGGGTGGACTCGGTGGGCCATGCTGTATTTTTCAATTTAATTGAAAAATATGCGTGTGAACAAAGAGTTTGTCTGCCTGTAAGTCTGTACACGTAATATTGCTGAATTTCATCTACAATAATGTACAATCTGGCCAAGATATTGCTCGTTCTGACTGAAGTTAATTTATTTCACATTGAGGAATACATTCTAATGTGACCTTCTGTCATATTATTCCACAAACTCATTGTGAGCAAATAGAAACCTAGATCTTTATTCAGCTCTGAACTTCAGTAATTAAAGGACAGTTAATCTTATACTTTAACCTGAATGCAGAATACTTTTTGTTCCTTTGGACTTAAATGTGGCTCTGCTCATGTGTACAAGAAAATAATCTGGCTGAGGACGGCTTTTAGTTCAATTTTTTAAGCACTCTAAACATTTGTACAGGATGCCTTAAATTAATTTCTGGAAATAAAACTGGCATCTTACAGGGGTTTAACAACAATAAACCAAGATAAAATGAATTCCAGGGCAAACTGCTATTATTTGCTAAGAGTAATGTTTCATTTACAAATTTAAATTATGCCTGTAAATAATTGCATTAGAGAATTGCAGAGGTAACGGTGGAGTTTTGAAATGGGATATTTCTTTGAAATATTTGTTCCTTCAGTTATCAACATGGTATGTAAGGCTTAGGTTTATTATTGTCACGTGTACTGAGTTACAGTGAAAAGCTTTGTTTTGCTTGCTATCCAAACAGATCAGATAATGCTGTACATTATCAATAGACAATAGGTGCAGGAGTAGGCCATTCGGCCCTTTGAGCCAGCACCACCATTCAATGTGATTATGGCTGATCATTCTCAATCAGTACCCCGTTCCTGCCTTCTCCCCATACCCCATGACTCCGCTATCCTTAAGAGCTCTATCTAGCTCTCTCTTGAGTGCATTCAGAGAATTGGCCTCCACTGCATTCTGAGGCAGAGAATTCCACAGATTTACAACTCTCTGACTGAAAAAGTTTTTCCTCATCTCCGTTCTAAATGGCCTACCCCTTATTCTTAAACAGTGGCTCCTGGTTCTGGACTCCCCCAACATTGGGAACATGTTTCCTGCCTCTGACGTGTCCAACCCCTTAATAATCTTATATGTTTCGATAAGATCCCCTCTCATCCTCCTAAATTCCAGTGTATACAAGCCTAGCCGCTCCGGTCTTTCAACATATGACAGTCCCGCCATTCCGGTAATTAACCTAGTAAACCTACGCTGCACGCCCTCAATAGCAAGAATATCCTTCCTCAAGTACAGGTACAATAGGTAGAGCATGAGGAGTGCAAGATCTAGTTCTCAGCATTGTAGTGGACCTGTTCCATTGACAAAATCCAATGTCCACAATGGCGTATCTGTGAACCGGATAGTACCGTAGCTTATTGAAGGACCGTTCAGAAGCCTGATAACGGAGGGGAAGAAGCTGCTCCTGAGTCTGGTGGTGTGTGCATTTAAATCGAAGGGTTTAAAGTACGAAAGATAGACACAAAATGCTGAAGTAACTCAGCGTGACAGGCAACAGCTCTGGATGGAAGGAATGGACGATGTTTTGGGTCTGAATAAATGTCTCGACCCGAAACATCATCTATTCCTTCTATCCAGAGATGCTGCCTGTCCCGCTGAGTTACTCCAGCATTTTGTGTCTATCTTCGGTGTAAACCAGCATCTGCAGTTCCTTCCTGCACAGTTTAAAGTATAGATTTAGTTTAGTTTAGAGATACAGGCGGAAATAGGCCCTTCGGCACACCGAGTCCATGCCGACCTGTGATCACCGCACACAAACACTATCCGACACACATTAGGGACAATTTTACAATTTTATTAAGCCAATTTAACCTACAAACCTGTATGTCTTTGGAGTGTTGGAGGAAATTGGAGACAACCCACACAGGACGAACCTGGGTCTCTGGTGCTGTAAGGCAGCAACTCTACTGCTGCGCCACCATGCCCCCCGCCCAAGGCTTTTACAAACGGCACTTGCGAGACAGTGAACATATGTTCAGAATTTAGACATTCCTTGATGATAATCGAAGAGAAGAAGCTGTTTATTTATAGGCAGCTGAGTTCATGCGAATATACCATCGTAGGTTTGGCTAGATTTGAACTCTGTGCAAGGATTGTTGCCTTCATATCGAACATCTAGTGTCTGATCACTGATTTTGTTTTTTACATGCAGGTTTTACAGAACAATGCAAAGTACCAAGTGGTCCCAAAGAAGCTAACTATTGGCAAGCGCTTGGCCCAGTGTCTTCACCCAGCTCTACCCAGTGGTGTTCACCGAAAAGCTCTGGAGACCTACGAGATCATTTTCAAAATCATCGGCTCTAAAAGACTGGCCAAAGATCTCTTCTTGTACAGGTGTGCAAAAGTTAATTCGTTTTTAAAGAACTGAAGTATATGTTTGAAAGCAAGGAATGAGTGCAACAGGCATCAGGTCACTGTAATGTCCAAAGTAATTAAAAGTAATTTGATTGTAAAAACATTGCCGCAAATGGTCATAGTGTCATAGAGTCATAAGAGTATGTACACAGGCCCTTCATCCCAACATGCACATGTCGGCCATGATGCCCTATCTACGCTAGTCCCACCTGTCCATATTTGGTCCATATCACTCTGAACATTTCCTATCCACGTACCTGTTCAGATATCCTTTAAATATTGTTTCGTACCTACCTTAACTACCTCCTCTGGCAGCTCGTTCCATGTAGCCTGTACCCTCTGTGTGAACATGATGAATATCTAATACTGCCGACCTTAGTTTTTGCTCGTTTTTCTTTAGACAGTCCCTTAGGATCAATGATGCTATGCTTCTATTAAAGTAAGTAAAACAAAAGGACATGAAGTTATGTCAAGAGGGAAAAGATTTGGGGGATTACAGCAGGCATTCTTTTTCACCTAGAGTGGTGAGTACCTGGACTGCATTACCTGAGAGAGTGGCTGAAACCGGGGTGCTGACAGTTTTTAAGAATCCTCTGGAATGGCGTGTGAAACACTTAGGCATATGAGGATATGGGCCGAGTACTGGGAGATGGTGTTAAAATGGCTGGGTGCCCACTGATTAGAATAGATGTGATGGGCCGATTGGCCTGTTTCCGTGCTGTACGTCCCTGTGGTACTGAGCTGGTTAAGGAGGCAGTTGTGAGAATTGCAGAATGGGTAATCAGTGGTCGGTGTGAACTCAGTGGGCTAAGGCTAATGGGCCTATATCCAGGCTGAATCTTTCAGTCGGTTCAATCTATGGAAAGTCAAATGTGTTCATTGATGTCCTGAAGGAACTTTGACTGTGTCCCATTCTAATTTAGACTGATGATTCTAGTCGCATCCATTGGGACTGGTGGTTCAAGTCATTAATTTATAAAAAACAGTTCCTTTACTGCCTGAGGTCCATCAGGTCAAAGGCCTAGATAGAGTGAATGTGGAGAGGATGTTTTCACTAGTGGGAGAGTCTAGAACCAGAGGCCATAGCCTTATAATAAAAGGATGTACCTTTAGAAAGGAGATGAGGATTAATTTCTTTAGCCAGAGGGTGGTGAATCTTTGGAATTAATTGCCACAGACAGCTGTGGAGGCCAAGTTGATGGATATTTTTAAGGTGGAGATTGACAGATTCTTGATTAGTAGAGGTGTCAGGGGTTATGGGGTGAAGGCAGGATTATGAGGTTGAGAGGAAAAGAGATCAGCCATAATTGAATGGCGGAGTAGACTTGATGGGCCGAATGGCCTAATTATGCTCCTATAACTTATGAACTTATGATTGAAAAGACTAGACTAAAGATTGAAAAGACTAGGCTTGTATTCACTGGAGTTTAGAAGGATGAGAGGGGATCTTATAGAAACATATAAAATTATAAAAGGACTGGACAAGCTAGATGCAGGAAAAATGTTCCCAATGTTGGGCGAGTCCAGAACCAGGGGCCACAGTCTTAGAATAAAGGGGAGGCCATTTAAAACTGAGGTGAGAAAAAACTTTTTCACCCAGAGAGTTGTGAATTTGTGGAATTCTCTGCCAAAGAGGGCAGTGGAAGCCAAATCACTGGATGGATTTAAGAGAGAGTTAGATAGAGCTCTAGGGGCTAGTGGAATCAAGGGATATGGGGAGAAGGCAGGCACCGGGTATTGATTGGGGATGATCTGCCATGATCACAATGAATGGCTGTGCTGGCTCGAAGGGCCGAATGGCCTCCTCCTGCACCTATTTTCTATGTTTCTATGAAAGTGCAGGAGGAACTCAGCGGGTCAGGCATCATCTGCGAAAGGAATGGACAGGCAATGATTCGGGTCAGGACCCTTCTCGGATTGTTCAGTCCCACCGAGTCTCTCTGGTGATGTGTCTCTTTGCTCAAGATTCCAGTTTCTTGCATCTTATTTCTGGTGAGAGTTGGTGCATTCAGGAGAGAAGAGGAGAATAGTTCGTAACATCCTTAATATTTGGAAATTATTTTACTCTCTCCTCAGTTCCGGCCTTTTCCCACTTCTTGGCAACGCGGCCATGTCTGTTAAACCTGTGCTTCTGAGTTTATATGAAGTCTACTTCCTGCCACTGGGCAAAACTCTGAAGCCAGGATTACAGGGACTGTTGACTGGGACATTACCAGGCCTGGAAGAAGGATCTGAATACTATGACAGGTGAGGATTTGTGTGCTGCGTATTTATCGAGTCAAGAGTATTTGATTGTCATGTGTACCGAAAATGGAACAATGAAACTCTTATTTGCAACAACATGACAAGACTTTAGAGTTTACAGATATAGCATGGAAACAGGCCCTACGGCCTACCGAGTCCATGCTGACCAGCGATCACCCTGTACTCTAGCACTAGACTACACACGAGGGACAAATTATAATTTACAGAAGCCAATTAGTTTAGAGATACAGTGTGGAAACGGGGCCTTCAGCCCACTGAGTTCACGCCGACCATCGATCACCTGCACACTAGTTTTATCCGACACACTAGGGACAATTTACAGAAGCCAATTAACCTACAAACCTGTACGTCTTTGGAGTGTGAGAGGAAACCGGAGCACCCGGAGAAAACCCATGGGGTCACAGGAGTGAACATGCAAACTTCTTACAGACAGCACCCGTAGTCTGGATCAAACCCGGGTTTCTGACGCTGTAAGGCAGCAGCTCTACTGCTGTGCCATCTGTAAACACGATAGATAATAAATAATAGACAAAAATTCAACAAATTCAGCAAGAAAGCCTGATGTCCTCAGTGCAACCAAAGACAGCCCATTGTTTTGTTAGTGTTGTGTGGTGTTCAAGAGCTTGATGGTTGTTTGGCACATATTTTAAAATATCACAGACCTGTATATCATTAGCTCATTTAAGCATAATCTAGTAACCATATTCTATCATTTATTGCTGTTGAAGAGCTCTTTTATAATATTCTATTTTGGTCAGCTGTACGTTCATTTGGAAACAATCCCCCAGCTGTGCATCCTCGCTCTTAAAATTGCAGACTGCCCAGACTTAGAAATGTATTACTGTCCTATGCTGATCCCTGGGTGCTAATCCTGGAGCATTCTAATCAACTACACCGTGGGAAGGTCTTCATCAGATGAACGGAGTGAAACACCAATCAGGTACGATCAGGGACTGGTGATAAATATTAGTTTTCCTCGCATCATCCACACTATGAATGAATAAATAATAGATATCCCTCCCATTGCTTTGAGGTGAAACATCAGATGCTGCTTTTGACCTATTTTGCTGCAATCTCTGATGTTCAAAACAGAGTGGTAGGTGCAGCATTTTTTCACATCTTTTAGACTTCAGAGATACAGCGCAGAAACAGGCCCTTCAGTGGTCCACACCAACCAGTGATCCCTGTACATTAGCACTATCCTGCACACTAGGAACAATTTACAATTTACAGAAGCCAATTAACCTACAAACCTGTATATCTTTGGAGTGTCGGAGGAAACCAAAGCACCTGGGAAAACTCGCGCGGTCACAGGGAGAACATGCAAACTCCATACAGACACCACCTGTAGTCAGGATCGGATCCGGGTCTTTGGCGCTGTCAGGCAACTCTACCGCTATGCCACTGTGCTGCCCCACAGCATTAGTGTCTTTTAAAATTTTTGTTTGAGAGCTGGAATCTCATCAAATGTATGCGTTTGAACTGCTGTTTATACACAAGGATGTGGTGGTTTGCTGAAGACATACAGTAAAGATTGAGCAGGTTATGGCTCCTTTTATATAAAATACTTGCAAGTTATTGCTGCCTCTGGCTCCGTTGCCAATAATGTTCCGAGAAATAAGACGACTAATTGGTTTGGCTACCGAGATAAATGAAATTGCTGGAAAGGAGCACTGATGAATGCTGAAACAAAAGTCTCAACCGAAACGTCACCCATCCTTTTTCACCAGAGATGGTGCCTGACCCGCTGAGTTGCTCCAGCACTTTGTGTCTATCACTGATGAATGCCCTATTCTTATAATGATTAAATTGTCTTTCTTTATACACAGGGCTAACACGTTGCTGGAGAAGGTAGCGGCTGCCGTGGAACAGTCTGCGTTTTATGGTGCACTTTGGGGGAGTATTCTGACCAGTCCTGCTGTACGGTTGCCTGGAATCACCTTTGTGCTTTCTCATCTGAACCGGAAACTTTCGATGGAAGACCAACTCTATATCATTGGTAGCGATATTGAGCTGATGGTACTGAGAATTTTGTTTACTATGTAGACCACTTTAAAAAAAAATCCATGTCATTGTGAAGTGAATGAAATCTAAAAGTCGATGTAAGATTAATTGGCTTCTTTCGGGTGAAGACACGTATTTTGAGTGATTTTGGTTAAAACTTGGGTCATAAAGTCTTTTCAAACTATACTCCTTTGATTGGGCTGGTAGGGCCTGTTTCTGTGCTCTATGTTCCTAGTGTTCTAATATATTACACCTTTGTGTGACAGGATGCAATCTGAAGAAACTGTTCCCCTCCTTGTATCCCTCTTTTTATCACACCTTCCCCAGCTAGCAATGGGCCATAATGGGCTCCACCATTTCCTGATGTCATCTGTTGCCGGCCCTGATTTGTTGTGGTCTTTTCTCGCCTCCAGTTCCACCCCCACTCCGTCTGATCTTTCAGTCTGAAGAAAGGTTCCGGCCCAAAACGTCACCTATTCCATTTCTCCAGAGATGCTGCCTGACCCGCTTAGTCGGCACGGACTCTGCGGGCTGAAGGACCAGTTTCCAAGCTGTTTGTCTAAAGTCTAAACTAAAGTATCGGACAAACATTGAGACAAACTGCATAAGGGTGCCGAATTAACAATCATAATTGATTTTGAATCCAGAGTAGTTTTAAGTTTTCTTGATTTGAACAACGTTGCTATTTTTCTTGTTCATTCTGGTAGGTTGAAGCAGTCAGTGTTTCGGTGCAGGACTCCAGTGTCTTGGTGCAGAGGAGCACCTTGGATCTCATCTTGTTCTGCTTTCCTTTTCATCTGTATCAGGTATGAACACTTCAATTAGGAAACCTAAAAACATGTTAAGTTTATAAATGCTAGGATATTGTGAGAATCATAGAACTTTACAACGTGACACTTGGCTCACCGCATCACCGTCAGATTCCAAATACATTTGTGTTTACTCTACTCCTTCTCTACACACCTTATAACAGAATAATGTTATTGTTCTTAGTTAAAAGATACAGCAAGGAAAGTCCATGCTGACCATTCACACTAGTTCTATGTTATCACACCTTTTCATCCTCTACATATTCAGGGAAAATTTTACAGAGGCCAATTAACCTGTATGTCTTTAGGATGTGGTAGAAACCGGAGGAAATCCATGAGGTCACAGGGAGAACGTGCAAACTCCACACACTGACAGCACCCGAGTCAGGGTCTCTGGTGCTGCGAGGCAGCGGCTCTACCAGCTGTGCCGCCCCATTAAAGATGCAAATGTCATTACATTTGGCAGCTTTTGGATAATTTCATAATTCATGACACAAACATACTTTTTTTTTTTAAAGGAAGCTTCTCAATTTGAATATTAAGTGTGTAAAGGAAGGTTGAAAGCTTAAACCAAGATGAATTGCATCTCTACACATTAATAAAAGTCAGGGAAGAGATAGCACAGTTTTTATATGGTGGCTAGAGTGGCAGAGAAACAGTGGATTGCTGTGCTGAACTAATTATTATTTGAATGTTATAAATTGGTTCATGCATTTAGTTTACTCAGCTGCAATATATTAATATGCACCAGCCCTACTTGTCTGTGCCGACCACGATGCCCCTTCTAAGCTAGTCCCATTTGCCTGTGTTTGGCCCACATCCCTCTATCCATGTAACTGTCTAAATGTTTTTTAAATGGTGTTTTAATACCTCACGTTGAGTTTCATTAGAATTGTGGAGAAGGTTGAAGTTGGGGAGGGGGTGAACTGGAGAATTGAAGTAATGGGCAATTGGAAGTTTGGGACACATTAGCTGATTGAATGGAGGTGCCCTGCAAAGCAAAACATACTTCAGTATCAAACCTACATTAATGTAAATATATTTTCTTTCCTTCTGTTTCATAAGGCCACGCGCCCTGATATGATACAGATATTATCTGCAGCTTTGCACGTGGTCCTCCGGAGAGATATGTCCCTCAATCGCAGATTGTATGCATGGCTTCTGGGTGAGTTGGAAGCACTTTTGCACATATATACTATTTTTAAAAAAGGTGGCATTAGCACATATCCATTCCCAGCTCATTTGAAGATATTGAACATTCTGGGGAATGGTGAAAATGTAGATATGCAGCACGAAAACAGGCCCTTTAGCCCACTGAGTCCGTGCCAACTAGCGATCCCCGCACACTAACACCATCCCACACATACCAGGGACAATTTACAATTTTCACCACACCAATTAGCCTACAAACCTGTACGTCTTTGGAGTGAAGGAGGAAACTGGAGAAAAATGGTTCATGGGGACCTCATGGGGAGAATGTACAAACTCCATACAGTCAGCACCCGTAGTCAGGATCGAAACCGGACCTTTAGCACTGTAAGGCAGCATCTCTACTGCTGCACCACTGTGCCGCCAGATACTACGCTCTTTTCAATGTTCAGCTGGTTATATAGTTTATTGTTTATTATGATATGTACCGAGGTACAGTGAAAAGCTTTTGTTGCATGCTAACCAGTCAGCAGAAAGGCTGTACATGATTACAATGGAGCTTTCCACAGTGTACAGATACACGATATATGCCAGTAATCAATGTTTCTTTGTCCACTCTTCGTGATGTTCTTTGGTCATGAACTACTTGCTGTGGTACAACTGTGTATCTGAATAAGACCTATTAAACAGTATATGCCTCTTGTTCCCTTGATAAATAGTCTCCATTCTGAATATCAGTAACCTTTTTGGATTGTGTCGGAAGGAACTGCAGATGCTGGTTTACACCAAAGATAGACACAAAATGCTGGAGTAACTTAGCGGGTCAGGTAGCATCTCTGAAGAAAAGGAAAAGGTTACATTTAGGTTTGAAACCTGTTCTAAACCTTTTCATACCTTAAGCTTCCCTCCCCCCTAATTCTCAATCTGAAGTAGTTTGATTTAGTTTAGTTTATTGTCACGTGTACTGAGGTACAGTGAAAAGCTTTTGTTGCATGCTAACCAGTCAGCAGAAAGACAAAACATGATTACAATCGAGCCATTTAGGGCTTCAACCCGAAATGTCACCTATTTCCTTTCTCCAGAGCTGCTGCCTGACCTGCTGAGGTACTATAGCATTTTGTGTCTGTCTTTTGGATGGTATATTACATGGTTCACAAGACATTTTCTGTGGGCCAATTAAGAACTCTGATCATAGTTATAAGAACTCTAATAAGAGTTAACAGTTCCTATCCATCCACAGTGGTAGATGATGCATACAGCTACTGTTGCACAGAATGCCCATTGAGTATAGATTGGATTCTCGTCTGTTTATGTATTCAGTCTTTCAAGCACGCCTTGTAATGGGAGAGGTCGGATTTTTTGTGTGTTTTGCATGTTTCTGTAACTATTTTATAAGAGTAGCCAAATTGCGATGCGTGTAGTATTAGTCTATATATTATAAATGAGTTGGTACGTTCTCCCTGTGACCACGTGTGTTTTCTCCCATACTCCAAAGACGTGTGGGTTTATTGCATCAGTAAGATTGTGAATTGTCCCTAGTGTGTAGGATAATGCTGGAGTACGGGGTGATCGCTGGTCGGAGCGGACTCAGTGGGCTGAAGGACCTGTTTTTGCGGTGTATCTCTAAAATCTAAAATAAAGAATAAAGTCGAAAGATTGGCGATGGGAAAACTCAAATACTGTGGTTTTTGTTATCTTCAAATACTGTGGCCTGTCTTGTCTTCAGATTAGTTTCCCACTTCATTCTTTTCTAATTGGTTGCAGCAGTTGTGTGTTGAATTTAAACGAGAACCTGAATTAGTGTTTTTTAGCATTTTATAAACCATCCAGGGTGTGTTTAGATTTTCTCAAGAATGTGAAGCTGGCAGTGTGATTCAGAATCAGATTTCACACTGCAAAGCAGTCAACAGAAATCAAGGAACCTTCAACCTCGGTTGCTCCCTTTTCTCTCCGCTCCTGTCGGCAGAAGATACAGAAGCTTGAAAGCATGTACCACCGGACTCGGGAATAGCTTCTGAACGGTTCTTCCATAAGCTAGGATGTGGTCCTGATTTTCCAACCTACCTCATTGTGGACATTAGACTTTTTCTCTGGAACTGTTACTCTGCTATGCCGTAACTCTATATTCTGCACACTGATATGTTTATCTTTGCTCTGCCTGTTGGCTTTGTGTGCAGCTGATTGTATTAATGTACAGTATTGTTTGATTTGACTGGATAGCACACAAACAAAAGCTTTTCACTGTATCTCAGCACATTGACATACATCAACTAATACTAAGATGTAAGCATTTAATGTCAAGATATTTTAGTCTACCAAAACCAAAAAATCTGAAGAATTTTAGAATCATTGAGTAACAAATTATATGTAACTTTTTATTTTGCATTCTTCAAATGGATTACAATTTGGTAAGTAAAACACTTTTGTACTTAATCTGAAGTCAATGCATTGGCGCAGTAGCTAGATCTACGAACACATTTTGATTGTGTGCATTTAACTCTATTCAAATTTACTTAGGATTGGATAACAATGGTGTTATAGGCCCCAGAAGCACAAGGCACAGCAATCCAGAGGAACATGCGATCTACTATTTCAATACCTTTTCCAAAGACCTGCTGATTCAGGTACATTTATTGTTCTTGCCCTTGAATAACTTATTCTTTCTGCAGAGGGGTTTTCATGGTGGTTTTCAGATCTCCTGGGGGTGGAATTGTAGGAGAAATGGGTGTGCATCAGGTGTGGCTCAGGGAAAGGAGGTGGGGGGAAAGGGGGATAATAGGGAGGGGAGGGGGGGGGTTTGATAGAGTGACCAGAAACTAACCAGGTTCATGCTGAAAATGGATGAAGGAAAAGACTTGCCAAAAATCAAGGTGCTGTAGAGGAATTTACTTGAACTTCAGTTAGGTCAGCTATGGGAGATATTTAATGTTCAACATATAAGATACAGAAGTAAAGAAAATCCACTTAGTGCATTAAACTTTGGGGTCCTGTCGATATAAAGAGAGATTGGAAAAAAGTGGCATTTGATAATTATGTAAATATGTCTGGTCATGGTAAATATGGGAATACCCTTCAAAAGCAAAAGTTATAAATGGGAAATCAAGAGATTTGACTGTACGGAGTTGACAAAATCAGTGCAGAGTTTGTATGTTCTCCCAATGGGCCCGTGGATTTTCTCCAGGTGCTCCAGTTTCCTCCTCCACTTCAAATGCATGTGGGTTTATAGGTTAATTGGCTTTGGTAAAATTGTAAATTGTTCCTAGTGCGTGTGTACTAGTGCTAGTGTACGGGCTGATCACTGGTCGGCATGGACTCGGTGGGTCGAAAGGCCTGTTTCCGCGCATCACACCTCCAACATCTGGAGTCAATCCAGACCTCAGGTGCTGCCTGCATGTCGAGTTTAAAACATCTCCTTGTGACTGGGGGGGGTAACTCCAGGCGCTCTGATTAATTGGCTACTGTAAACTGCCCTGACTGTATGGGAGAGTGGTAGAATGTGGAGGGAATTGATGGGAATGTGAACAAAATAAAATGGGATTCCTGTAGGATTATGCAAATGGTGTTTGATGATTGGCGTGGACGTGGGCTAAAGGGCCTGTTTCTGGCTGCATGGATGTGTGGAAGATGCATACCTGGTGATTTTTCTTGTTGAACCGATTGTTGACATATTTCCCCTTCATTTCTTCCCCCCCCATCTTGATTTTAGGCCATGGTAGGAATCTTGCAAGGAAAAGGATGCGGAGAGGAAGAACGTACACCGTCGCATGATCTGAAACCTTTTCGTATACTCATCAGTCTCCTCGACAAGCCAGAACTAGGTATTGTATTGTGGACTGGAATAACTTCCTAAGTATGAGTAAATGGGAGGGAGGGGAGGAGGGTGGTCAGGGTAAAAAGTAGATGTTGTCTGCATGCCAGGCTTTTGATAAGGTTCTGCATGGTAGGTTGGTCCGGAAGGTTAGATTACATGCGATCCAGGGTGTGCTAGTCAATTGGTTACAAAATTGACTTAGAGGGAGAAAGAAGGAGGTAATGAAGGATTGATTGACCTGTAACCAGTTGTATACCACAAGGATCGGTGCAGGGTCCTGACTTTTGTTTGTCATATATATGGGTTAACATATGATGAGCGTTTGATGGCACTGGGCCTGTGCTCATGGAGTTTGGAAGGATGAGGAGGGAACCTCATTGAAACTTACCGAATAGGGACAGTGAATATGGAGAGGATGTTTCCACTACTGGGAGAGACTAGGATCAGCTCAGAATAAAAGAAGACACCTATAGAAAGAAGGAGGAATTTTTGTAGTTAGAGAGCGGTAAATCTGTGGAATTCTTGACCACAGACGGCTGTTGAGGCCAAGTCATTGGATATTTTTAAGGCAGAGATTGACAGATTCTTGATTAGGAACAGGCCATTATCCTTTATCATCGTTACTTTTTTTGCATATCTTTCATTCATTTGTTCTATATCTCTCAATATCACTGTCTATATCTCTTGTTTCCCTTTCCCCTGACTCAGTCTGAAGAAGGGTCTCAACCTCTTCTCCAGAGATGCTGTCTGACCCAGTGAGTTACTCCAGCTTTTTGTGTCTATCTTTGGTTTAAACCAGCATCTGCAGTTCCTTCCTACACAGAGATATAGGGGTGGGTACAAGTAGGCAGTTTCCTGACAGTACTAACATAGGTGTACAAGCTGGTGAAGAAGGCATTTGGCACACTTGCCTTCATCAGACAAGGTTTCGAGTACAAGACTTGGGACGTCCTGATACAGTTGTACAAGACTTTGGGAAGACCACACTTGGAATATTGTGTGCAGAGTTCTGGTCGCCAGTCCGTGTGGAGGATGTGATTAACTTAGCGAGGGTGCAGAAAAGATTCACAAGAATGTTGCTGGGACTGAAAAGGTATAAGTGGAGACTTCAGAGGCTGGGGCAGTTTTCCCTGGAATGAAGGAGACTGAGGGGTGATGTTATAGAGGTTTATAAAATCACTAGACCAAGTGGACCCATTGGGCCCAAACCTCTCCTGCATTGGTGCAGCACCCTCTCCTCCCCCGTCTCCTCCCCTCCCTTCCCCCCCCCCCCCCACTCAACCCCCCTTATCCTCCCTCCTCCCCCTCCTTCCCTCCCCCCTCCCTCCCTCCCTAGGAGATAGATTTAAACTTTAAAATGTGAATAAATTAAAAAATATAACACTGATTTCAATGAAACTTCTTCCATTAGCACCAAAGGGACGACAGTGTGTAAGATGGGCCTAAAATTGTCGCGCTATTGTGTACCGTTTTGGCTGTAGTTCAGCAACAAACAAACAAGAGTTTTAGTATATAGATGAGTGGTATAGATAAGGTGGAATGAACCACCGCTAATACTAAGACATCTGGATGGTTCATGGATAGGAAAAGTTTAGGGGGGTATGGGCTAAATATGGACATATGGAACTAGTGTGGATGGGGTGTCTTGGTTGGCATGGGTTAGTTAGCCACCAGGGCCTGTTTGTTTAGTTTTGTTTATTGTCATGTGTAATGAGGTACAATGAAAAGCTTTAATGCCATGCTAACCAGTCAGCAGAAAAGAGTATGACTCTATGACATATAACATAACATAACAACACTTTATTGTCATTCGGCACAACACCGAACGAAATTTCAGCAGTCACAAGTCACAGCAAAAAATGAAAAGAACACAGGACACCCGACCCCAACACAAACATCCATCACAGTGACTCCAAACACCCACTCACTGTGATGGAGGCAACAAAACTTCCCCTCTCTTCCCACCGCACCCACGGACAGGCAGCTCGACCCCTACCGAGGCAACCGACACGCACAGCCCCCGCAAGAGGATGGAAGGCCCCGCGGCCGAGCCACCCCGGGCACCGAAACGTCCCGCGGCCGCACCGGGCGATGTTAAGTCCAGCGGCCGAGCCGCACCGGGCACTGAAACGTCCCGCGGCCGAGCCGCGCTGGCGATGTTAAGTCCAGCGGCCAAGCCGCGCCGGGCACTGAAACGACAAAAAAAAAAAAAAAAAAAGACAACAGACTGCCAGAGAGCCGCAGCCGTTAGGCGCAGCTAACTCCATATGACACTCTATGACCCCATGACCACTTTATAATTAGTTATTTGACAAAGTGAAATAGTGGCTTGAAGTGATTTGCCACTGGCCCCTATTCTGTAACCTTAGTAGTTCTCAAGCAACCCAAACAAAATCAGGAATTCAGCATGTATTAATCATTGCTGACCTACATCCTGCTCTATGGTAATGCATTAACTTAATGTAACGTTCTGTTGCTTGCATTGTTGAGAAAACGCCATGCTGCTTGGTTCAATTGACTCCAATACCAGTTGGGAATTCATCTAGGACGCACACCACCGCAACGCTCCCATTTCACTCCTGCCAATGGGAAGAAGTTATAGGAGTCTGAAAAATGCTGCCTTACAGTGCAAAAGACTCGGGTTCAATCCTGACTGTGGGTGCTGTCTGTACGGAGTTTGTTCATTCTTCCTATGTTCATGTGCATTTTCTCCAGGTGCTCCAGTTTCTTCCCACGTCCCAATGACGTAAATTGTCCCTCGGATGTAAGAGAACTAATGTATGAGTGATCATTGGTCAGCATGTTTCAAAGCGCCTGTTTCCATGCTGTACATTGGAACTAAACTAAACTACTGAACATGACAAACTGAACAATGAACTGCCTGGGTTGCCCGAAGGACTTTGGATTTTGTTTTGTTTTTGTACTATATTGGGCTTTTTGTGTATTATACTTTATTTGTTTGGTTATTATATTATTTATTGAGTAAGGGCAGCGCAGTGGTAGAGTTGGTGCCTCACAGTGCCAAAGACTCGGGTTTAATTCTACTACAGGTGCTGTCTGAACAGAGTTTGTAAGTTCACCCTGTGACCATGTAAGTTTTCTCCAGGTGCTCCGGTTTCTTTCCACACTCCAAATACGTACAGGTTTGTAGATTGATTGACTTTGGGAAAAAATTGTAAATTGTCCCCAGTGTTAGTGTATGGGGTGATCGCTGGTCGGCATGGACTTGGTAGGTCGAAGGCTCTGTTTCCGTGCTGTATCTCTAAAGTCTAAAGTCTACTGTGTTTACAAGCCTGTTGTTCTGCTGCAGGTAAGAATTTTATTGTTCCGTTTCAGGATATATGACAATAAAACACTGTTGACTCTTGAGGTTGCTAATTGCGTTGTGAAAGCTTTCTTCAACAGAAGTTGCCTCCTACCGTGTCTTTATACAGCTGTTTCTGTCATTCCAGGGCCAGCAATCTTAGAAGATGTACTTATAGAAGTTTTCAAGACACTGCATTCACAGTGCAAAGCTGAACTGAATCTGAAAACACAACCTTCCTACAGCAAAGACCAGACTCAGTTAAGCAGGTATAACTTAATTGTGTTTCTTACAAACTTATCAGAGTTAATTATTTCTGTCAGAACTAATTATTTCTCGGAATTGAACAGCAAAAAGCTGTTGATGCTGTAAATGGGGCAGAGAAATGGAGAGAGAAATGGACTCAATGTTTAAGGCCTGTGATTTGTTGCAACGGGCTGACAAGGGGTCTTTGACTTGAAATATTGGCTTTGTTCCTATCTGCCTGTGTGCTGAGTGTTTCCATCATTTTTTGTTTCATTTTTCATTCCACCTGGGGATGTTTAACCTTTGATGGTTTAGGTTTATTGTCACATTAACCGAGGTACAGTGAACAGCTTGTGTAAAGAAGTTTCTTCATCTGTGATCAAGGCGATGTAGGAACCTCGAACAAAGATCATAGAACAGTACAGCACAGGGACTAGTCCTTCGGCCCACAATGACTGCCAAACATGATGCCAACACTTACAGTGCCCTTCATAATGTTTGGGACAAAGACCCGTCATTTATTTATTTGCCTCTGCACAATTTGAGATTTGTAATAAAAAAATCACATGTGGTTCAAGTGCACATTGTCAGATTTTATTAAAGGGTATTTTTATACATTTTGGTTTCGTCATGTAGAAATTACAGCTGCGCTTATACATAGTCCCCCCATTTTAGGGCACCATAATGTTTGGGACACATGGCTTCACAGTTGTTTGAAATTGCTCAGGCGTGTTTAATTGCCTCCTTAATGCAGATATAAGAGAGCTTTCAGCACCTAGTCTTTCCTCCAGTCTTTCCATCGCCTTTGGAAACTTTTATTGCTGTTTATCAACATGAGGACCAAAGTTGTGCCAAGGAAAGTCAAATAAACCATTATAAGACTGAGAAACATGAATAAAACTGTTAGACTTCAGCCAAACCTTAGGCTTGCCAAAATCAACTGTCTAGAACATCATTAAGAAGAAAGAGAGTACAGGTGAGCTTACTAATTGCAAAGGGACTGGCAGGCCAAGGAAGACCTCCACAGCTGATGACAGAAGAATTCTCTCTACAAATAAAGCAAAATCCCCAAACACCTGTCCGACAGATCAGAAACACTCTTCAGGAGTCAGGTGTGGATTTGTCAATGACCACTGTCCGCAGAAGACTTCATGAACAGAAATACAGAGGTTACACTGCAAGATGCAAACCACTGATTAGCTGCAAAAATAGGATGGCCAGGTTACAGTTTGCCAAGAAGTATTTAAAAGAGCAATCACAGTTCTGGAAAAAAGTCTTGTGGACAGATGAAATGAAGATTAACTTATATCAGAGTGATGGCAAGAGCAAAGTATGGAGGAGGGAAGTATGCCCAAGATCCAAAGCATACCACCTCATCTGTGAAGCACGATGGTGGGGGTGTTATTGCCTGGGCATGTATGACTGCTGAAGGTACTGGCTCACTTATCTTCATACAACTGATGATACAACTGCTGATGGAAGTAGCATAATGAATTCTGAAGTGTATAGACACATCCTATCTGCTCAAGTTCAAACAAATGCCTCAAAACTCATTGGTCGGCAGTTCATTCTACAGCTATACAATGATCCCAAACATTGTAAAGCATCCTAAAGCAACAAAGGAGTTTTTCAAAGCTAAGAAATGGTCAATTCTTGAGTGGCCAAGTCAATCACCCGATCTGAACCCAATTATCATATCATATCATATATATACAGCCGGAAACAGGCCTTTTCGAACCCACCAAGTCCGTGCTGCCCAGCGATCCCCGTACATTAACACTATCCTACACCCACTAGGGACAATTTTTACATTTACCCAGCCAATTAACCTACATACCTTTTGAGCATGCCTTTTATATGCTGAAGAGAAAACTGAAGGGGCCTAGCCCCCAAACCAAGCATAAGCTAAAGATGGCTGCAATACAGGTCTGGCAGAGCATCACCAGAGAAAACACCCAGCAAATGGTGATGTCCATGAATCGCAGACTTCAAGCAGTCATTGCATGCAAAGGTTATGCAACAAAATACTAAACATGACTATTTTCATTTACAGGACATTGCTGTGTCCCAAACATTATGGTGCCCTGAAATGGGAGGACTATGTATAAACACTGCTGTAATTTCTATATGGTGAAACCAAAATGTATAAAAATGGCCTTTATTAAAATCTGACAATGTGCTCTTTAACCACATGTGATTTTTTTTTCTATTACAAATCTCAAATTGTGGAGTACAGAGGCAAATAAATAAACGATGGGTCTTTGTCCCAAACATTATGCCTGCACGATATCCTAATCCTTACATCTCCTGAATAACCATGTACCTATCCAAAAATCTCTTAAACACCACTATCGTATCTGCCTTTACCACCACTCCCTGCAGCACGTTCCATGCACCCATTTTCTGTGTGTACAAAAAAAACATGCCCCGCGCAACTCCTCTAAACTTTACTCACCTTAAAGCTCTGCCCTTTAGTATTTGATGTTTCCATCCCGTGAAAAAGATTCTGACAGTACCCTATCTATGCCTCATAACTTTATGTACCTCTACCGGGTCTCCCCGCATCCTCCAAGGCTCCAGAGAAAAGTCTGTTCAATCTCTCCCAATAGTCAATGCTCCTTAATCCTGGCATCATTCTGGTAAACCCTTTCCAAAGTTTCCTCATCCTCATATTGGGGCGACAAGAACTGCACATAGTTAAAAAGAAGCTTAAAAAGTTTAAATCTGAAACATCACCTCACCTATAGCCAATGTAGGTCAGAAACTAAAGATAATCAAATTGAAAATCAAACCCGCCGACAAGGGACGTGCCGTGGTAGTCTGGCGCGGCTGAGGCCAGGCGACAACTCTCAGACACCTCCTCCTACTTATCTTTGGACCATGACGCCCACAGACGAGCACCAGGCCTTAATCTCAAACACCATTACTGATTTCATTACCTCCGGCTCTCCGTTCTCTAAAGCCTCCAACCTTATCGTTCCCCAGCCCCGCACGGACTGATTTTATCTTCTCCCCAAAATCCACAAACAGAACTGTCCTGGCAGACCCATTGTTTCTTCCTGTTCATGTCCCACCGAATTAATTTCCACCTACCTCGACTCCATCTTATCCCCCCCTGGTCCAATCCCTGCCTACCTATGTCCAAGACACCTCACATGCTCTTTGTCTTCTTAATGACTTCTGTTTTCCAGGCCCCCACTCACTCATCTTTACTATGGATGTCCAGTCACTACACCTCCATCCCCCACCAGGAGGGTCTTAAAGTCCTCAATTTCTTCCGCGACCGCAGAACGAGCCAATTTCCATCTACCAATATTCTCCTCCGCAGCTCAGCTCAGCATAGCTGGTCCTTACACCCTCAACAACTTCTCCTTCGACCCCTCCCACTTCCTCCAAATCCAAGGCGTCGCTATGGGCACTCGCATGGGTCCTTGCTATGCCTGCCTCTTTGTAGGGTACGTTAAACAATCCCTGTTCCAGGCGTACACTGGCCCTATCCCTGAACTCCACCTCCGCTACATTGACGACTGCATTGGTGCTACCTCCTGCACCCATGCAGAACTCACTGACTTCATCAACTTCACCATTAATTTCCATCCTGCTCTCAAATTCACTTGGACCATCTCCGACATCTCCCTACCGTTTCTGGATCTCACTGTCTCCATCCAGGAAACAGACTATTGACCGACATCTATAAACCTACTGACTCCCATAACTGTCTTGACTACACTTCTTCCCATCCTGTGTCCTGTAAACACTATCTTCTACTCCCAATTCCCCTGTCTACGCCGCATCTGCGCCCAGGATAAGGTGTTCCATACCAGGACATCGGAGATGTCTTCATTCTTTAGGAAACGGGCATTCTCCTCTTCCATTATCTCTTCCATTATAGATGAGGCTTACTAGGGTCTCCTTGATATCCCGCAGCTCCGCTCTTGCTTCCCCTCCCCCTGTTCGTAACAAGGACAGAGTACCCCTTGTCCTCACCTTCCACCCCATCAGCCATCGCATACAACATATCATCCTCCAACATTTTTGCCACCTCCAACGGGATCCCACTACAGGCCACATCTTCTCATCTCCACCCCTTTCTGCTTTCCGCAGAGACCGTTCTCTCCGAAACTACCTGGTCAACTCGTCCCTTCCCACCCAAACCACCAGATACTTTCCTGTGCAACTGCAGGAGATGCAACACCTGTCCCTTTACCTCCCCCCTCGACTCCATTCAAGGACCCAAACAGTCTTTCCAGGTGAGGCAGAGGTTCATCTGCACCTCCCCCAACCTCATCTACTGTGTCCGCTGTTCCAGGTGTCAACTTCTCTACATTGGCGAGACCAAGCACGGGCTCGGTGATCGTTTCGCTGAACACCTCCGCTCAGTCCGTCTTAACCTACTTGATCTCCCGGTGGCTCAGTACCTCAACTCCCCCTCCCATTCCCAATCTGCCCTTTCTGTCCTAGGCCATTGTCAGCGCAAATTGGAGGAACAGCACCTCATATTTCACATGGATAGTTTACACCCCAGCGGTATGAACATTGACTTCTCCAACATCAGATAGTCCCTGCTTTCCCTCTCTATCCCCTCCCCCTTCCCAGTCTCCCACTAGTCTTCCTGTCTCCGACTACATTCTATCTTTGTCCCGCCCCCTCCCCTGACATCAGTCTGAAGAAGGGTCTCGACCCGAAATATCACCCATTCCTTCTCTCCCGAGATGCTGTCTGACCCGCTGAGTTACTCCAGCATTTTGTGTCTACCTCAGAAACTAAAGAGGTGTGAGTTTGAACGTGGGCAACAGCATATGTCCCAACTCTTACAGTGCATTAGTGCATGCTCTTCCCTTAATTCCAGTTCCTTTCATTTTCTACACCAGATTATTTGCTGCTTGACTGACCACGTGTGATATTTTAAATTATATTAATAAATGGTTACACACAAAATGCAGGAGTAACTCAGTGGATCGGGCAGCATCTCTGGAGAAAATAAATGGGTCACGTTTTCACCCTTCTTCAGGCGCTGTGCCTACTTTGAAGATGTCCTCTTCTCTGCTCCACATTAATGAACGGTCAATGGTGTGAAATATTACTTACAGATGGAGGTAGTATTTTACGTTTAGGTTCATTATTGCCACATGTACTGACGTACAGTGAAAAGTTTTGCATGCTGTCTAATCAAATCAGATAATACTGTTCATAAATACAATAAAGCCAAACTCATGCAATAGGTAGAGCAAATGGAAAGTGCAGAATACAGAGTGCAGAATATAGTTCTCAGCTTTATAGCATCATAGTTCCAGGAAGCCAAACTCATGCAATAGGTAGAGCAAATGGAAAGTGCAGAATACAGAGTGCAGAATATAGTTCTCAGCATTATAGCATCATCGTTCCAGGGACAAAATCCGATGTCCACAATGGAGTAGAGGTGAATCGACAGTACCCTAGCTTATGGCTGTTCAGAAGCCTATAAACAGAGAGGGAGAAGGTGTTCTTGAGTCTGGTGGGGCACACTTTCAAGCTTCTGTACCTTCTGCACACATCTCAATCAACACCAAAATACGCACCTTTAACTCAAATGTGAAGCAGGTGATGCTGTATGGATCAGAGACATGGAAAACAACAAAACACACAACAAACAGGCTGCAAACATTCATTAACACCTGCCTCAGGAGAATACTAAACATCTGGTGGAGAGCCAAACTGAGCAATGTGGACCCATGGAAAAGAACAAGCCAGGATCCCATTGGCTTACAAATTCGAAGGAGAAAGTGGAGTGGGATTGGACACACCCTCAGAAAACTTGCCACAAACATCACCCGGCAAGCCCTGAAATGAAACCGCCAAGGAAAAAGGAAGAGGTTGCCCCCGGAACAGCTGGAGAAGAGGTGTCCAGGCAGAAATGTCTGGGAGTGGGCTCAACTGGGGAGATGAAAGAACCGCCAACAACCGAGTGAGGTGGAGGACATTTGTCAATGGCCTATGCTCCCTAGAGGAGCAAAGAACTTAAGAAGAAGAAGAAGTACCTTCTGCCGTATGGGAACGGGGAGAAGGAAGAATGGCCAGGGTGAGAAAGTGTAGAAAAATAACTGCAGATGCTGGTACAAATCGAAGGTATCACAAAAAGCTGGAGTAACTCAGCGGGTCAGTCAGCATCTCAGGAGAAAAGGAATCTTCAGAAAAGTCATTGATTATGTTGGCTGCTTTCCAGAGGCAACGTGATGTGTAGGCGGAGTCAGTGTTGGGGAAACAGGTCAATTTATTGGAAATATAATCACTAATTATGTATAAAATATTAAATCATTTGCATTTTTATATTTCAACTAGACCAGCGTGGACCCGTTTGGTCCAAACCTCTCCTGCGGGCCCGGCAACCCCCTTTGGGTCCAAACCTCTCCTGTGGGCGCGGCAACCCTCCCTCAACTGACGACACTCACCCACTCTATCCCCCCTCAACCCCCCTTAAAATTCCCCTGGGGGCGGGCGAGGGGGAAGAGGAAAGGGGAGAGGGAGCCACTCGCCCCAGTCCCGTGCGGCCATTGCGGCGGCCAGCAGTAGAAGAGCTCTCCTCACCCCCCCCCCCCCCCCACCTCATTGGCCGCTACCCTCGTCACTCAGGTGGGTCCCGCCCCCCCCTCCGAGCGGCAACCCTCTCCCAACCGCCCACGCGCGGATCTGGTGGCATCTTACTGTTGTGACGCAAGATGAACATGTAAGCATTAGATCAACGGGCCCAACTGCGCACGCACAGACCCGTTGGATTCCCATTGTGACGTCGAACACTGAGGTATTACTGCATAGGCGCAGCTGACGGGCTGGTCAAGTTGAAAAGGGATTTATTAAAGTTTAAAAAGTGAATGACTTTTAAAATATAACAACTATTTGAACCGCAGACCAATGGTGAGTAAGGTGGGCCTAAAATGTTTGCGCTATCGTGTACCGTATTTGCTATTTTTCGGGAACAAACTGACATATAAATGAACATACGTACGAATATACATACAAGATGAGAGTTTTCATAATATATAGATATTACCAAAGCTTTCCAACCTCAGCAGAGCACTGATTATATTTTTCTTTGTTTCAGTAAAATGAGAGAGAACAAGAAAACATCAGAGCTTATTAAAACAGCAAATCTTCTGTTTAATTCATTTGAACCATATTATATGTGGGACTATATAGCTCGTTGGTTTGAAGAATGTTGTAGGTAAGTCGTATGTTTTTATTGACGATAATATAGTCATTAAATAACCATTGCAGTTTTTCCAGAGCTGTACTGTCTATTTTAGGGTTTCAGGACAACCTTTGGGGAATGTTTGCTAGGTTTTGGTCTAGCCTGTGCTAAATGATTACTTAAATAAAATCAAAGGGCATAACGAATGTAGATTAATTTTTAATTAAAATGCTTGCTGGCACTTTTCGTCCACAAAAAAAGAAACTGTCAATAATAGGCAAAATGAGCATTGAGAATTGGGATGCACAATATAATTTGGAAATTGAATTTAGAATTGACCTAGCATAGAACAATCTTGCTCGTGTGAAAAAAGCACGGAAGTGAAAGAATCTTTCTATTATTATCCAAGTTACTTGTATGTTTATGCCAGGATACATCGGGAAGATCACGTCTGCATTAATATTGAAAAATAATACTAAGCTTGTAGGATGGCACAGTGGCACAGCGGTAGTTACTGCCTTACAGCACCAGAGACCAGGGTTTGATCCTGACTACGGGTGCTGTCTGTGTGGAGTTTGTTTGTTCTCCATGTGACCGCATGGGTTTCCTCCGCTCCGGTTTCCTCCCACACACCAAAGACCTACAGGTATGGAGGTTAATTGGCTTCGGTAAAAATGTGTGAATTGTCCCCAGTGTGTAGGATAGCGCTAGTGTACGGGGTGAATGCTGGTCAGCATGGGCGCGGTGGACCGAAGGGTCTATTTCTGCGCTGTATCTCTAAAGTCTTGTACTTCTCTCGCTAGGAGAACACTGAATGCAAGATTGCAGGCTTCGTCTCGTGGCAAGGAAATGTCAGAGTACTCGCTGGGTGAATTCTGTCTTTTGGTGGACTTTCTCTTGGACATAGTATCATTGGTAAGGATCTCACCGAATCAAGTTCTGTCATAAGCAGCAAAATTAAAAACTACTGGAGATTACAAACACAAATGTACAGTTCAGGTCAATGTCTTGATGTAGTGGCTACTGATTAGGATTTGCTTTGTGTATTCTACCTTTAAGCTAGCATTAACAATTTAATAACTGTTCAAGTTACATTTTATTCAACATAATAGGAAAGGTTTAGAGGGATATGGACCAAATGTGGGCAAATGGGACTAGGTAATGGGGTATCTTGGTCGGCATGGATGCGTTGAGTCGAAGGGCCTGACAAACTTTAAATACTAAAAATGTTGGGTTTTGGCAGGAGAATAAGGTTGAGAGGGAAAAATAGATCAGCCATGATGGAATAGTGAGGCAGACGATGGGCCAAATGGACTAATTTTGCTCCTATGCCTTATGGCTTTAGTTTCTTCGATAAGTAAATTGGTCTGGGATTTCAGTAGCAACACCCTGCTATAGTTGATGTTTGTAGCTTGTGCAGTGCCCTGATCCTTTAACCGGATGCCCGTGGTATACACCTGCTAGGCTTTATGCTGAGAACAATGGGAACCTGCAACATGTCAGTAGGTAATGCCAGAAAAAAGACACGGAGTGCTGGAGTAACACAGCAGGTCATGTAACATCTCTGGATGACTTGAGTCTGATGAAGGGTCCCGACATAAAACATCACCTGTCTACGTTCTCCAGAGATGCTGCCAGACCCGCTGAGCATGTTTGGAAACCAGCATCTGCAGTTCCTTATGTCTACATTCACTTTTGACGTACCTTACTGAGTTATTCATATAAAAATGTGCTGTAATTCAAGTATAAAAACGTGGCAAAATATAGTGTTTTATGGGAAAGAACAGCAAACTGGAAATTAAGTCAAGCTGCATGTAGTCTTCCTCCATTTACACAGCATAAAGAGAGCCCTTGAATTAAATTGCTTTTTGGTGTAGATTTTGAAGTGCTGTCAACAAATTACATGTTGTGCAAAATACAAAGTGCGAGAGCAACTTGGCGGCTCCGACGGAAATGGACAAACGCTATTTCGGGTTTGGACCCTTCATTGGGTTGATTGTAATAGAGTGAGAAAACTGGAAGAGAGAGGTGGGGGCGGGATAAAACCTGGCAAGTGATAGGTGGCTACAGGCGCAGGGGAGGTTTGCCTAGGCTGATTGGTGGAGGAAGTGACAAAGGTGACAAAAGGGTAGGCAAGGAGGAGGAGTGAAATGTAAAGCCAGAGCAAGGGGTATAGGTGGAAGAAAACGGAGGGGGTGGGGAATGAGAGAGGGGAGGGATAAAAGGGATGGGAGATGAGTGTATGAAGGAGGGAACAGGAGCAGGATGGTGGGGGGGATGGGTGATAGTGGGAGACAGAGGCACGCACGGAGGTGGGGAAGGCACAGAGAAGAGAGAAGGAGTGGGAGGGTATTATAGGTCCACCATTGATTAATCCAGACAAAATCTGCCCCCCTCCCTCCCCGGAAGACCCCACAAAAATGTGGCACCTAGGCTGGCTGAGGCATGCAATCTCAACCTCATTGGGGCTTCTGTGCTGATCGGCAGGTCGAATTTGCCGGCGACCGGGGCTCTGGAACGCCAGCCCGGTGGAGCTGGTGGATCTGTTCCCATAGCCGGCATCCACGGCTGACTTTTCGGGCCGGTATCTCGGTCCCCCAAGGCGACCTCTGTTGGTCCAGCAAAACGGACAATCCAGAAAGGCTCTGGAACCTTTCAATTCAGTGTTCCTAACTTAGTCAGCTTGTTATGTTGTGCCTCAGAATGGCACACAGCAATGGTCGTTTGTACATTGCAATCTATATTGAAACTACTAACTTTGTGGGCTATACTATTTGTTTTAAGCAAGGTCTGAAAATATATGATTTTTGAATACATTAAAGCTTCTTTGGAGATCTCCAATAAACTTTTGTTAGTATGTCTTAATGGTGTTAAATGTTATAACCAAAATACTTTTTATTCAATTAAACTTTTTTTCTTCCCAAACCCATATTGCCCATTTCCAAAAATAAAGATTTCTCTGGCAAGGAGTCGTTGCCTCCTCGTGACAACCCCTTTCCCCCTCTCAAACCTTCCAATAGATAATATAATAAACAAACCAAAAAAAGTTCAATAAATAAAAAAACAATATAGTGCAACAAAAAAAAAAACGAAGCCCAAGATCCCATGGCAGTTTGGAGTTTAGTTGAAGTTTGTAGTAGCTGGACGGTCATTGGGAAGAAGCTCATTCCTGAGTCTGGACATTACAGGTTACAGTCGTTCTTGAAAGAGCATCAAATAATTCTTCCTATGTCAATCCAGATATCACACATGACATAAATGAACCCACTTTGCACAGACTGTGCGTTACAATGAATGTTTTCCCTTGTATCTGCTAGGGTGTCCATAGGTAGCACTTCATATAACTACATTAAATAGTAATGCCTTTTCCATATCATTAACCTCTTCTTCTCAAGGGTCAGGTGTAATTGAAATAAAATGGAGGATTGGATTTTACAAACTGACTACAGTAAATTCTGAGCCCAACATAATGGTTAGGTGTACACACATGTGGATTTGTCAGTAGTTTCTGGGTGTACTTGACAGATTAATTTGCACCAGTTAATATAAGTTTGTGCTTCTTTCATGAGCTATGTACTGGATATTGTAGTATGGAATAGGCTGTAAGGTGAGGCCACATTTAGAATATTGTGTTCGGTTCTGGGCACCATGTCATATGAAAGATGTTGTCAAGTTGGAAAGGGTGCAGAGAAGATTTATGAGGATGTTGTCAGGACTCGAGGGCCTGAGCTATCAGAAGAGGTTGAGCTGGCTGGGACTCTTTTCCATGGAGCGCAGGAGGATGAGGGGTGATCTTATAGAGGTGTACAAAATCATGAGAGGAATAGATCAGGTGAACACCCAGAGTCTCTTGCCCAGAGTAGGGGAATCGAGAACCAGAGGACATAGGTTTAAGGTGAGGCGGGAAAGATTTAATAGAAACCTGAGGGATAACCTTTTCACACAAATGGTGGTAGGTGTATGGAATGAGTTGCCGGGGGAGGTAGATGAGACAGGTACTATCACAACGTTTAAGAAACACTTAGACAGGTGGATAGGATAGGTTTAGAGGGATATGGGCCAAACGCCAGCAGGTGGGACTAGTGTGGATGGGACATGTTGGTCACTGTGGGCAAGTTGGGCTAAAGGACCTGTATGACTATGAATAGTTTGACTGGCAGATTGATATTTGATTGATCCGCAGACCTGTGTGTCCTTTGTTGCGGCATTACATTGCATGTTTATTTGCAGGGAGGCAACCAACAAATCTCATTTCAAACTTAGAGCATTGACTTTTTATCGGCGGCCTAATTTAGCAAGAAACGGAAATGCTTTCAATTCTAGTGAGCATCTCGCAGTCTCCAGCATCCCTGAGCATTTTACATCTATTGGAGTGTTTTTGAATTGTACTCCCAATTGTAATATCCGAAACGCACCAGCCAGCTCCCACAAATGGCACGGTAGTGGGTCAAAAACAGTGTTATATTCATGACCTGCTCAATAACCACTAAATACTTTACACATGGAAGCTCGGAGCCTGTACTATTGATGCTGTCCCTGCAAACCAACAACATTGAGTATTTTAAATACGTTTACTAAGCAATGCAATTTTGCAATTTTACCATTGTGATTCAAGAGTCAGATCTAGTTTTTAAAACCCATTGGCAAAAACAGTAATTGATATGATTGCATTTATGGAGAAAAATGTTTACCTTTCAAAGATAAGTATACTAATTTTCTTTCCTCCCTAATATGTATAGTTCAAATATTGCATTCTAAGTTCGCAATCCAACTTGGAACTTCTGTTTTGTATTATTAAACCCTAGTTCCATCAAGTTATCAGACGAAGGTCCTGACTTGAATCGCCATCTCTCTATATTCTCCAAAGATGCTGCCTGACCCGATGAGTTACTCCAGCACCTTGTGTCATTCCATCAAGTTAATCCCCATTCCAGTCAGCTTTTGAAAATACAAGGCTGTTCTCTTGAAAATATATGCAGAGTGGAATTGGCATGACTGATATGGCTACTGTGTTCTCTCTATCTGCTCGTGAAGGCACCATCTGCCTGCTGGGGTTTGTGTCAAGGGGTTCCACACAGACCATTGCCCTGTTCTATCAGGGACAATTTCTCATTTCTCAGTCAGCACACTCTTAAATGACCAATGGTCAAAATTGTTGGAGGATTCTGTCTCTTCCTTATTGGGAGTTGTGGCGGATATAAGAAACCGGGAAAACACCAGTGGAGTTGCTTCCTTACAGCGCCAGAGACCTGGGTTCGATACTGACTCCGGGTGCTGTCTGTATGGAGCTTGTACGATCTTCCCATGACGTGCCCACGTGGGTTTTCTTTTGGTGCTCCGGTTTCCTCCCACACTCCAAAGATGTACAGGTTTGGAGGCTAATTGGCTTTGGTAAATTTGTAATTTGTCCCTGGTGTGAGTGTAGGATAGTGTTAGTGTGCGGTGATCACTGTTCGGAGTGGACTCGGTGGACCAAAGTGCCTGTTTTCGCGCTGTATCTCTAAACTAAATTACATCAAGGGGTGTGTCACGAGTGTGATTTTATTAATTCAATTTGTTATGTCTTCTATTTTTAAGGATCTCATAGGATATGTTGCTCATATTTTAATCATCTTGTTCTCATCTTCATTTGGAATGAATGTACTGAATTGTCTATTTAAAATTAAACTTAGTTATATGTAGGCATTCGATTCAATTCAACTAAAAACAGGGCAAACTACTGAGACAGAGAAAAAGAGAAAATGTATGAACCGCAAGTTCATCAAGAATGCTGCAGTAATTTCTTGCTGTCATCGTTAGTGTGACAACTGCTTTTTTTATAATTCTCTGCTTTCTTTTTTTTAAAGCCTACTCGAAGTATGAGAGTACTGTGTCAGGTATGGGACCCACACCCTTGTCTCACTTCATCTAATCTTTCTGCATCCTCATCAGCTCGACAGATGTATCATTGCATGCAGTTCTGAAATGGGTTTAAGGATCCATGTTACATAAAAAAGTTTATCTATGCAAAATTTTCTGGCTCAGTTTTTTAATAAATAGCATTTATGTTGTGTTAAAAAGGACACAAAGTGCTGGGGTAACTCAATGGGTCAGGCAGCATCTCTGCCTGACCTGCTGAGTTACTCCAGCACTTTGTCTTTTTTTGTAAACCAGCATCTGTAGTTCCTTGTTTCTAGATTTCTGTTGTGATGTTTGTTCAGCAAAGCACCCCAAAGCAACTAACAGAAACGTTACTGAATCAAAGCATCTTTTAGCAATGGGATGGTGAAAGAGATATCAAGTAGGTAGTAAAAAGAAAAGAGGAGATAGAAGTAGAAAGGTTTACAGAGAGGGTTTCAGAGCCTACAATGAGAGGAAATGAAAACACTGCCTCCATTCTAGAGCTATTAACACTGAAGAGGCAGAAGACACTGGAAATGGAGAGATAAGAATTTTCTATTTGAAATTGAACATAGTTATATGTCGGCCTTCAATTGAAATACATTGAATGTAGAACGGTGCAGGGCGAGAAAAGGCCCTTCAGCCCACAATGTCCGACCTAACACAATGCCAGTTGAACTAATCTACTCTGCCTACACGTAATCCCTATCCCTCCATACCACTAATATCCAAAAGTCTCTTAAATGCCACTATCGTATCTGCCTCCACCACTACCCTTGGCAAGGCGTTTCTGGCCCCCACCACACTGTAAATAAAACGTGGTCTCACGGATCTCCTTTAAACTTTGCCCATCTCACCTTAAAGCTATCCCCTGTAGTCTTTGACATTTCCACCCTGGGAAAAGGGTTTTGGCTGCCTACCATATCTAAGCATCTCATAATTCCTCTCTGACACTCCAGAGAAAACAATCCAAGTTTGTTTGACCTCTCATAGCTAATACCCTGTAATTCAGGTAGTGAACCTGGTACATACAGATAGTATTGGACTGGGTGCCAGTGTCAGCACAGTTTTGTGTCTGCCATGGGTCAGCCAGGAGAATTTTCAAATAGTCAAGTCTTGGAGTTACTACGGCACGGAGGAGAATTTCAGCAGAAATTCCTGCTGATACAGGGTTTGAGGTGGATGCTGTCACGGAGCTGTAGCCAGTCTTGGAGATGAAGCAGGTCTGTGGTCAGAACCGCATGTCTGGTCCAAACACTATGTGAAAAGCGCAGATGGTCCAGCTCAATTTTGGAGGCAGAGAAGAACATCTGAAGAAGGGTCCCTTTGCTGAAACGTCATCCATCCTTTTTCTCCAGAGATGCTGTCTGACCCACTGAGTTACTTCAGCACTTTGTATCTATCTTTAGCATAAACCAGCAAGTGCAGTTCTTTGTTTCTACATCCTTCCTACATATAGAGTCATAGAGTCCTACAGCACAGAAAGAGGCCCTTCGGCCCATCGTGTCCGCGCCGCCCGTTACCAAACACAGTCTAATTTTAATCCCATTTTCCCGCATTTGGACCGTAGCCCTGAATGTTGTAGCATTTCAAGTGCCCATCCAAATGCCTCTTAAACGTTGTGAGTGTTCCCGCCTCCACCACCACCCCAGGCAGTGAGTTCCAGACTCCAACCACCCTCTGGGTGAAAAAGTTCTTTCTCACATCCCCCCGAAACCTCCCTCCCCTTACCCTGTATCTATGTCCCCTCGTTGTTGAACCTTCCACCAGTGGAAGAAGTTCCCCGCCATCTACCTTATCTATGCCCCTCATGATCTTGTACACCTCGATCATGTCCCCTCTCAGCCTTCGCTGCTCCAGGGAAAACAACCCCAGTCTGCCCAGTCTCTCCTCATTGCCGAGGTCCTTCATCCCTGGCAGCATCCTGGTGAATCTCCTCTGCACCCTCTCCAAAGCTATCACATCCTTTCTATAATGTGGTGACCAGAACTGTACACAATACTCCAGCTGTGGCCTCACCAGTGTTCTGTACAATTCCATCATTACCCCCCTACTTTTATATTCGATGCCCCGGCTAATGAAGGCCAGTAACCCATATGCCTTTTTGACCACCCTGTCCTGCTGCCTTCAAGGACTTGTGTACCTGTACTCCAAGGTCCCTCTGTACCCCTGTCTTCCCTAGGGTCCTTCCATTCATGGTGTACTCCCTCTCCAAGTTATTTCTGCCAAAGTGCATCACCTCGCACTTTTCAGGATTAAATTCCATCTGCCACTGCTCCGCCCATCTGACCATCTCATCTATATCTTCCTGCAGCTTGCAGATCCCTTCCTCGCTATTCACCACCCCCCCCCTACCTTTGTATCATCTGCAAACTTGCTGATCATGCCCTGTACATTAACATCCAGATCATTTATGTAGATTACAAACAGTAAGGGACCCAACACCGATCCCTGCGGCACCCCACTGGACACCGGACTCCAGTCACAGAAGCACCCTTCTACCATCACCCTCTGCCTTCTGTCACTAAGCCAGTTTTTTATCCATTTTGCCAAGGTGCCCTGGATCCCATGGGCTCTTACCTTCTTGACTAGTCTCCTGTGTGGGACCTTGTCAAAAGCCTTACTGAAATCCATGTATACCACATCCACTGCACTACCCCCATCTACCTCCTTGGTCACCCCTTCAAAAAATTCAATCAAGTTAGTCAGACACGACCTTCCCTTAACAAAGCCATGTTGACTATCCTTAATTAACCCTCGATCCTCCAAGTGAAGACTGATTCTGTCCCTAAGAATCTTTTCTAGCAGCTTCCCCACCACCGATGTCAGACTCACCGGCCTGTAGTTCCCAGGTTTATCCCTACTGCCCTTTTTAAATAATGGCACCACATTAGCTATCCTCCAGTCCTCCAGTACATCCCCTGTTGCAAGAGAGGCTCTGAAAATTTGTGCCAGAGCCCCCGCAATCTCCTCCCTTGCCTCTCTCAGCATCCTGGGATACATCTCGTCAGGGCCCGGAGACTTATCCACTTTTAAGCCTGCCAGAGCCTCCAGCACCGCCTCCCTGTCAATAGCAATATGCTCAAGAACATCACAACCCTCCTGCTCCATTTCTAAGTCCGCATCGCCCTCCTCCCTCGTAAAAACAGATGCAAAAAAATCATTTAAAACATCTCCTACATCCTCTGGCTCCACACACAGCTTTCCACTATGGTCCCTGATGGGCCCCACTGTTTCCCTCGTTATCCTCTTACCCTTGATATACTTATAGAACACTTTGGGATTTTCTTTTATTTTGCCCGCTAGTGGCCCCTTTTTGCTCTCCTAATTTCTTTTTTAAGAACCGCCCTACACCTTCTGTATTCCTCTAATGATGTCTGTGCCTTAAGTTCTTTATGCCTTCCAAAAGCCCCCCTTTTTTTCCGAATCAATCGTACTATATCATTCGACATCCAAGGTTCTTTGGACTTGTTTGTCCCACCCTTAAACTTTAGGGGAACATGCTTCCTCTGTACTTTTTCAATTATTCCTTTGAATGACTCCCACTGTTCTGATGCGGTTCTCCCCACGAGAAGCTGATCCCAGTCCACCAGGGCCAACTTCTGCCTTATCAGATTAAAATCGGCCTTGCCCCAATTTAGAAATTTTCCTCTTTCCTCTGGTCCCTCTTTATCCTTTTCCATTACCACCTTAAATATCACTGAATTGTGATCACTGTCACCAAAATGCTCTGCCACTGACACTTCAGCCACCTGTCCGACCTCATTTCCCAAGATTAAGTCCAATACCGCCCCCTCCCTTGTTGGACTTTCAACATATTGGCTCAAAAAGCCCTCCTGGATGACCCTTAGGAACTCTGCAACCTCAGGGCCCTTGACACTTTGGCTAACCCAATCAATATTCGGGAAGTTGAAATCCCCTACTATTACCCTGTTGTTTTCACCCCCCCCCCCCCCCCCGAGATTTGCCTACAAATATGTTCTTCTATTTCCCTCTGACTGTTTGGGGGTCTGTAGTATACACCCAGTAAGGTGCATGCCCCTTTTCTATTTCTCAATTCCACCCAAATAGCCTCATTTGAGGAACCCGCTAATATGTCATCCCTTCTTACAGCAGAAATAGATTCTTTGATTAATACTGCAACACCCCCTCCCCTTTTTCCCTGCTCTCTGTCTCTCCTGAAGATTCTATACCCTGGAATATTGAGCTGCCAGTCCTGCCCTTCCTTCAACCATGTTTCCGTAATGGCAACAATGTCGTACTCCCATGTGTTCAGTAACACCTTCAATTCATCCCCCTTGCTTCCAATACTCCTTGCATTAAAATAAATGCCATTCAGACTTGCCCTACCCCATTGTGCTGGGGCATTCTTGTTCTGCCTCCCAATCTGACCAGTTATTTCCTCTATATTTTCCTTCTCCTCACCCCCTATACTAGCTCCATGCTGTATCCCAACCCCCTGCCAAATTAGTTTAAACCCTCCCCAACAGTGCTAGCAAACCTCCCCGACAGTACCCACTCAGATATCAACCTGGAACTTCTTTGCAATCTCCCTAAAGCTCACCCTCTCATAGAAACACCTATATACGTGGAACCTGATCAAATGATGTCAGCAAGGGAATTACACAGAGGAAAATAAAAGAGAGCTAAGTGGCGGCACAACAGCTTAGTGGGCAAGGACATAAGGAATAGGAGTAGAATTAGGTAATTCGTCCCATCAAGTCTACTCCGCCATTCAATCATGGCTGTGTCTATCTCTCCCTCCTAACCCCATTCTCCTGCCTTCCCATAACCTCTGACACCTGTACTTATCAAGAATCTATCTATCGCTGCCTTAAAAATATCGACTGACAATGGTATAGAATTCCACAGATTCACCACCCTCTGACTAAAGAAATTTCTCCTCGGGGTAGAGCCGCTGCTTTATAGCGCCAGAGACCCGGGTTTGATCTCAACCGTGGGTGCCGTATGTGGTATTTGCACGTCCTCCATTGGACCATGAAGGTTTCCTCCAGGTACTCTGGTTTCCACCCACATTCCAAAAACGTGCAGGTTTGCAGGTTAATTGGCTTCTGTAAATTTTCCCCATGTGTGTAAGGAGTGGATGAGAAGGTGGGATAACATAAAACTAGTGTGAACAGATGATCGATGGCTGGCATGGACTTGATGGGCTGAAGGGCCTGTTTCCATGCTGTAGCATTCATTGACTGAGTGAACAAAGCTAAGGATATATCTTCAGGCATAGTCCAGAGAATTATTATTATTGAAACTGGTAAAAGAAAGCTGATAGGAAAATAGTTTGGCAGTTCAGTCAGAATAGTCGAGGAGAGGTTTTGAGGAAGGAGTGTGTGGACTATGTGTGGAATGCTGTGGACATGTTGAGAAGAGTCAGACTGGATAGTTTACTGTGCTCTATGATGTAGAATGGTACTCGTAACTTTGATAAGAGTCATTTTTTGCTGTTTATTGCAGGTGGCCTGTTGTAGATTAATACCAATTCAGTTCTTGATTAAAATTAATTTTTGCTGGAGTTTAATAACTTACGACCTCCATCCAAAATTTTGAAATGAAGGCTGAATTTTCAGAAACTTACGCAAATCTGCAAATATTTTTTTGACCGTATGACTATCGTTGCTGATGCCGCAAGAAAGGTCACACAGATTCTTGCATAGTTTCAGAAATTATCTCAGCCATTTAGAGAGCATATCTTCTACATAAGCCTATTGGTTATAATACTTATTGCTGACGTAGCTGACTATATCTGAAGATTAGGAAGCATTGTCATTCATGCTTTAACATTTCTGAAGAGTGTGATGTTACATATCTGTTTTATTTTCTGTATTATGATCATTTGCTCACAACTTTAATCAAAATCTTGCAAGGTACAATCGAATCACCAAATAAAACTTTTGAAATTAATTTGCAAGTTCATTTTAACCCATTCAATTCTTAATGCTTTGTTTGTTCAAGAGTTTGCACAGCAGTTAATGGCTCAGTAGCTCCAGCACTCACTGAGATTTGTTGGACAGCTGTCTAGTTGACAGATAGTGAGTGAATCACCTCAGTGGAGAAACCGCTTTGACCTTGGTCTTTAGGACACATGGTGGCACAGCTGTAGAGTTGCTGCCTTACAGCGCCAGAGACCCAGGTTCGATCCTGACTATGGTTGCTGTCTGTACGTAGTTTGTACATTCTCCATGTGACCGTGTGTGTGTGCCCTTTTCTCCGGCTGCTCCAGTTTCGTCCCACATTCAAAAGACGTGCAGGTTTATAGGTTATTTGGCTTTGGTAAAAATGTGTAAATTGTCCCTTGTGATAGTGCTAGTGAACGGGGTGATCGGTGGTCAGCACGGACTCAGTGGGTTGACGCGCCTGTTTCCACGCTGTATCTCTCAACTACACTAAACTAAACTATGGCATTGGTAGAAATGACCACCACAGTATCATAATATCGTAACATGGATAGGTGACGTTTCAGGTCAGGATCCTTCTTCAGATTCAACCTGACCAGATCCCGAACTGAAATGTCACCCATCCATGTACTTCAGGGATGCTGTCTGACCTGCTGAGTTACTTCAGCACTTTGTGATCTTCGTAGCGGTAGAGATGCTGACCTACAGCGCCAGAGACCCAGGTTCGATCCTGACTACGGGTGCTGTCTACGGAGTTTATACGTTCTCCCCAGTGAACTGCGTGGGATTTTTCTGGGGGTTCTGGTTTCCTCCCACATTCCAAAGATGTACAGGTTTGTAGGCAAATTGGTTTGGTAAAATTGTAAATTGTCCCTCGTGTGTGTACAATAATGTTAATAGACAATAGACGCAGGAGTAGGCCATTCAGCCCTTCGAGCCAGCACCGCCATTCAATGCGATCATGGCTGATTACTCTCAATCAGTACCCCGTTCCTGCCTTCTCCCCATACCCCCTCACTCCGCTATCCTTAAGAGCTCTATCCAGCTCTCTCTTGAAAGCATCCAACGAACTGGCCTCCACTGCCTTCTGAGGCAGAGAATTCCACACCTTCACCACTCTCTGACTGAAAAAGTTCTTCCTCATCTCCGTTCTAAATGGCCTACCCCTTATTCTTAAATGTATTAAATGTACGTTCTCCCTGTGACCACGTGGGTTTCCTCTGAGTGCTCTGGTTTTCTCCCACATTCCAAAGATATGCGGGTTTGTTGGTTAATCGGCCTCTCTAAATTGTCCCTAGCGTGTAGGGAATGGATGAGAAAGTGGGATAACGCAGCACTAGTGTGAGCGGGTGATTGATGGACAACATGGACTTGATAGGCTGAAGGGCCTGTTTTGTGTTACATCTTTTAATCAGTTTAATCAATTAAAGCTTGAAGTCTTAATATTGTTTTATTTCAATGGCTCAGTGGTGCTTTATTGTCACATGTACCTAGGTTCAGCGAACTTCCATTTTTGTATGATATTCAGTCAAAATCGTGCTATACGCAAGTACAATCATTCTGAAGTACAAGAGTGTAGGATCAATAGGTTACACTGAGACAATACACAAGAGTCGCCAGGTTCCTGGTGCCATTTTGATTGCTTTTGGCGAACACATTTTGTTTCATTGTGCTTGTTGTCATTCAATTCAATTGCATGAATGGTGTATGAGCAATGCAAGGACTGGAGAGTACCTCTTCTGTTTGCAAACTTGATTTGCAACTATTTGGTGATTATAATTTGTCTCATGTTAATAGTACACTAACCCTTTTTGGTTAATGACTGAGACCAGTGACCTGTTGAGAAACTCTCACCTATCTTGTTTGCTTGTCTGGGATATGGCACAGAGCATTTGTTTCCCCTTAGTACTCCAGTCTTGAAAGAGCATTAAAGTCATAACTGATGCTAAAAGCTGGACAACTCTGAAGGTGTAAATATCTCTTGGCAAAGTAAATTGATATTGAAAATCCATTTTGCAGATTATTGAGAACAATCCAGCTTTATTGAGTTCAGTTCAATAATTAATGGCTACGTTTGCCTTTTATATTTCATGTTGGAAAGGCAAATTGCAATTCTGATTTTAAACAACACTCTTGATTTCTCAATTCGCTTCGTCTATGTGGGCAGCTCGTTTGCAAATATTGTACTGAAGGTGTCTGTTTCGTCCTTAGGAGACCTACATTGAGATCCAAACGGAACATTTGCCCCAGCTGTTGGTGCGGATGGTGTCTGCCCTGCCCGGCCACCTGCAGGCTTTGTGCCTCTCTGAGCTTACCGACTGTCTCAAGCTGTGCTCTAAGATACTGAGCAAAGTACAACCGCCCTTGCTGTCACCTGGGGCAGAGAACAGACTACATTACCCAGGACACTCCAGCTTTGCCCAACAGGCGGAAGAGAAAAAGGTAAACTTTGTCGCCAGATTAGCTACTGTTTTTATTGCGTTTTATTTGTATGCAATGTTGAAACAGTTATCTTTAATCAAACTTTTCTGTCTACCCCATATGACCTTTACTGTTTCCCATATAACCCCCGCTCTCTGTCACCTCTCCTGGGCTTGCACCTATTTCATCTCCTCTTCCATCTACATTCCTTCCTCTAGCTTCCCAATTTGCAATTCATCAATTATTTTGTCTCACACCTTTTCACCTCTGTCCAAATCTTCCTAGCAAATAACCCTCCTCACTGTGTCAGCCTGCTAGGCTTCATTTATTTTGATTATTTCATTATTCAGATACAGGTGTCGTGGACAAAGCCAACATTTATTGCCATTCTGTAATAGTCCTCCATCTGCCTTCCCAAATCACCTCAGTCCCTCTGGTGAGAATGACCCCTCAATCTTGTTGGGCAGGAACTTCCAGGATTTAGACCCAGTGATGAAGAAGGACTGGTGATAAATTTCGAAGTCAGGGGAATGTGCAGCTTTTGGGGAAATCCACACTCATTCCATCACCAACTAGAGAGCGTTGCTGGCTACCATCTACCTCATTGGACTATCTTTAACTGGACTTTTCTGGACTCTTTGTTGGACTAAACATTATTCCCTTTATCCTGTGTCTGCACATTGTGGATGGCTCGATTGTAATCATGCATTGCCTTTCTGCTGACTGGTTAGCACACAACAAAAGCTTTTCACTAAACTTAATTTTGTTTTAAATTTGTGATACCAATACCCTCATAATACAGTGTTGTCAGATTGAATTAAGAACAGAATTAAATGGTCAGTCATCTCTCTATTTACTGATCTTTGCTCCTTAATTGCCTGAGTGAGAGCACACACAAACTGGAGGAGAAGTACCTCATATTCTGCTTAGGTTGCTTACAACCTAACAGTATAAAGAGTGAATTCTCCAATTTTAGGTAACTAACCCCCCCTTATATTTATATATATTTTCATTCCCCCTCTCTTCCCTGTGCCCCACCTGGATTCACACCCATTTCTCCCCTTCCAACTATATTCCTTCCTCTGGCTTCAAAATTCGCACCCCATCTATCCTTATATCACACCTTTTGTTATTTCATCTCTGGCCTTTGTCCAGTCCTCTGCCTATCAACCCCCCCCCCCCCCCCCCCCCTCCTCCAACATCTGTATCTACCTATCACTCCCCAGATTTGTCCTGATCCTCCAATCTTGCAGCTTTCTGCTCCACCACCACAATCAGTTTAACGAAGGGTCTTGACCCAAATCATCACCTATCCATGTTCTCCAGAAATGCTGCCTGACCCGCTGAGTTACTCCAGCACTTTGTGTCTTTTTTCATCATTCCCTGATGTACAAATGTCATTTAAGTGAATAGAACGCAAACACAGTTTTTCACTGTACCTCTGCACACGTGACAACTTACGAATAATAAACCCTACCTTACATTACCATCGACCCAGCTTCAATCCTGACTAGGAGTGTTGTCTGCGTGGAGTTTGCATGTTCTTCCTGTGACCCCGTGGGTTTTCCTCCAGTTGCTCTGGTTTCCCCCCACATCCTAAAGTTATGTGGATTTTCAGGTTAATTGGTCACTGTAAAATTGCCCCCAATAGGAATTGGAAGTGTGGGAAGTGGATGAGAAAGATACATAGATCTAGTATGAAGGTGTGTTTGATGGTTGGTGTCGACCCGAAGGGCTTCTTTCCAAGCTGAATCTCTAAACTAAACTAAACAGCATCCCTCCCATTGATCTGTAACCTTATTTGTGTGGTTGGCGTATCTCACCATGGTCTCACTTTACTCCAAAAATGAGGTGTCAAAATATGAAAATTTCACTGATCCGGCTCTGATAATTTTCCTGATAGTTTTCATGCTATCCATTTCTTTGTCCAGGCTTCATCAGCCGGCCTTGGGACTTCTGGTGACGTGTTTGAAGACGGGGAAAACCCTCCAAGTAGCCAGTCGTCGGAGAGTGGATTCACAGAGTTTGTGCAGTACCAAGCGGACAAGACCGATGACCTTGACAAGGTTCTGGTTGAGGGCCAGGTTTCTGGGTCAGTGCCACAGGGCAGCACTTCGTCAGAGACCGAAACTGCTTCCACTGTTGGTTCTGAGGACACTGTGGTCTCATGTTCCACGTCGCAGGAGGATAAAGTGGCCGTGGCGACCTCTACTCAGAAGACGACAATGCAGTATTGTTTGGAATACTTTGAGCAGTTTTTGACCCAACTGATTACCCTCTACATTATTCCCAGTGAAACGGTTTGCCAGGCATTTGCAACAGATTTCCACAAGGATCCATGTAGAGTGAGAAGCCAGACTAATGACCAAGACCTTGCTGGCAAAGGTGATGCAACATTTCCAGTGACAGAACCACATCTGGGCTCCAAGGAACATCATCAGTCCTTCGCTGCTGCATGCCAACTTTTCTTTGAGTGCTCCAGCTTTCCTGTTTACATTGCAGAAGGAAGTCAGGCCTCTTCACCTCATAGTAATAAGTCAGAAATGGGTAAGTTTTCCTGCATGCATCTCAAGTTAGACAATGCTTTTATGCTGCTTATTATGTGATCCTCACTGTTAATACAGGTACTGCACTTTATGCGTGTTTGACCAATGCGTTTTTGAAATATAGCACGCTTGTTCATTTAATGCCAAAGCTTGATTTACGTTCTTGTATTTTTGGAATAACGTGCTCAAATTTACGGCTTACAGCATAGTCACAGCCCAGACCATCACGCACGCAGCCAAAGCTTTTCACTGTACCTCAGAACATTTGACAATAAACTAAACTAATGTTTAATTTAGTATGTTTGGGAAGAAACTGCAGATGCTGGTTTAAACCGAAGATAGACACAAAAAGCTTTCCCTTGACTCTCCGTCTGAAGAAGGGTCCCGATCCAAAGCGTCACCTATTCCTTTTTTCCAGAGATGCTGTCTGACCCGCTGAGCTACTTCAGCTTTTTCTGTCTATCGAATGTTTAATTTACCTGTTTTTGAATTATGCATTACTTTTCAAGCCCCACATCAAGTACGAAGTACCTGTACAAGCATAAACCTTATGTACCCGCTATAAGATTGGTGCCATATTGTAGGGCTATGGTAATCTGTAGGAGCTGAGGGGAGCAAGAGGGAGATGAGAGGGGCAAGAGGGAGATGAGAGGGGCAAGAGGGAGATGAGAGGGGCAAGAGGGAGATGAGAGGAGCAAGAGGGAGATGAGAGGGGCAAGTGGGAGATGAGAGGGGCAAGTGGGAGATGAGAGGGGCAAGTGGGAGATAAGAGGGGCAAGTGGGAGATGAGAGGGGCAAGAGGGAGATGAGAGGGGCAAGTGGGAGATGAGAGGGGCAAGTGGGAGATGGGAGGGGCAAATAGGATGAATCATTTTTTGCTATTTCTCTGCTGTTGATTCAATGTTTGTGACAGCACAATGTTTTGACTGTTGTCTGTTCTCGTTTGTGTAGATTGTGCACAGGTAAAACCGCCGGTCTGGCTCCAGACTCTGATGACCGCCTGCTGCTTTGCCAGTGACTTCAGCATTCAGAGTATTGCCATTTCTCTGGTGCTTGACCTGGTTGGACTTGCACAGTCCATTGCTGTGGTGACTGGAGAAAGCTTAAACAGCCTTGAATCAGCACAGCCTCGGAGTCCCAACCAAGGCACAGTGGCGGTGGTCATCATGCCTCCACTAACGCTGGGACACCTCAAGTTTATGGTTCAAAAGACGGAGTTCTTCAAGGTGAGTCTGTCTTTAAAGATCTCGACCTGTGAATGATGAAGACTCTCTGCCTCATATCTATTGGAATGCGTCTGTTTAGTTTAGAGATACAGCGTGGAAACAGGCCCTTTTACCAACTGAGTGCGCGCTAACCAGCAATCACCCGTACACTAGCTCTATTCTACACAATAAGGACAATTGACAGAAGCCAATTAACCTACAAACTTGTATGTGTTTGGAATGTGGGAGGAAAAAATGGAGCACCGGGAGAAAACCCACGCGGTCATAGGGAGAGTGTACAAACTCCACACAGTCAGTACCCGCACTCAGGATCGAACCTGTGTCTCTGTCGCTGTAAGGCAGCAACTCTACCGCTGCACCACAGTGCCGCCCAGCAATACCAGGAACTAAATTATAATCTTAAAACATTATGTTTTGACAAAAATTCTTGCACATAACCTTTTTTCAGAGTGAAAATGTCAAACGTTAGAGCACATAGCTATAGGGTGAGAGGGGAAAGTTTAATGGCGATGTGTGAGTGTGCAACATTTTCACACAGAGAGTGGTGGGGGCCTGGATCGCATTGCAAGGGGTGGTGGTGGAGGCAGACAATAGACAATAGGTGCAGGAGGAGGCCATTCGGCCCTTCGAGCCAGCACCGCCATTCAATGTGATCATGGCTGATCATTCTTAATCAGTACCCCGTTCCTGCCTTCTCCCCATAACCCCTGACTCCGCTATCCTTAAGAGCTCTATCCAGCTCTCTCTTGAATGTATTCAGAGAATTGGCCTCCACTGCCTTCTGAGGCAGAGAATTCCACAGATTCACAACTCTCTGACTGAAAAAGTTTTTCATCATCTCAGTTCTAAATGGCCTACCCCTTATTCTTAAACTGTGGCCCCTTGTTCTGGACTCCCCCAACATTGGGAACATGTTTCCTGCCTCTAACGTGTCCAACCCCTTAATAATCTTATATGTTTCGATAAGATCTCCTCTCATCCTTCTAAATTCCAGTGTATACAAGCCTAGTCGCTCCAGTCTTTCAACATATGAAAGTCCCGCCTTTCCGGGAATTAACCTAGTAAACCTACGTTGCACGACCTCAATAGCAAATAGATATTATAGTGGTGTGTAAATGGCTTTTAGATAGGCAGACATAAGCGCAGGGAACAGAAAGATATGGATCATTTACAGGCAGATGAGATCAGCTTAACGACATCATGATTGGCATAAACATTGTGGGCAGAGGGGGCCATTCCTGTTCTGTAATGTTCAATGATCTAGTGCAAGAGGTGATAAAGTGTTCTGAGGTCGGGTTAGGGTTGTGTAGGTTGGTTCAAGAACCTGATAGTTATAGGATGGTAACTTTCTGAAGTTGTCGGTGTGGGACCTAACCAACTAGAATGGGAAAATGTTTACTTCAGTTTAGAGATACAGTGTGGAAACAGGCCCTTCAGCCCACCGAGTCCATGCCAACCAGTGATCACCCCGTACACTAGTTCTATTCTACACACTTGGGATAAATTACAGAAGCCAATTAACTTACAAACCTGCACATCGTTGGAATGTGGGAGGAAACCGGAGCAACCGGAGAAAACCCACATGGTCACAGGGAGAATGTTCAAACTCCATACAGACAGCACCTGTAGTCAGGATCTAACCCAGATCTGTGGCGCTATAAGGCAGCAACTCTACCGCTACGCGCACCGTCTTTGCCTGAAATTTCTAAAAGTATAACCTAAAATTAAGAAAGTGAAATTAATATATTGTATCATCCATGGTGGAATGTCAGTATTAAATTGATAGCAAGTCTAAATGCTGCACAGTTTATCAATTAACAATTAAATTGGCATTGACTTTGTTTTTTTTTCCCCCTTAAGCAAGTGGCAGTGACACTTTGGAACCAGCTTGGGGAAAAAACGCCCCAATATTATCAGAGGAGCGTTGAACTGTTTTATCAGCTGCATAATCTCGTTCCATCCTCCAGCGTGTGCGAAGATGTCATAAGTCAGCAACTGCTCAACAAAGACAAGGTATGGGGTTGCCTAAGTTAGTTTAAAGGTACAACGTAGAAACAGGCCCTTTGGCCCACTGAGTCCACACCGACCAGCAATCTACACTAGTACACTAGTTCGATCCTACACAATAGGGACAATTTACAGAACCCAATTAACCTACAAATGTTGCATGTCCTTGCAATGTGGGAGTAAAGCGGAGCGTCCGGAGAAAACCCACGCGGTCACAGGGAGAACGTGCAAACTCCGTACAGACAGTACCCGTAGTCAGGGTCGAATTCGGGTCTCTGGCGCTGTAAGGCAGCAACTCTACCACTGCCGCCCTGTCATATAAGGTTTAGACAGTATATCTGAGATAATTCTGCAGCCACTGGCACTGAGGGAGATCACTGCTGTCACATTTGATCTTCACAGCAAAAGGGCATACCTTTAGAGGAGATGAGGAGGAATTTCTTCAGTCGGAAGGGGGTGAATCTGTGGAATTCATTGCCACATGGCTGTGGAGGCAGTCATTGGGTATTTTTAAGGTGGAGATTGACAGATTCTTGATTGGTACAAGAGTCAGGGGCTATGGGGAGAAGGCAGGTGAATGGGGTTGAGGGGGAATGATAGATCAGCCATGATTGAATGGCGGAGTAGACTTGATGGGCCTATAACTAATGAACCTCTAAATCCACAGCTGGAGTGACATAGTGACTCTTTTCATGCAAAGTCATGTGAAGTTGCGAATGGCAGGCAGGAGTTTTAGACACCAGATATATCTGTGTGCCTTGCTGATATGGGTAAAAATGAAGTATCCTGGGGCCTGCAGCATGTGTTGGGCCTGTTGTGGATGAATGCAAGAACAACGTGTGGTTGAGATCCTACGTGAACATGGGCATGATTTGAGGTAGCACCTTCCTAACGGAAGCAACAACAAGGAGAGGGGAAGGCGGGGGCGGATAGGAGGAGGCGGGTGGGGTAGGGTGAGGGAGAGTGAGTGGTGGGGAGAGGGAGAGGCAGGGAGAGGGGAGGGGAGACGGGGGAGAGCAGGAAACGGGGAGAGGTGGAGGTAGAGACAGGTGGGAGGGAGATGGAGAGGTGGGGGAGAGGGAGAGGCGGAGAGAGGTTTGCTCTATAACACAGGTGCAAGAAACCTGATTAAATTAACCAAAATTACTCCCTTACAATAAACATTCTGTTCCTTCCTACACGTCTTCGATTGTATTGTTTGCAACACCCAGAAAACATATTAAAACTCATTTTAGGGGCAGCACAGTGGTGCAGCAGTAGGGTTGCTGCCTTACAGCACAATAGACCGGGGTTTGATCCTGACTACGGATGCAGTCTGCGCGGAGCTTGTACGTTCCCCCTGTGACCATGTAGGTTTTCTCCAGGTGTTCCAGTTTCCTCGTGCATTTCAAAGACGTACAGGTTTGTAGGTTAATTGGTTTCTGTAAAATTGTAAATCACTACCTACACTATAAAATGTAAACTTTAAATCACTACCTTTGAGGATATACTAGCAACAACTATTTACATAGAGCCTTTAACTTAATGGACTTTTATCCAGGGAAGAGGCATGAAGAACCATAGGGCACAGGGTTATGGTGAGAAGGGCAAGATTTAATAGGAAGCTGAGGCGCAAGTATTTCACTCAGAGGGTGGTGGGTGTATGGTATTTGAGGCAAATACTGTAACAATATTTAAAAGACATGCACAGCGACGTGGATAGGAAAGGTTTATAAGGATATGGACCAAATGCAGACAAATGGGACTAGCTTAGATGGGACATCTGGAATGCATGGACGAGTTTGGGCGAAGGAGCATGTCTCCTTGCTGTATGACTATAAAGAGCCTGTCCCACTTAGGCGATTTTAAGGCGACTGCCGGCGACTAGGCTGTTGCCGAGCGTTCTCCGGGGTGTCGCGGGTATGATTGTGAGGGGTCTTCAATGAATTGTAGCGGATCTCGGCGCGTCGTGGAAAAATTTTCCAGGTAGAAATTTCTCAGCGACAGCTGGCTTGTCGTCAGGTAGCGTAGCTTATTACGGGCGCTGTCGCATGCTGTCCCCAGGTTTGCTAGATTGTCGCAGATGCATTTAGAAGCACATAATATTAAATTAAGAAAAGGCATTTGAAGATACCAGAAGATAGTTTTGTTTAACCAATTTATTTACCGTCAGGACATTTGACAGGTAGATTGGAGGCGACAGTTTGACGGTCAGGTAAGCCTGGGAATTTCGCGATGTTTCTGAAGACGGTGTAAACTCTTAGCCAGGTGCTAGTTTCACAAAAAAAAGAAACTTGCATCGACCTGACTCGGCATTGTCGTGGGGTAAAATAAAATTTTGCCGATCTGCTACGACTAAAAACAGTCACCGGCAGTCACCTTAAAAATCGCGTAACTGGAACAGGCCCTTAACTGAGTAAAGTGTCACATGGTTTTTCATAGCAGCAATGCCAGTAATTTTTGTCAAGCCCCCATTAGGGCGAACGTTTGGTCAAGGAAGAAGGTTTATAGAAGCATTTTATAGGAGAGTTGGAGATGTGTTGAGGCTTTGAAAGATGAAGGCTCAGACACCAATGTGGAGCAATTAAAATTCAGGATACTGAAGAGGACAGATCTCCAGATTTATTCAACGAGTTCTTTATAGCTGGTTCCAAATGAGGTTATATTTCCCCCTTTATTTCCCAGCTTACCTGCCAGGCATTTCCTCCTTGTGCTTGAGTAAAAATTGAACCAAAACTGAGCATCGTGTTATTGCAACTGCATGCGGTTTTAACTTTTTCTTTTATTATAGAAAATACGAATGGAAGCGCACTTAAAATTTTCAGTGCTGTGGCACATTACTCGGGATCTTCTCATCAATAAGCCTTCTTCCTTTAAACGCACTTTTGACAGGTCAGTGATTTTATAAGCCCTGTGTTATTGTGGTGGAATAATATTTTTAAACACAAAAATAGATAACCTAGGTTTTCAATCAAATTCATCTTTGGAAGGATACATGAATACAAGATGCAATTTCTAAATAGAGCCGGAGAGCTGTATAACACAGAGTTTTTTTACCCAGAGTAGGGGAATCAAGAACCAGAGGAGACAGTTTTAAGGTCGAGGGGAAAAATTTAATAGGAACCTGAGGGACAACTTTTTCACACAGAGGGTGGTGGGTATTTGGAATGAACTGTCAGAGAAGGAAGTTGGGGCAGGTACAATAAGGACATTTACATGAACAGGTACATGGATGGGAAAGATTTAGAAGGATATGGGCAAGCACAGACAAATGGGATTAGCTTAGATGAGGCATCTTGGTCAGCAAGGACGAGTTTGTTGAAGGGCCTGTTTCTGTGCTGTATGACTCTATGACTTAATGAATTGAATCCCAGCCTGCCTATCCTTTCCCAAAAACTCAGTCCATCAACTCCTGGCAAAATTCTGGGCACAGACGCAGCGGTAGAGTTGCTGCCTCACAGTGCCAGAGACTCGGGTTCGACCTTGACCTTGGGTGCTGTCTGTATGGAGTTTGTATGTGTACGTTGGTTGGCGTGGACTCGGTTGGCCAAAGGGCCTGTTTCCATACTGTATCTCGAAACTAAACACCCGCCCATTCTAGTTAGTTAGGTCCCACACCACCAGCTTCAGGAACAGCTACCTTCCAGGTTCTTGAACCAACCTACACAACCCTAATCCTACCTCAACAACAGTACATTTCTTACCACATCTTGCACTTGAACATTGAACATAGAACAGTACAGCACAGGAAAGGCCCTAGTATATGGATGATTGATGGTCGGCACAGACTCGGTGGGCTGAAAGGCTTGTTTCCAAGCTGTATAACTAAAACATGGCATTTGCCAAGCAGTGCTTACATTTAGTATAGGAAGGAAATGCAGATGTGTAGGAAAAAAATGTGTCGGAGATGCAACACCTGTCCCTTTACCTCCCCCCCTTGACTCCATCCAAGGACCCAAACAGTCTTTCCAGGTGAGGCAGAGGTTCACCTGCACCTCCTCCAATCTCATCTATTGTATCCGCTGTTCCAGATGCCAACTTCTCTACATCGGTGAGACCAAACACAGGCTCGGCGATCGTTTCGCTCAATGCCTTCGCTCAGTCCGCCTTAACCAACCTGATCTCCTGGTGGCTCAGCACTTTAACTCCCCCTCCCTTTCCCAGTCTGACCTTTCTGTCATGGGCCTCCTCCAGTGTCATAGTGAGGCCCAGCGCAAATCGGAAGAACAGCATCTCATATTTCGCTTGGGCAGTTTACACCCCAGCGGGATGAACATTGACTTCTCTAACCAGATAGTTCCTCTGTCCCTCTCTTTTCCCTCCCCCTTCCCAGTTCTCCCACCAGTTTTCCTGTCTCCTACTACATCCTATCTTTGTACCGCCCCCTCCCCTGACATCAGTCTGAAGAAGGGTCTCGACCCGAAAAGTCACCCAATCCTTCTCTCCAGAGATGCGGTCTGATCCGCTGAGTTACTCCAGCATTTTGTGTCTACCTTCAAGGAAATGCAGATGCTTTGTTACACAAAATGCTGGAGTAACTCAGCTGGTCAGTCTGCATCTCTGGAGAAAAAAAACAGGCTTACATTTACAGTTGTGTTTTGCAGATCTCTTTCCATAATGCTCGATAGCCTGAACAGCATGGATGGTTCCATTTGTTCAGTGGCTCAGGCATGGCTGAATCAGGTCATCCAGAGACATGACATTGCAAGAATCCTTGAGCCACTCCTGCTGCTGCTCCTCCACCCAAAAACCCAGCGCATCTCTGTGCAACGGATGCAAATGGAGTGGCACGTCACTAAACCCAAGAACACTCCTGTGGAAGATGGAGATAATTACTCAGGAGGAATCAATACGGTTGATAGTGAGTGTCCTTTTAATGAGTATTGTGAGATGATGTCTAGTCATTAATCTATTTTGAATTTTTATTTAATTCACAGATTGTTAAAATATTGAGAAGGAGAAACAAGATGCTGGAGTTATGATCAGCCATGATTCAATGGTGGAGTAGACTTGATGGGCCGAATGGCCAAATTCTTCTCCTATGACTTATGAACTTATGAGTGAGCATGTTCTTGTGCTGTACTGTTTTATGTTCTATGTAAGGAGGACTTTTGATTACATAATAAAACATTTAAAACTCAATTATTAATATTTTAATTAAAACACAAAACGATGGAGTATGTCAACGGGTCAGGTACTATCTTAGTTTCTCCGCTTAGTATCTTAGTTTAGTTTGATTTAGATATACTGTGTGGAAATAGGTCCTTTGGTCCACCGAGTCCATGCCAACCAATAATTGCCCATACCCTAGTTCTATCCTACACACTAGGGACAATTGACGGAAGGCAATTAACCTACAAACCTGCACGTCTCATGATGTGGGAGGAGAAATGAGCAACCGGACAAAATCCACGCTGTCACAGCGAGAACGTACAAACTCCGCTGAGGATTGAACCCGGGTCTCTGCCACGTAAGGCAGCAGTTCTACTGCTGCACCACCGTGTCTCCCTGTGGAGGGAAATGGACAGGTGGCGATTTGGGTCTGAAGAAGGGTCCTGACCCGAAACGTGAATCTGAAGATGGGTCCCAACCTAAAATGACACCTATCCATGTTCTCCAGAGATGCTGCCTGACCCTCTGAGTTACTCCAGCGCTTTGTGTTTTTATTAAAATGTATTGATCATTGAGTTTTAATTCTTTTATTATGTAATCTAAAGTCCCTTATTTATAGAACATAAAACAGTACAGCACAAGAACATGCCCTTAGGCTCAAGATAACTTAATCCCCTCTGCTTCCATGTGATCCATATCCCTGCATTCCCTGGATATCTGTGTACTTATCTTTTAAATGCCACTACCGCATCTGCCTCCACTGCCACCTCGAGCTGTGCATTCCAGGCACCCAATGCACTCTGTGTAAAAAAAAAAAAAACATGTCCCACACATCTCCTTTCAACTTTGCCTCTCTCACCTTAAAGCTATGCCCACTAGTCTTTAAGAATTTTGCCCTGGGAAAAAGGACTATAATTATCGCTTTCATAATTTTATATACTTTTTTTAATCAAATCTCCCCTTAACCTCTGGAGTTCCAGAGAAAACAATCCAAGTTTGTCCAACCTATCCCTGTAGCTAATACCCTCAAATCCAGGCAGCATTCCTGCCTTAAACCCTCCTCTGAACTAGTCTTCCCATCTCCGTTAACCAACACCTGCACAGCCTTTTAAGTGCTAATTATTTTAAGTGATAATAATAACGGGGAAAAAAATTCAGATATTTGGAACATTTTTTTCCCAGTTGATACCAAAGTCGACAATTGAATATTTTTTGTCTATGTGCTGTCTTGAAGTGTTCATTTTCAGATTCAGATGACATAATTTTATTATTGTGGTATTTGTTAATAACGAAGAAAAAAAAAACTTAACCATGAGTTTACCAAATTTTCACAGGTAACACTAGCAGTATCTGCATTGCAAAAAAATCTTGAACAAATGTTTTGCTCTCTGGAATTGGACGGTATTAAATATGTCTACCAAATCTTAATCATTTAAGACAGAGTCATGCAGCATGGAAACAGGCCCATCAGCCCAACTCATCCATTCCGACCAAATGCCCTTCCAAACTAATCACATTTGCCTGCATTTGGCCCGTATTCCTCTAAACCTTTCCTGTCCATGTACAGACACCATGCATTTCACACAGGGGTTACTTGGAAAAACAGCGCGTAATTCAAAAACATGTAAATTAACATATGCACAACTAGGCTGCCAGGTGGCGTGTTATTCCAGAAATAATTTGAGCACGTTATTCCAGAAATATGAGTACGTAAATCTGGCTTTGGTATTAAATGAACAAGTGTGTTATTCCAAAAACGCATGAATCTAACATGCTTAACACACGAGATGCCTTTATTTTATTTCTGTTCAAGTGATTAATGTTAGAGCCGGTTAATATGCATTAAAGTTAACTTTCTTTCTAATCCTGTAGTTTTTGGACACCTGTCATTTGACCCTGGTAAGCATCCATCTGCTAAAGGACATGCCAGCAAATTATTCGCTGCAGAAGAAATGGAAAGCTTCAGCTTCACGGTGAACCCTCTGAGCGACAGGTTGTCCATGCTGAGCACAAGTAGCGAGACCTTGCCCCTGGGAGTATCAGAGTCTGATCTGCAGGACCAGCAGGCTGAGATGTTGCACAGTTCAGAATCTGGCTGCTCCCAATCCTCAGCCGGAGACAACAGCAGCTACGAGGCCGAACCCATGACCATGAGCACTTCCAAGACCAAAAGCAGCTCACAGATTTGGTCAGAATACTCGGTGGACGACATAGTCCGGCAAGTGGTTTCGGACTTGATCAACACTATCGTCAACGGATTGAAAGATGAGTCCGAGCCTCTTGAATACCAGGTTCTGACTTCCACTATTATCAGTGCAGTGGGATCGAGCCTTAATGTACAGACAGCAGACAACACTGTCCAAAGTGATAGTAAAAGCATGCTTGCTCGAAGTCCCCTGAATGAGGTACCTCAGTGCGTTGGTCCTGAGGGTTTGCTGGCCTCCACGGATGGTGGCTTTGGGACTGTGACGGAAAGTCTAAGCAGACCCAGATCGTCACCGGCTATTGCAACGTCAGAGAACCCTTCCCCTAACTACAGCCTCTCTGCGGAAGAGGTACAGGCACTGAAAAGGAGTCCAACTGGTGAGCACATAGGACAACATGGGCAAGTAATGGAGAAACTATCTGCCACAGAGCTTGGTTTCAAAGATTTTCCTAAACCCCCCGGGGCAAAGCCCAAAGCAAAAGTCAACAGAAAGAGGGATGATGACAAGAAGAAAGCTCAGAATGAGAAAATGAAGACACTTAATGTGTTCTTTGGTGATAGCCTAGATCTAGAGAACTGGTATAGCTGTGGCGAGGGAGAGGTGTCCGAAATCGAGAGTGATGTGGGATCGCCAGGAACTTGGAAAACGTCAAAATTTCACATTCATCCTTTGTACCAGCACGTTTTGCTTTACCTCCAAGTGTGCGATTCTACAAGGGCTTTGCATGCTCTGTCTGCCATCGAAGCCATCTTGAAAGCAAACCCAGCAGGATTTGTGAACGCAATCTCTACCACAAGCGTGAATAATACCTACACTCCACAGCTCTCCCTACTCCAGAACCTCATGGCCAGGCACCGCATCTCGGTCATGGGCAGGGACTTCTACAGCCACATCCCACTTGACTCCAGCCATGCCTTCCGTAGCTCCATGTACATAGAGATCATCATCTCTCTCTGTTTGTATTTCCTGAGGAGCTACTACCCAACCCATGTGAAAGTCACCCAACAAGATCTGTCTGGGAACCGAAACCTACAGATTGTCAGCATCCAAATCCTGACTCTGCTCTTCACAGAGCTCGCAAAGGTGACCGAGGGTTCGGCCAAGGGTTTTGCCAGCTTTATCTCTGATGTGTTACTGAAATGCAAGGTTCAGAAAGTGGTGCTCCATTGCTTGTTGTCATCGATCTTCAGCGCCCAGAAATGGCACCACCTGCGAACGGTAGGGAAGAACGTCATGGCCATCGAAGAGGGCCTGTCTGAAGACAGCATAATAAATTTTTCCGAGGATGAGATTGACAACTGCAGCACGCTGCAGACTCAGTTACTGAAGCTGGTGCAGCGGCTGATAGTGCTGGAGCATCGCGTGATGGTCGCCTCCGAGGACAGCGAGGCTGGCTACGAATTTGTCACCTCTGATCTGGAGAACAGCAATCCACAACAACCGCACATCTCCTTGCAATACCTGCACTCCCAACCCATTACCTCTCAGGTTATGTTCATCTCCGCTGTGATTAAAGCACTGAATCAACCATTTTCCTGCAAAATGGATCCTCAGTGGATTGGGTTGATCACGTCAGTTCTTCCGTACATGGGGAAAGTGCTGCAGAGAGTGGTGACAGCCGTGACATTGCAGCTGTGCCGAAATTTGGACAACTTGATCCATCAGTACAAGTACGAGTCTGGGATGTCAAACATCAGGTATGTGCTGTGGATGTCAGTGGTTTGGTTTGATGTATTTTATTCCATTTGATTGAAGGATGCAGCATGGAGACAGGTCCTTCGGCCCACTGTCCACGCCAACCATCGATCACCCGCTCACACTAGTTCCATGTTGTCCCATTTTCTCTTCCACTCCTTACACACTAGGGGCAATTTAAGAGTCGGGTGCTGTCTGGAGTTTGTACATTCTCCCTATGACCACATGGGCTTCCTCTAGGTGCTCCGGCTTCCTCCCACATTACAAAGACATGCAGTTTGTTGGTTAATTAGCCCTAGCATATAGGAAGTGAACGCTAAAGAAGGATAATATAGAACTAGTGTGAATGGGTGAACGATGGTCGTTGTGGACTCGGTGGGCCTAAAGGCCTGCTTCCATGCTGTATCTTTCAATCAATTTCAGGTCAAATTTAAGCAACCTTTGAAATAAATCAGTGCACAGATTGAAGGGTGTATTTTGTTCACACGTTTTCTTTGGGATTGTAAGAAACTGCGAATGCTGGTTTACCTTAAAAAAACCTCAAAGCGCTAGAGTAACTTAGCATGCAGGGCAGCATCTGTGGAGAACATGGATAGGTGATGTTTTGGGTTGTGACCCATCTTCAAACTCAATAGACAACCTATGGGGTCTGGACACAAAATGCTGGAGTAACTCATCGGGTCAGGCAGCATCTCTGGAGAGAAGGAATGGGATCGTTCTGAAGTAGGGTCTCGACCTGAAACTTCACCCGTTCCTTCTCTCCAGAGATGCTGCTGCCTGACCCGCTGAGTTACTTCAGCATTTTGTGTCTGCTTTCGATTTAAACCAGCATCTGCAGTTCTTTCCTACACATATGGGGTCTGGACCCATCTTCAGATTCAATCAGTGACATTTTGGGTCGGGACCCTTCTTCAGACTCCATAGGCGAAATTTTGGATCAGAACCTTTCTTCAGAAGATGGATCCTGATCCGAAATGTCACCTACTGAGTTCGAAAAAGGGTCCCGATCCGAAACATCGCCTATCAATGTCCTCTAGAGATGCCGCCTGACCTGCTCAGCCACTCTGGCACTTTGTTTTTTTAACTTTTTGATTTGTTTTGAAAGTCCAAGTCTATTCTAATCCACTTTATCTGGTTTTCCAAAGGCCCACATGGATGGCAGTGAGTGTTCCACCTGATATGATTCTCACTCTCCTGGAAGGCATGACGACAATTATTCACTACTGTCTCTTGGACCCGTCCATACAGTATCACCAGGTGAGTTACTCGTTCAGTGACTGACACTTTGCAAGCAACAACAATATTCCAACGTCACACAAAAAAAAACATTTAACGGGCTATAAATATGTTAAGATCATTTTTTTTTTAAAATGAAGAAATTTATGTGGTTTTCTTTGGAGATGCAGCATGGAAACAAGCCCTTCGGCCCAACAGGTCCATGCCGACCATCAATCACCCATTCACACTCATCCACTCCCTATGTGCTGAGGGAAATTTTACAGAGGCCAATTAACCTACAAACCCGCACATCATTTGGATGTGGGAACAAACCGTAGTACCCAGAGGAAACCCATGCTGTCATAGGAAGAACGTACAAACTCCACACAGACAGGCACCCGAGGTCAGGATCGAACCTGGGTATCTGGTACTGTGGCTCTACCAGCTATGCCACTGTGCCACCCTGCATCCTGTTGATAAATCAAGTTCTTAGCATAGATTCTCACTGTAACCTAATAACGCAGCCTGAAATGGAAAGAAAATGTCACAGTATTATTGTAGTGATAAACCTTTGCTGGTGATTAATAACATATCCTTATATTTCTTCTTCTCTGATGAAGCAACCAAACTCAAAATGTCGTCTGTCTCTCCGCAGATGCTGCCTGACCCACTGAGTTCCTCCAGCATTTTGTTTTTGTTTCTAGCATCTGCAGTTCCTTGTGTCTCTTTCTCTTTCCCTCCATATTTTAATTATTACGCAGTATGGGGAACTACTATAATGCAAAAGCACACCGTGTGATGGCTTTAGTTAGGCCTACATTTCTACGGGTTTTATGCATTCCGCTTCTGTAGGTTGCTGCTTTCAATGGTGCTTTATTACCACATGTGCAAAGTGCAAACTCACAGTGAAATTATTTTCTTACAAACAGTCCAGTAGAGTATCGCCATACCATCCCCGATTAGCAATTGTACAGAAATATTCTGCAGAGCCTGTATGCTCGAGGCGTCATGTTTGGCGCCATTTTCCAAGTCCAGTCCACGTTCCAGTTGTTATGAGCGGTGCCTGATTTGCTTTGTATTGTTGATTGAGTTCTGGTACTCAAAACACAACTGTATGAGTCTAATGACATAATTCTTACATTTGTATGCTACAACCTACCACTTGTGAATTAAAGGAATACCTCATGCAAAGGAGAGTCTTAATTCCAAGCTGAATACTTTCCTTTCGCTTGTTTAATTGTTATGCTTCCACCATCATTTTTGAATCATTACTGTGTACTGTATAACCTAATTCAAACATCTGGTTGCTCAGTTTAGTTTTTAGTTTAGAGATACAGCTCAGAAACAGGCCGGAGGGCCCACCGAGTCTGCACCAACTAGCAATCCCTGCACATTAACACTACCCTGCGTAGACTAGGGACAATTTTTACATTTACACCAAGCCAATTAACCTACAAATCTGCACGTCTTTGGAGTGTGGGAGGAAACCGAAGATCACGGAGAAAATCCACAGGGAGAACGTACAAACTCTGTACAGACAGCACCCATAGTCAGGATCGAACCCGGTTCTCTGGCGCTGTGTGGCAATAGCTCTACCGCTACGTCACCTTGCCGCAGTATGGTGTGTATATAATTGAGCAAAACATAAAGTGCTAGAGGACCTCAGAGGGTCAGGCAGCATCTGTGATGGGAATGAACAGGCAATGTTTCTGGTTGGGACCCTTCTTCAGATTCAAGAAGTCCATTCCCTTCCCTGTTGCTGCCTGACCTGCTGAGTTGCTCCAGCACTTTAGAGTCACAGAGACATACAGCAAAGAAACAGGCCCTTCGACCCAACTTGCCCATGCCGACACAACTTGCCCAGGATTCCTCCCAGAAATCCTAAGGATATGCATTTCAGTAGGTTAGTTCACCTCTAGAGTGCAAGTGAGTGGTAGAATCTGGGAGTAGTTGATGGGAGTGTGTGGAAATTAAAATCGGGAACTTGATTGCAATTGTGTACTCAGTAAGCTGAAAGCATCACTTTCTCGCTGTATGGTACTGTGACCCTATGACATTCCTCAATTTATATATGTCATTACTTGTCGCAGCCACATTTAATGAATAGCAGAACACAAAGTTCTGGGGGAACTCAGCGGGTCAGGTGGCATCTGTGGAAGAAATGGGGCACAACTGGTCGTGCTACTGCCCCACAGCAACAAAGACTCAGGTTTGATTCTGACCTCGGGTGCAGTCTGTGGAGTTTGCACGTTCTCCCTGTGACGGCATGTTTCCTCCAGTTTTTCTGGTTTCCTCCCACATTCCAAAGACGTGCGGGTTTATAGGTTAATTGGCTTCTCTAAATTGTCCCTAGTGTGTTGGATAGAACTAGTGCATGGGGTGATTGATAGTCGGCACGGACTCTGTGGTTCAAAGGGCTTGTTTCCACGCTGTATCTCTAAACTAAACTTGCGGGAATGAATGATCGATGCTTGGCGCGGACCTGGAATGGCCTGTTTCCATGCTGTATCTCTAAAAATGTTTCAGTCCATATAACCCTGAGTTTGAATGTAGTTACTAACACTGCCTCTTGCTGTTGTTTTCCCGTGAGTAATTGTCTCTATCCGACAGAATTCCAGCTTACCCTGATCCAATAGGTAGGTTGTTAACCCCCCTCAAAAGGTGTTCCAGCTTATTCACACATGGATGACTGATGCACAGAAATCAGGTTACCTGAAGGTGTAGAAACTAAAGATGTGTCCAAGAGGCTGCAACATGCCCAGGCAAGGCAGCACAGTGGCGCAGCTGTAGAGTTGCTGCCTTACAGCGCCAGAGACCCAGGTTCGATCCTAACCATGGATGCTGTCTGTACAGAGTTTGTATGTTTTCCCTGTGACCACGTGGGTTTTCTACTGGTGCTCCGGTTTGCTCCCATATTCCAAAGACATGCAGGTTTGTAGGTTAATTGGCTGCTATAAATTGTCCCTAGTGTGTAGGATAGTGCTAGCGTACGGGCTGATTGCTGGTCGGCGGGGACGCAATGGGCCGACGCGTCTTTTTCCACGCTGTATCTCGAAAGACAGGAGGTGAGGTGCTTGCAATGGACCTCTTTGTTGTGGTACAGGAGGCCACAAACCAGTGGGCCAGAGAGGGAGTGCAATAGAAAATCAAAGTATCAGGAAACGGGAAGGTTGGTATTGCCTCATGGTCTGAACAGAGGCGTTCCTCAAAGCAGTCACCCCACTCAATCTGCATTTGGTTCCTCCAATGTTGAGGAGAAATCAATGTAGAGTACCACATTACCACAATAAAGGAAGGATGTGGTAGCAGTAGAGAGAGTGCAGAAGAGATTCACCCAGATGTTATAACAATGAACTGCAGATGCTGGTTTATACCAAAGAAAAACAAAATGGTGGAGTAACTCAGCAAGTCAGGCAGCATCTCTGGAGAACATTAATGGGTGACGTTTCGGGACGGGAAAAAGAGTCTGAAGAAGAGTCGCGACTTGACACGTCACCTATCCATGTTCTCCAGTGATGCTGCCTGACCCACTGAGTCAGCACTTTGCTTCTTTCACCAGGATGTGGCCTGGAATGGAGGACTGTAATTATAAGGAGTGACTGGATAGACCGGGTTCATTCTCAATGGAATGGAGAAGGCTGGGGGGGTGACCTTAGAGATGTTTGCAAAATTTAAGGGCATTGATAGGTTGATTCCCTACCCCCGCCCAGGACCAGCAATCTTGAATCAGAGGGCATAAGAAAATAACTGCAGATGCTGGTCAAATCGATTTATTCACAAAATGCTGGAGTAACTCAGCAGGTCAGGCAGCAACTCGGGAGAGAAGGAATGGGTGACGTTTCGGGTCGAGACCCTTCTTCAGAAGATGGGTCTCGACCCGAAACGTCACCCATTCCTTCTCTCCCGAGATGCTGCCTGACCTGCTGAGTTACTCCAGCATTTTGTGAATAAATTGAATCAGAGGGCACAGGGTTTTAAGTGAAATGTGGCGACATTAAAAGGAAATCTGAGGGGTGGGTTCTTCACACAGATGCCGATGAATGTGTACCTGCCAGAAGTAGATACAATTACAACATTTCAAAGGCATTGGATTAGAAAGTTGAAGAGGGATACGGGTTTTAGTGGGGGCAAATAGATGGGCATCATGGTCGGCACAGACAAGGTGGTTCAAAAGGGTCCGTTACTGTTCTGTACAATTCTGTGATTCTGAATTTTCAAAATAATTCTGTATGAACAGGCTGGTCGGTATCAGCCAGGGGTTAGTGGTCTCGTTCTGGAATGAGCACTTCCCTTTAAATCCAGGCTTTCACAAATAGTCAGTAGTAGACAGTTTAGTCTAGTTTATTGTCACGTGTACCTAGATTCAGTGAAAAGCTTTTGTTGCACGCAATCCAGTCAGCGGAAATACTATACATGATAACAATCGAGTCATCCACAGTGTACAGATACATGTTCAAGGGAATAATATTTAGTGCAAGATAAAGTCGGATCAAAGATAGTTTGAGGGCCTCCAATGAGGTTGATAGTAGCTCAGGACCTCTCTCTAGTTGTTGATAGGATGGTTCAATTGCCTGATAACAGCTGGGAAGAAACTCCCTGAATCTGGTGGTGTGCATTTTCACACTTCTGTACCTCTTGCCTGATGGGGAGGGGGGGAGTGACTGGGTGTGAGATTCATCCTTGAATTTGGTGCTGGCCTTGCTGAAGCAGCGTGAAGTGTAAATGGAAAGAAGATTGGTTTGTGTGATATTCTGGGCTGCGTCCACAATTCTCTGCAATTTCTTGTGGTCTTGGATGGAGCTGTGATGCATCCCAATGCATTTCTACGGCACATCTGTAGACGTTTTGTGATAGTTGTTGGGGACCTGCCCTGAATGAGGTCTGAATCAGGTGTGAATGAGTCTGAACCAGGCTTTCACGAGTAGTTGGTGGTGGACAGTTTACCTCTTGTCTGTGCTTCTAGGGCAGGTCTGAACAAGCCAACATCGAACAAGACAGTGAGCACTGCTCTAACTCCAGTTTAGGTTTCCTGAGAGTCCTTGTACTATTTCATTAACGTTCTTCCTTTCCTGACCTACCATTTGTCTTGTATGTTCATGTCACTTACTTTCTGCTCTATTCGTTCCCTGCTAACTCCATCTCTTTTCCTTTCACCAGGCTCTTCATCTCCTGCTGTTCTCTCTCCACTGTCTGTTTCTTTCCTTGCTCTTCCATTTTCCTCCGACTTTTCTGCTATTGTCCCTTTCGTCTCTTTTGTCTCCCCAGATGTACACAGGGAGAGGCGGCAGCATTGAGACATTAGGTGAGTTACAGGCAGCAGCAAGCCGAGTTAGGAGGTCAGGTTACTGGAGCCTGGGTCCATTGCAAATAGCTTAATCGATTAACGTAATGTAGTGCAGTGATAAAGATTTGAGTGTATTCTGGTCACCTTTTCACCAGAGTGCCAAGTTCACAGGTTGTTGGAGCAGAATAAGGCCATTCATCCCATCTAGTCTACTCCACCATTCATTCATGGCTGATCTATCTACCCCATTCTCCTGCCTTCTCCCCATAACCCCTGACACCCAAACGAATCAAGAATCTGTCTATCTCCACCTTAACAATATCCATTGCCTTGGCCTCCACAGCCTTCTGTGGCAATGAATTCCACAGATTCTCCACCTTCTGACTAAATAAATTCCTCCTCATCTCCTTTCCAAACATACATCCTGTTATTCTGAGGCTGTGTCCTCTGGTCCTAGACGCTCCCACTGGTGGAAACATCCTTTCCACATTCATTCTATCCAGGCCTGTTATGCAAAGGCTCTTGCTTCTATGTTATCCCTCTTTCTCATCCACTCCCTAAACACCAGGGGTAATTTACAGAGGCCAATTAACCTACAAACTCGCACGTCTTTGGGATGTGAGAGGAAACCGGAGCACCCAGAGGAAACTCACATGGTCGCAGAGAGAACCTTTGGGTTTAGGTTTAGGTATATTATTGTCACCTGTACTGAGATGCAGTTTAGGTTTAGGTTTATTATTATCATGTGTACCGAGATACAGTGCAATGCTGCTGTTTGCCTGCTATCCAATTAAATCTGATAATAATGGCACAATGGCGCTGCGGTAGCGTTGCTGCCTCACAGCACCAGAGACCCCAGTTTGATCCTGACCTCGGGTGCTGTCTGTATGGGGTTTGCACGTTTTCCCTGTGACCGCCTGGTCGACGTGGACTCAGTGGGCCGAAGGGCCTGTTTCAGTGCTGTATCTTTGCAGCTGCTGCCTGATCTTTTAAGAGACTTTTAGAGAGGCACATGGATATGCAGGGATATGGATCACGTGCAGGCAGAGGTGATTAGTTTAACTTGCCATCATGTTTGGCACAGACATTGTAGGTCAAAGGACATGTTCTTGTGTACTGTTCCATGTAAGAACTTTATATTACATAATTACAACAATTATCAATATTTTAATAAAACACAAAAGTGCTGGAGTAACTCAGCAGGTCAGGCAGCATCTCTGGAGAACATGAATAGGTTTCATTTCAGATTGGGACCCTTCTTCAAACTTGTATTTCGGGCCGGGATAATTCCACAGACTCAAATTTTCTGTCCATTTCCCTCCACAAATGCTGCCTGACCCGCTGAGTTCCTCCAGCACTTTGTGTTTTACTCAGGATTCCAGCATCTGCAGTTCCTTGTGTGGTCAGTGTAAACTTGTCCTGCTACTGAGACCCTCTGGCCTTCAATAGGTTTTCCTGGGGAGGTGTCAAAGCATGACAAGTGCAGGCAGGCAGTATCCAAGATCTCTGAATATTCAAAATACAATGGAAAAGGTTGACACTCTACTTAAGATTTTGTAAGTTAATTGCCTGCTTTTCCTTTTCAGTTTTTGGTTACGGTGGACCAGAAGTACCTGACTGAAGCACGTAATGGAATACTTTTCATCCTGTACACCATCATGTCGTCTGTGAGCCTATTGTGGGGGGTCCTACAAGCAGCAGATTCAACAGAGAGAACCACAGTGGCCTCTGCTGTTACCATCAACCTGGGCTCCACAAAGGTAGGTTTGAACTCAGGAAGTTCCCATTGCTGAGTTGATACAGTAAATTACAGACTGTAAGAAGGGTCTTGACCGGTCACGTCACCTATTCCTTTTCTCCAGAGAAGCTGTCTCACCCGCTGAGTTACTCCAGTGTCTATCTTCGGTTTAAACCAGCATCTGCAGTTCCTTCCTACAGTAAATTATTGGTCCCCCACCGATTTTCTAGCAACTGATGGTCCGGCACCTCCATTAATCCCCACACATTTACAAAAGCGTTGCGTGTGGAACACGCTCTTTCAGAACATGTGATTCCATCCTAAAAAAGTTAATTGTTTACTTCTTTGTTAATTGTTCATTCATTATTTAAGTTTTGAGCAGTCTATGTTGTTTTAAAGATACGGGAGGGGCATAATTAGTGGGTCAGATGCGTATGTTGAATTATTATTACATTGTAGTGAGTCCAAAACGAGCGTTATTGTTCAAAGGTCTTTATTCGTAGGTAACCGTAACAAACTGCAACTGCTTACTTTGGACACACACTACTTAACTAGCCAATACAATCTAATCTCATCTCTCCAGCTGGGCGCCAGACACAACTATACCACGCGCTCCCGCATCTCATGACTCGTTAGCCCAACCGAGGGTTCGAGACCCCCCCCGCTAATCCGTATGTCCCTACATGACCCCCCCCCCAGAACCCTCGAAACCGTACCTCACGGGTGCCCGGACCTCCCTCGGAACGCGTACGGAGGGGGGAAACCGATACCGCCAATGTGACGGGAGGCGGGGAGGTCGCCGCCGCCGGAGGCGATGGAGGGGCCCCGGTAGCGGAGGGCGTAGGCGACGGAGAGCGCTTGATCGGGAACGGGGGCCCGGGCCCAACCATAGGCGGCGGGGGGCTGAGGGGTGGCAAACAAGGCGCCGCTGGCGGCACCAGGGGGGCGGCCATAGGCCGGCCCCTGTGCGGCGGCTGGGCCACCGACACAGGGAGGTCCTGGTCCAAATGGGCCGGCTTGAGCCAGGATACGGAAACGAGTTCCTGGCGATTACCCACCTGTAAGGTAAAAGTGACAGCCCCTCTCTTCAGTACCTGAAACGGGCCCTGATAAACCGGCTGAAGAGGGGGGCGGTGGGAATCTTTCCGCAGGAACACAAAATCACAGTCCCGCAAGTCCAATGGGACGTGGACCGCCGCGCTTCCGTGTCAGGAGGTGGGGACTGGAGCCAGAGAACCTACCCGTGCCCGGAGGGAACCCAACACCGACGTAACGGGTGGTGGCAAAGCGGGGGCAGAAAGGAGGATGTCACCTGGTACCCGCAGGGGCGAACCGTAGACGAGCTCGGCCGAGGATGTGCCTAGCTCGGCCTTTGGGGGCCGTACTAATGCCGAGGAGGACCCAAGGCAGCTGGTCAGCCCAATCGTGGCCGGTCAGTCGGGCACAGAGGGACGCCTTAAGCTGCCGATGGAAGCGCTCAACCATCCCGTTGGATTAGGGATGATAGGCGGTGGTCTGCTGTAAGCGAGACCCATACAACAGTGCCAGCGCGGCCCAGAGGGAGGAGGTGAACTGGGCCCCCCGATCCGTGGTGATGATAGCTGGTACGCCGAAACGGGCCACCCAATGCAACGCCAGGGCCCGTGCACAGGAGGCCGCCGAGATGTCCGACAATAGGAGCGCCTCCGGCCAACGTGTAAACCGATCCACCACCGTCAGGAGATGAGTATAACCCCTGGAATAAGGCAATGGACCCACCAAACCACGTGGATGTGGAAAAAACGGACTGGGGGAACCTCGAAACTCTGGTATGGGGGCTGGACATGGCGATGAACTTTGGAGGTTTGGCACGGAATACAGGCCCATGTCCAGGCCGCCACCTGCTTCCGCAGGCCGTGCCAGACAAACCGGGCGGCCACCATGGCCGAAGTCGCCCTGATGGACGGATGTGCCAGGCCGTGAATGGCCTCAAAAACCTTACGCCGCAGGGCGGCAGGCACCACCGGGCGAGGGCGTGAAAGGGAAACGTCACACCACAACTTGGTACCTGTGGGGCCATACGCCACCTGCTCCAAACGCAGTCCCGAGGCTGTGGAGGCGTACACCTCGGCCGTTTTTTCCAGGCGCTGAGCCTCCGCTAGCTCCTGGAAATCCACCTGTCCGCCTACCACGGCAACGGAGGGAATGGCCGGCCGGGACAGGGCATCAGCAACAGTATTAAGCCTACCCGCAATATGACGGACATCGGTGGTAAACTCCGAAATTAGGGTGAGGTGCCGCTGCTGGCGAGCTGAACACGGATCAGAAACCTTAGCAAAAGCGAATGTCAGAGGTTTGTGATCCGTGTAGGCCACGAAAGAACGGCCTTCCAAAAAATAGCGGAAGTGGCGGACTGCTAAATAGAGGGCCAGGAGCTCCCTATCAAATGCACTATATTTGAGCTCGGCTCGCGAGAGCTGCCGGCTGAAAAACGTCAGGGGCTGCCATTGACCTTCGACCTGCTGCTCCAAAACCCCACCCACTGCCATGTCTGAGGCGTCCACCGTCAGAGCCGTGGGGGCGGAGGAGCGCGGGTGCACCAGCATGGTGGCGTTGGCGAGGGCCTGTTTGACCACGACAAAAGCCGTCTCTGCAGATGTGCACCATACCAGCTCTGCGGGGTTACCCGCGAGGCATAGAAAAAGGGGGCGCATGACCCGAGCTGCTGCAGGCACGAACCGGTGATAAAAGTTCACCATGCCTACGAATTCCTGCAATCCCTTGATGGTAGTAGGACGTGGAAAAGAGCGGACTGCCTCCACCTTAGCTGGCAAAGGGGTGGCTCCGGCCGATGTAACCCGGTGACCCAAACAATCTACCACCGACAGGCCGAATTGGCATTTGTCCGGGTGCAGAATCAGGCCGTGGTCCTGCAGCCTCTGGAATATAGTGCGGAGGTGGACTAAGTGCTCCTGGACCGAACGGCTGGCAATCAAAATGTCATCGAGATAAATAAACACGAACGGCAAACCTCGACCCACACGGTCCATGAGACGCTGAAATGCCTGAGCTGCGTTTTTAAGGCCGAAAGGCATGCGCAACCACTCAAACAATCCGAACGGAGTAATGGTAGCCGTCTTTGGGATGTCCGGCGGATGGACTGGGATCTGATGATACCCCCGCACCAGATCGATCTTCGAAAAAATTGTAGCCCCCTCCAGGCTAGTCCTGTATGTGCGGAATCGGGTAGCGGTCCGGCCGTGTTGCCGCGTTAAGTCGTCGGAAATCCCCACATGGTCTCCACCCCCCAGATGCTTTGCAAAACATGTGCAAGGGTGAGGACAATAGACAATAGGTGCAGGAGTAGGCCATTCAGCCCTTCGAGCCAGCACCGCCATTCAATGCGATCATGGCTGATCACTCTCAATCAGTACCCCGTTCCTGCCTTCTCCCCATACCCCCTCACTCCGCTATCCTTAAGAGCTCTATCCAGCTCTCTCTTGAAAGCATCCAACGAACTGGCCTCCACTGCCTTCTGAGGCAGAGAATTCCACACCTTCACCACTCTCAGACTGAAAAAGTTCTTCCTCATCTCTGTTCTAAATGGCCTACCCTTTATTCTTAAACTCTGGCCCCTTGTTCTGGACTCCCCCAACATTGGGAACATGTTTCCTGCCTCTAATGTGTCCAATCCCCTAATTATCTTATATGTTTCAATAAGATCCCCCCTCATCCTTCTAAATTCCAGTGTATACAAGCCCAATCGCTCCAGCCTTTCAACATACGACAGTCCCGCCATTCCGGGAATCAACCTAGTGAACCTACGCTGCACGCCCTCCATAGCAAGAATATCCTTCCTCAAATTTGGAGACCAAAACTGCACACAGTACTCCAGGTGCGGTCTCACCAGGGCCCGGTACAACTGTAGAAGGACCTCTTTGCTCCTATACTCAACTCCTCTTGTTATGAAGGCCAACATTCCATTGGCTTTCTTCACTGCCTGCTGTACCTGCATGCTTCCTTTCAGTGACTGATGCACTAGGACACCCAGATCTCGTTGAACTCCCCCTCCTCCTAACTTGACACCATTCAGATAATAATCTGCCTTTCTATTCTTACTTCCAAAGTGAATAACCTCACACTTATCTACATTAAACTGCATCTGCCATGTATCCGCCCACTCACACAACCTGTCCAAGTCACCCTGCAGCCTTATTGCATCTTCCTCACAATTCACACTACCCTCCAGCTTAGTATCATCTGCAAATTTGCTACTGGTACTTTTAATCCCTTGGTCTAAGTCATTAATGTATATCGTAAATAGCTGGGGTCCCAGCACCGAACCTTGCGGTACCCCACTGGTCACTGCCTGCCATTCCGAAAGGGACCCATTTATCCCCACTCTTTGCTTTCTGTCTGTCAACCAATTTTCTATCCATGTCAGTACCCTACCCCCAATACCATGTGCCCTAATTTTGCCCACTAATCTCCTATGTGGGACCTTGTCGAAGGCTTTCTGAAAGTCGAGGTACACCACATCCACTGACTCTCCCCTGTCAATTTTCCTAGTTACATCCTCAAAAAATTCCAGTAGATTTGTCAAGCATGATTTCCCCTTCGTAAATCCATGCTGACTCGGAATGATCCTGTTACTGCTATCCAAATGCTCAGCAATTTCGTCTTTTATAATTGACTCCAGCATCTTCCCCACCACTGATGTCAGACTAACTGGTCTATAATTACCCGTTTTCTCTCTCCCTCCTTTCTTAAAAAGTGGGATAACATTTGCTATCCTCCAATCCACAGGAACTGATCCTGAATCTATAGAACATTGAAAAATGATCTCCAATGCTTCCACTATTTCTAGAGCCACCTCCTTAAGTACCCTGGGATGCAGACCATCAGGCCCTGGGGATTTATCAGCCTTCAGTCCCATCAGTCTACCCAAAACCATTTCCACGGACTACTTGAAGGCCGCACAATTCCCAGCCTCTCCAAGCTCAAGAACTCCTCTCGAGCCATGGCCAGCTTTTCGGGTGGGAGGCGCCGTGCCCGGGCAAAAACCGGCGGGCCCTCGGTCGGAATGAAATGCACCACCCCATGCTTCTCCGAAGGTGCATCGAACCGCTGAACGAGGAGCTGCGGGAACTCCGCTAGGACCGCATCGAACTGACCGGGGGCCGTGATGGCCTGGATCGCTGAACTGGGTGGGGCGGCGCTTGGAGGGGCCGCAGGCCCCGTACTTCGGGGCCGTACGTCGGCCGAGGGCAGCAGGCCGCTACCGTGGACGTCTACGACCAACGAAAACGCCCATAGGAAGTCTGCACCCAAAATGGCCTGGCCCACATCCGCCACGATGAAATTCCAACGGTAGGTCCTAGACCCAAAGGACAGGGACATAGTCCTCTTACCGTAAGTGCGGATGGCGCTACCGTTCACTGCAATAAGGGGCGGCCCCTTCCCCCCGCTTGAACTTCACAGCCGTAGGGAGGCACAATACTCACAACCGCTCCCGTATCCACCAGAAACACGATCCCGGTCTCTTGGTCCGTCACGTAGAGGTGGCAATTACGGCCAATCGAAACTGCCTCTACGTTCGATCGGCCCAGGCATTTCCCGGAAACGTACACGGGGCTCTGCAACTTCGGGCGTCACTGCCCCACCGCCGATGGAAGAAACACCAGCCGCTTTTATTCTGCCGTGCTGGTTGTGCCCGCGACCAATAAACATGTTCTGCAGCCCCCTCTTGCCTGGCAGACTGCGAAATAGTGGCCGAGCCGTTGCTCTCCCGGCCGCTCCCCCGACTGTCGCTGGGCCTCGAGACACAATTGACCGAGTCGTCCCGGGTGTGCCGCTCCCTGACGAGCACGTCGGCTTTCTCGGCGAACGTTTCCGGGTCGTCAAACGAGACGTCGGCCAACACCAGCCTGACGTCCTGGGGTAGCTTCTCTCGAAATGCCGCCTCGAACATCATGCACGGCTGATGGTCGCCCACCAAGGTCAGCATTTCCGTCATCAATTCGGACGGCAGCCGCTGCCCCAGCGCTGGTAGATGGAGCAGCCTCAGAGCCCGCTGGTTCTGGCTCCAGCCAAATTTCTTCAGTAGGAGCCTCTTGAGCCCCACGTACTGCTCCGTTTGGGGTGGACTGGTCAGATATTGACTGACCCTCGCCGCCACCTCCGCCTGCAGACAGCTCACCAGGTGGTGGTACTTCTCCAGTTCGCTATCCACCTTTTTAATATGGAACTGCGACTCCGCCTGTACAAACCACAGGTGCGGCTGATGGGCCCAGAACGGCGGTAGGTGCACCTCGCCCGCGCTCGCTCCCACTTGCGACATTCTGCGTGTTCTTCGCGTTCGGGTCACCAATGTAGTGAGTCCAAAACGAGCGTTATTGTTCAAAGGTCTTTATTCGTAGGTAACCGTAACAAACTGCAACTGCTTACTTTGGACACACACTACTTAACTAGCCAATACAATCTAATCTCATCTCTCCAGCTGGGCGCCAGACACAACTATACCTCGCGCTCCCGCATCTCGTGACTCGTTAGCCCAACCGAGGGTTCGAGACCCCCCCGCTAATCCGTATGTCCCTACAACATAACCTCTGTTGATCAGGCAAAACACGTAATCCAGCAAGGCTCTGGATCCAAGGGTGCCGGAAAATCGGTGGTGGACCAGTATCAGTCAAAATGACATTAGGCCAGTTCATCTGCAGCAAGTATGAACAGAATTAAATGTTCCTGTGAACTAAAGCAGAAATTTTAAATACAGGCACTCCCCGACTTACGTAATGGGCGACATATATAAACTCACACTTACATCAGCAATTCTTTAAGATCATTGCTTTATTTCTGAGCTGCATGTCTCAGCAGCAGTGCGCTACTGCCATCACACACAGCCATTTTTCCACAAGCCAGTCAGCTGTTCTCGTGGATGCTCCCCCATGGTCTCAGTGTCAGAGCTCCCCCCATGGTCTCAGTGTCAGAGCTCCCCCTTGGTCTCAGTGTCAGAGCTCCCCCTTGGTCTCAGTGTCGGAGCTCCCCCCATGGTCTCAGTGTCTGAGCTACACCCCCTTGGTCTCAGTGTCAGAGCTCCCCCTTGGTCTCAGTGTCAGAGCTCCCCCTTGGTCTCAGTGTCGGAGCTCCCCCCATGGTCTCAGTGTCGGAGCTCTCCCCATGGTCTCAGTGTCAGAGCTCCCCTCGTGATCTCAGTGTCAGAGCTCCCCCATGGTCTCGGTGTCTGAGCTCCCCTCGTGATCTCAGTGTCAGAGCTCCCCCATGGTCTCGGTGTCTGAGCTACCCCCCCCCTGGTCTCAGTGTCGGAGCTCCCCCTTGGTCTCAGTGTCAGAGCTCCCCTCGTGGTCTCAGTGTCGGAGCTCCCCCATGGTCTCGGTGTCGGAGCTCCCCCATGGTCTCAGTGTCAGAGCTCCTCCTTGGTCTCAGTGTCGGAGCTCCCCCCATGGTCTCAGTGTCAGAGGTCCCCTCGTGGTCTCAGTGTCGGAGCTCCCACGTGGTCTCAGTATCGGAGCTCCCCCTTGGTCTCAGTGTCAGAGCTCCCCCTTGGTCTCAGTGTCAGAGCTCCCCTCGTGGTCTCAGTGTCGGAGCTCCTCCCGTGATCTCAGTGTCAGAGCTCCCCTCGTGGTCTCAGTGTCGGAGCTCCTCCCGTGATCTCAGTGTTGGAGGTCCCCTGTGGTCTCCACATCGAATAGTAAATTTACGTGTGCAGTAGCACTTCCGTTTCTGACTTGTGTAACATCTGACTTGCACAAGGGTCCATGGGAAATAAGCCTTATGAAAGTCGGGGAACGTCTGTAGCTCTATATTTTACAGAATTTATAAACTTACTTCACTCCCATACATTTTGTCCTTCCGGGGGGGGGGGGGATTCTGCCAACCCCACCAGGTCTAGTATATTTGACTCCAGACCCACCAAACCAGTTGATACTGAAGGCCACCTTCAATTGGACTAACAGGCCACAGAGTTGGGCAATTAGCGATGGGCAATAAATATTTCCAGAGGTGCCCAGATCCCAAGAAACCTACAGAGAATATAAAACAAATCTGTTTATTATTTGCTGTCCATATGTTTTCTCCTCCCTCCCCACACTTTAAACTCGACACATTGTCATGATGTGATGTGGTGCCATTTTCAGGTCAAGATGTGATGTGATGTGCCATTTTCCATGTTGGGAAATTGGCATGTTTAATATTACATGGTTATTAAATAATAACATAAAAATTTTGCAGAGAAATCTAAATAAAGAGGTGTGGCGGCTCCCAAGGGTCGGGCCATACTTCTACCGACCCCTCGGCACGGGAATGGACCAGTCCCGGGAGGCGGTCCTGGACTCGGGTATATAAGGACAAGGTTTGGGCGCCAAGCCATTCCGGCAGACTAGACCCGTCTGATACCTGTGATACAATAAAATATACCTTCCCGAAATACCTGGCTCCTTGCCTTTATCGACGCGCTACATTGGTGACCTCGACGGTCCATTCATTAGGATGGACAGAAAAGCAGAATCCGACCGCCCGTCCGGCTCGCAGGCCGACCAGGCCCCAGCTGTCGACGCGGTAGGAATCAAGCTCCCGACCTTCTGGACCACCCGGGCTCGCGTTTGGTTTTACCAAGCGGAGGCCCAGTTCCAGCTGCAGGGCATCACAGTGGATAACACCCGGTTTTTCCACCTGGTGGGAGCCCTTGACCAGGACACGGCCGAAGAGGTAACGGAGTTCCTCCAGGACCCCCCGGCCAACGGTAAATACGAAGCCCTTAAGGAGCTGCTGCTCCAAACCTACGGGCTAACCCGAATGGAGCGGGCCGAAAGGCTCCTCCACATGCCAGGCCTCGGTGACCGGCGCCCATCTAGCCTCCTGAAGGAGATGGTCGCGTTACTCGACGGGCACAGACCGTGCCTAATGTTCGAGTATACGTACCTGCACCTGCTGCCGGCCGACATTCGCCTGCAGCTCACAGACGCCTCCTTTGAAGACACCCGGGCCCTCGGCAGGCGCGCGGACACGCTGTGGGCGGCGCGCCGTGATGACGTCAGTGCGCTAAACGTCACTCGACAAGCGCCCGATTTTCTCCGGTCGGGCGGGGGAGCTGTGGAAGGAGTGACAGCTACGTCCCGGAGGCCTGCGAGATCGCCCCCGGTGGCCATTGCCGGTCGTGCACCTGCAGTCCCACACCAGCAGGCTCCAGCCAGCACCAGCAGGAGGTACTGGTGTTATTACCACCAGCGCTGGGGTGCGGCAGCCCGACAATGCCGCCAGCCGTGCACGTTTCCGGGAAACGCCGGGGCCGGCTGCCAATAGTCCCTGCGGTGGCCGGCCAGATTCACCGCCTCTTCGCCTGGGATCGGCGCTCCGGGGGCCGCTTCCTCGTGGATACCGGGGCGGAGCTGAGCGTCCTGCCCCCTTCGCCGCTGGACATTCGTTCTGGGAAGCGGGGGCCCATCCTCACCGCGGCAAATGGGAGCATTATTCAGACATATGGCGTCCGCACGGTCCACATCGTTTTCGGCGCCAGTCATTTTACGTGGCTGTTTACGATCGCCGACGTCTCCCAGCCGTTGCTCGGGGCCGACTTTCTGCGGGCTCATTCCCTCCTCGTGGACGTGTCAATTGATCGCCTGAAGCCGGCCCACTTAGACATCGACCAACCGGTGCGGGTGGCCCAGCCTCGGCCACGAGGTCGCCCCCCTTTGCGGGTCCCACCGCCTGTCCCTCCAACTGTGCCTCCGCCGGCCCCTCTGTCGACCGATTACCGTACGCGGTCCGGTCGGGTTGTGCGACCACCAGTGCGTTTCGTGCCTCCGGTTCTGGGGGGGGGTACTGTGGCGGCTCCCAAGGGTCGGGCCATACTTCTACCGACCCCTCGGCACGGGAATGGACCAGTCCCGGGAGGCGGTCCTGGACTCAGGTATATAAGGACAAGGTTTGGGCGCCAAGCCATTCCGGCAGACTAGACCCGTCTGATACCTGTGATACAATAAAATATACCTTCCCGAAATACCTGGCTCCTTGCCTTTATCGACGCGCTACAGAGGTGAGGAAAACTTGGATTAAGAGGGACAGGTAAAAATGATGGAAAGAAAAGTCTAAAGTGAAAGGCCACAATACAGTGGATGTGGAGAGGATGTTTCCGAGAGTGGGAGAGTCTAGTACAGTGGCACGGTGGCGCAGCGGTAGAGCTACTGCCTTACAGCGTCAGAGACCCGGGTTCAATCCTGACCACGGGTGCTGTCTGTATAGAGCTTGTATGTTCTCCCCGTGACCTGTAGTGGGTTTTCTCGGGGAGCTCCGGTTTCCTCCCACACCAAAGAGTACAGGTTTGTAGGCTAATTGGCTTGGTATAATTGGCCCTGGTGTGTGTGGTGGGATCGTTGGTCGGTGCGGACTCGGTGGGCCGAAGTGTCTGTTTCCGTGCTGTATCTCCAAACTCTAAAGTACCAGAGGTCATGATCTCAGAATAAAAGAACGTACCTTTAGAAAGGAGATAAGGAATTTCTTCAGTCACAGGGTGGTGAATCTGTGGAATTCATTGCAAAAGACAGCTGTGGAGGCTAAATCGTTGGGTTTTTTAAAAGTGGAGATTGATAAGTTCTTGATTAGTCAGGGTGTCAGAGGTTATGGGGAGAAGACAGGAGAATGCGGTTGAGGAGGAAAAATAGATCAGTCATGATTGAATGGCAGAGCAGGCTCTGGGCCAAATGGCCTAATTCCGCTCCTATGCCGCAATGATGATCATATTGAATGGGGGTGCTGGCTCGAAGGGCTGATTGGCCTACTCCTGCATCTATTTTCTATGTTTCTATGTCTTATGGTCTTATGGCAGCGGTAGAGTTGCTGCTTTACAGCGAATGCAGCGCCGGAGACACAGGTTCGATCCTGACTACGGGTGCTGCACTGTAAGGAGTTTGTACGTTCTCCCCGTGACCTGCGTGGGTTTTCTCCGAGATCTTCGGTTTCCTCCCACACTCCAAAGACGTACAGGTATGTAGGTTAATTGGCTGGGTAAATGTAAAAATTGTCCCTAGTGGGTGTAGGATAGTGTTAATGTACGGGGATCACTGGGCGGCACGGACTTGGAGGGCCGAAAAGGCCTGTTTCCGGCTGTAGATATATGATATGATATGATGATAATATCTAGTTTTAATAGTATATAGATTAAAACTCAGATCTTGTATATGAATATATATGAATAAATATATATATCCCTATATATATATCTGTGATTTCGGCTGATTACGGCAAAACGGTAAACCGTAGCGCCACAATTTTGCACCGCCTAATCACACCGCTGGACACTTGCCGAAAATGATATTTTTATTTAATTCGGTCGTATATTTTTTAAGTTACAGAGGTTTAAAAGTCAAAACTTTTTTTCTCTCAGTTATTTCGGCTGATTTCGGCAAAAACGGTAAACCGTAGCGCCACAATTTTGCACCGCCTAATCACACCGCTGGACACTTGCCGAAAATGATATTTTTATTTAATTCGGTCGTATATTTTTTAAGTTACAGAGGTTTAAAAGTCAAAACTTTTTTTCTCTCAGTTATTTCGGCTGATTTCGGCAAAAACTGTGAACCGTAGCGCCACGATTTTTGCACCGCCTTAATCACCACGCTGAACGCTGGTGGAAAATGATACTTTTATTTGATTCGGTCGTGCATTTTTTAAGTTACAGAGGTTTTAGTAAAAAAAAAAAAATCCCAGCCGTTTTTTCCATGGCCTTCTCCTCTCCCCTTTCCTCTCCCCTTTCCTCTCCCCTCACTCGCCCCTGGTCCCGGCCGGCAACAGGTCCACGGGTTGTCAGTTGGGGGAGGGTTGCCGGGCCCGCGGTAGAGGTTTTGGACCCAACGGGTCCAGGCTGCACTAGTCTTTTTATAAAGCTTTAATAAATAATGAAGACAATAATTGAGGTTCACAACAATGTAGAAACTCTACTTATAACTGGATAGACTGACCCAACTACTTTGGGTGTTTGGATACCATCTACTGTGTATCCCCACTCTGTTTCACTGGACTTAGCGGAGTGCCCAGCATGTCAGTGAGATACAAGTTTCAGGTAATTCTGGCATCAAGTTCCTGTACAGTTACCAGACTGTCAGATTTACCCAAGAGCCACCAAGAGTGTTTTTTGCATCCAAATCCAGCCTATGATTAATACACATTTAGCGGAGACAGAAGAAACTGATTCACAGTTTACTACAGTGCTTGTGTAACTCAGGCTTAAGAGGCTGCCTTGGATGCTTACTGTACCCAGCGTTCCCAGCGTTCCCAGTGTGGGATCCTATATATCGGCGTAGACTTGGCAATCGTTTCACTGAACATTTATGCTCAGTCCACCTTGGCCCACGCAATCTCCCGGTTGCCAAACATTTAAACTCTCCTTTCCATTCCCATACTGACCTTTCTGTCCTGGGCCTCCTCCACTGTCAGAGTGAGGCCACACACAAATTGGAAGAACAGCATCTCATATTCTGCTTGGGCAGCTTACAACCCAGCTCTGTGAACATTGATTTCTCTAATTCCAAGTAACTCCTACCCCTCCCCTCCACCACACCAGTCGTCCTTCCAGTTCCACTGGTCGCATCCTTGTATCCCTCTTGTTATCACATCTTCTCCAGCGAACGATGGGCCTTTATGGACTGTTCCTGAGGTCATCTGTTGCCAACCCTTATATGTTCTGGCCTTTTCTCGCCTCCAGTTTATTCCACCCCCCTGCACCCCGCTCTACATTCAGTATGAAGAAGCTTTCCAACCTGAAACGTCACCTATTCTTTTTCTCCAGAGATGCTTGAGTTGAATAACCTGCTGAGTTACTCCAGCATTTTCTGTATATCTTGCATGTTTCAAAATTCAATCATGCTGAATTGTAAAGATGATACAATTGGGTGAAAATGAAATGAATGGCATATCTTGTAACTTCTGCTCACTTTTTTAATGCAATATCAACATTAATTCATGTGTCTTCATTCATTTATTTTTAATTCATTCATAATTAATGTGAATGTTAATTTAACTCTGGTTTTATCTCAGAGAATGGTTTCCCTGCATTATCAATGAAGTCTGTGTCCTTTCTATCCCATTTAGAGTCTCCGGCAACAGATCATGGAGCTCCTTGGTCCTATCTCTATGAACCACGGTGTACACTTCATGGCTGCTATTGCATTTGTCTGGAATGAGAGAAGGGAGAACTCAAATGCCAGCAGAAACAAGGTAGGACTGCGCACTGCGGGTTTCTGGTGTCTCGCAGTTTGTTGTGACCACATTAATGGGCGGCTCAGTGACTCAGCTGGTAGAGCTGTTGCCTCACAGGGCCAGAGACTCCAGTTCGATCCTGACCTCGGGTGCTGTCTGTGTGGAGTTTGCATGTCCTCCCTGTGACCGCGGGGGCGGGGGATCTTCAAGTGCCAAAGGTGTGCAGATTTGTAGGTTAATTGGCCTCTGTAAATTGCCCTAGTGTTTAGGGAATTGGTGAGAAAGTGGGATAACATAGAACTAGTGTGAACAGGTGATCGATGGTCGCCTTGGACTCAGTGGGCCAAAGGGCCTGTTTCATGTATGTATAAGAAAAAATCTTCCAAATGTCACTTTTAGATACTTTTTCTAATCTCCTGCACCCACCAGTTCTTGATCCCTCACCAATGGGAATGGTTTCACAATATCTACTCTGACGTTATCCTCAATGATTTTTAAGTATCACTCGGGGGGGGGGGGGGAAGCCCCATTTATGGGGCAGCTTGAGCAAATTAATCTGGAAGATTACCCTAATTGGTTAATGAAATGTATTTAAAATATTGTCTAACTTGTCTAACTTCCCTTCATTGTTTGAAGATCAGTCTGAAGAAGGGTTCCAACCAGAAATGTCGCCTATCCATTCCCTCCACAGATGCTGCCTGACACACTGAGTTCTTCCAGTACTTTGAGTTTTCTCAGGATTCTAGCATCAGCATCTTCTTGTGTCCCCCTTCGCTGCTTCACTGATTCTGGAGAATTCTTTGTTGAACAGGCGTCAACAGTGGCGCGGTGATAGAGTTGTTGCCTTACAGCGCCAGAGATCCTGGTCCGATCCTAACTACGGATGCTGTCAGCACAGCAGACCAGTGATTCATAACGTTCTCCCTGTGACCATGTGGGTTTTCTCTAGTTTGCTCCCACACTCCAAAGACGTACAGGTTTATAGATTAATTTGTCCCTCGTGTGTAGGATAGTGCTAGTGTACGGGGTGATTTCTGGGGTCAGCGTGAACTTGGTGGGCCGAAGGGTCTGTTTGCACATTGTATCTCTAAAGTTTAAAGTAAAATAAATGGCAAAATGCATACCACCCAGCAGCTAAAAGGATAGAACACAAAGTGCTGGAGTAGCTCAGTGGGTCAGGCTGCAGAGGACATGGATAGGTAATGTTTCAGGTTGGGACCCTGTGTTCAAAAGGATTTGGGGTCAGTCACCCAGCCAGAGGGAATTTGCCGCTTAGGATAAAAATGTTTGCCCTGCAATGTACACTGGGCACAATTTTACAGACTTTATTTCAGTTCTGAGGCACCGTGGGCCGAATGGCCTCCTGCGTTGTGAGAGTATTTGAAGATTAAATAAATTTCATATCTGTCCGATATCTGTCACAAGCACTGCTAATCTTTATGCCTCCCAGATTCCTGAGCATTAAACTTGGTAGTAGTGCTTTTTTTGTCGACAAAACGATGTCGGTACACACCATTAATAAAGACATGTGTTACTTGGCTGGAAAACAAAATAGTGACATTTAACTTTCAAAAGGTACCAGCACATACTGTCATAAAATAAGTACAGGCACATTGCATCTTATGTGTGTTTAATTTATGTATTTTTGAAATAACGCGCTTGTTTAATTAATACCAAAACCAAATTTACGTGATGTATTTTTGAAATAACGCACTCACATTTAAGCCTATTTAAATATTTTAATTTATATCTTTCATTTATACATTTATGAATTACGTGCTGCTTTTCAGGAAAAACGAAAACGCAATGTGCCTGTACTGATTGCTAGCAATTGCCATTATCACCACTGTTAAGGCACAAAATGCTGAAGTAACAGTGGGTCAGGCAGCATCACCAGAGAACATGGATAAATGAAGTGATGGATCGGGACCATTCCACAAATTGAGTCAAACAGTCTGAAGAAGGGTCCCGACCTGAAACATCACCAAAGAAACATAATGGTGGCACAGTGGCTCAGTGGTATAACTGCTGCCTTACAGCGCCAGCGACCTGCATTCAATCCTGACGTCGGGTGGAGTTTGTCTGTGTGGAGTTTGTACGCTCTCCCTGTGACCACATGGGTTATCTCTGGGTACCCCAGTTTCCTCCCACATTCCAAAGATGTGCAGGTTTGTAGGTTAATTGGCTTCTGTAAAATGACCCCTGTTTGTCGGATAGAGCTAGTGTACAGAGTGATTGTTGGTCGGCATGGATTAGCTGGGTCGAAGGGCCAGTTTCCTTGCTTTATCTATAAAAATCACCTATCCATGTTCATAAATTCATAAATTGTCAGAGCAGAATTAGGCCATTTGGGCCATCAAGTCTACACCATTCAACCATGGCTGATCTATCTATCCCTCTCAACCCCATTTTCCTGCCTTCTCCTCATAACCCCTGACACCCTTACTAATCAAGAATCTATCAATCTCTGCTTTAAAAATATCCATTGACTTGGCCTCCACAGCCTTCTGTTGCAATGAATTCCACAGATTCTGCCTGACCTGCTAAGTTACTCCAGCACTTTATTTATTTTATTGTAAACAGCATCTGCAGCTCCTTGTTTCTACATCACCACTGTTGTGATAGGCTGACTTTCTATATATTGATTTACGTCAGCATGTAGAATGTTAAATACATTTTAACTTTAATTTTTTTAAGGTTATTCCTGTACCCTGTTCTGAGCAGTTATTGTTGGTGGAACTAGTGCGCTCGATTAGTGTAATGAGAGCTGAGACTGTTATACAGACTGTGAAGGAAGTTTTAAAACAGCCTCCAACCTCAGCCAAGGAGAAGGTATGTGGGGTATTAAATCTATAACACACATTATAAATATTACAACTTATAGAAGCATATAAAAGTATGAGAGGCATAGCTAGGGTAGACAGAATCTTTTCCCCCAGTTGGAAATATCTAATACTAAGCCATGGTATAAAATGAGCAGGAGATTAGGTCAAGAGGAGTGGCAAAATACATCAACCTCCACAGTACATATGGAGTCGGAGCACAATGACATGGATTTCATAAATTAGAGGAACAAAATTAGACCATTCGGCCCATCAAGTCTGCTCTGCCATTCAATCATAGCTGATCTATCTTTCTCCATTTTCTGCCTCCCCATAAACCTTAACACCCGTACCAATTGAGAATTTATCAATCTCTGCCTTAAAAATATCCAGTGACGGCCTCACAACCGTCTGTAACAATGAATTCCATAGATTCACCACCCTCTGACTAAAGAAATTCATCTTCATCTTTCTAAAGGTACATCCTTTTATTCTGATGCTACGGCCTCTCGTCCTAGACTCTCCCACTAGTGGAAACATTCTCTCCACGTCCGCTCTATCCAGGGTATTCAAATATTTACATAAATATCTATTCCAGATATTGACATTAATATCAAATGCTAGAGGGAGTAGCTTTAAGGTGAGCGGGGCAATGTGTAAAGGAGATGTGCCGGGCGGGCTATTACTTTTACACAGAGGGTGGTGAGTGTGTGGAACGTGCTGCTGCTGCTGCGGGTGGTAGTTGAGGCAGATGTGATAGTGGCGCTTAAGAGTCTTTTGGATCGGCACAAGGATATGCAGGGAATGGATATTGATTATGTGCAGATAAGAGTTGATCTTGGCATCATGTTTGACACGGACATTGTGGGCTGAAGCACTTGTTATTGTGCAGTACTGGTCTAGATTCATAGTCGTACAGCGTGGAAACAGGCCCTGCGGCCCAACTTCCCCACAGCAACTAACGTATCCTATCTACATCAATCTTGCCTGCGTTTGGCCCATATCCCTCTAACCCTATCCTGTCCATGTACCTGTCTAAATATTTCTCAAAAATGTTGGCATAGTACGCCTCAACTACCTCCTCCGGTAGCTCGTTCCATATTCCCACCACCCTTTGTGTAAAAAAATATATTACCCTTCAGGTTTCTATTAAATCTTTCTCCCCTCACCTTAAACCTATGTACTTTGATTCTCGATTCCCCAAATCGGTCCTTGGTTCTATGTCGTATGTAATCCATGTATTTTGCGTTGACTTCACATACACTGTGGAGGAGGATGTATTCCATTGAATCCCTTAGCCCAGTCTCCTACTCATTTTATGCCATCTCTTATTCAAAGTGCTGTAGTGATACCAGCATCTTGTGAATAATGTACCACATCATACAGGTCTTGCTGGGGATATTATTCTGAGGTTGCCTCAGGATCAAAATTAATAGTGGTGTCATTAGGAATTGGGGTGGCACGGTGACACAGCAGTAGAGTTGCTGCGTTACAGCGCCAGAGACCCGGGTTGGATCCTGACAGCGGGTGCTGTCTGTACAGAGTGTGTACTATTCCCCATGACCTCATGGGTTTTCCCCGGGTACTCCGATTTCCTCCCACACTCAAAAGATGTACGGGTTTATAGGTTAATTGGCTTCGGTAAATTGTAAAAAATTGGCCCTAGTGTGTGTAGATTGGTGTACGGGGTGATCGCTGGGCGGCGCAGACTCTGGGCCGAAGAGCCTGTTTCCGCGCTGTATCTCTTAAGTCTAAAGACTAAGTATTCTGAGTAGTTTCACATTGTAGCTCTTCATAGTGACTCTTTGCATTGGTGAACTTGGATATTTTTTGGGGAAAGAGTTTTAGAGGGTGGCAAGATGGGTTTTAAATTATCCATTGTAATGGACAATTTAAAACCTGTTGTCTCCTGCACTGCTTTGCTTTGGACTGATTGCTTTTGACCCGTGCTTTCAACTGGCTGACATGTACATGTGTGTACAGTGAAGCTCCAGAGAGGACTGCAGGGATGGTAAAACCATGTACCAATCAAAATGTAATGGAAACCGAAGATTATTTTTAAAATGTGATTCAAAAAACTGTGTTTAAAATTCTTTGTGCATCTTATAACTGTTCCATGCTCCTTATGTTCCAGAAACAGCTCTCGCTGGAAGTCTGTATGTTGCAATTTTTCTATGCATATGTCCAAAGGTAATCTGCTTCAATTATATTATTATTTATACCTACTAACCAGGTGATTTATCATTCCAATATGCTAAAGTAGTCTGGGAAGGATGCAGAGAAGATTTACAAAGATGTTGCCACCACTCGAGGCCTGAGCTATAGTTTAGTTTTTTAGTTTAGTTTAGAGATACAGTGCAGAAACAGGCCCTTCGGCCGTTTGTACGTTCTCCCCGTGACCTGCGTGGGTTTTCTCCGAGATCTTCGGTTTCCTCCCACACGTACAGGTATGTAGGTTAATTGGCTAGGTAAATGTAAAAATGTAAAAATTGTCCCTAGTGGGTGTAGGATAGTGTTAATGTACGGGAATTGCTGGGCGACGCAGACTTGGGCTGAAAAGGCCTGTTTCCGCGCTGCATATATATGATATGATATGATATGATATTTGGAGTGTGGGAGGAAACCGAAGATCTCGGAGAAAATCCACGCAGGTCACGGGGAGAACGGACAAACTTCATACAGACAGCACCGTAGTCAGAATTGAACTCAGGTCTCCAGCGCTGCATTCGCTGAAGGCAGCAACTCTACCGCTGCGCCACCGTGCCTGTGTGGTTGAGCAGGCAGGGACTCTATTCCTTGGAGCACAGGAGGATGATGGTGATCTTATAGAGTTGAACAAAATCATGAGAGGAATAGATCGGGTAAATGCACAGTCTCTTGCCCAGAGTAGGAGAATCAAGAACCAGAGGACTTCGATTTAAGATAAGGGGGGAAAGATTTAATAGGAACCTGAGGGGCATGTTTTTTATGCAAAGGGTGGTGGGTGTATGGAACAAACTGCCAGAAGAGGTAATTGAGGCAGGTACTATCTCAACGTTTAAAAAACATTTAGACAGGTTCAAGGATAGGATAGATTTAGATGGATATGGGCCAAGTGCAGGCAGGGGGGACTAATGCAGATGGGGCATGCTGTATGTCTCTATTGCTGACTGGTTAGCACGCAACAAAAGCTTTTCACTGTACCTCGGTACATGTGATAACTAACTAAACTCAATCTATAATAAAAATCACGTTCCCAACAACTGGACTCGATCCAATCTGGTTAACACCAAGAGACACAAGGAACTGCAGACGCTGGGTCAAGCACCATCTATGGAGGGAACGGATAGGTGAAGTTCCATGTCTGGACCGTCAGTTGTAGTCTGGACCAGAACAGCAGGAAAGCAAATTCCCCTCATGAGGAGAAACAGCAGAAGGGTCCCGACGTGAAATGCCGTTTGATCATTTCCTCTACAGATGACAGGTTAATGCACAGCCATTACAAAGCCCTAATGTAGGGGTTTGTCCCAAAGTATCACCAATTACATTCCCCTCACAGATGATGCTTGCCCCGCTGTATTTCTCCAGCAGATGGTTTGTTGCTCTAGATTCCTGCATCTGCAGTCCATAGTGCCATCTATGCTGCCTCGGAAAAGCAGCCAACATAATCACAGACTTGTCCCACCCGGTCATTCCTTCTTCTCCCAGCTCCTGTCCGGCAGAAGATACAGATGCTTAACAGCATGCACCTTCAGACTAAGAAAAATATTCTTCCCCTCTATTATCAGACATCTGAACGGTCTTTCTATAAGCTAGAGTACCGTCCGATTCACCTCTACCCCAAAGAAGGTGGCACAGTGTCGCAATGGTAGAATTGCTGCTTTACAATGCCAGAGACTCGGGTTTAATCCTGCCTATGGGTGCTGTCTGTAGGAGTTTGCACGTTCTCCCTGTGACCATGTGGGTTTTCTCTGGGTGCTCTGGTTTCCTCCTCACACACTTCAAAGACGTACAGGATTGTAGATTAATTGGCTTTGGTTAAAATTGTAAATTGTCCCTAGTGTGTGGAATAGTGCTAGCGTAAGGGGTGATTGCTGGTGGGCCCAAGGGCCTGTTTCCCCGCTGTATCTCTAAAGTCTAACGTACTCTACAGTGGACATTGGACTTTGTCTATTGAATTGGTGCACTACAATGCTGAGAACTGTGGACTCTATATTCCCCTTTGCTCTGCCTTAATGTACTCGTACTTGAGTTTAGCTTAATGGTGTTTATGTGCAATATTATCTGCTTTGATTGGATAACATGCAAACCAAAGCTTTTCACTGTACCAAGGTAGATTGTGAGGTTGGGAATACGTCCCACATTTCCGTGCCATACCATTTGATGAGTGTGACTATCTGATGGACGCACCATAAAGGTCTTTCCCTTTTGCAGGATCCCAGTACAGACTTTAGTTGATAGCTGGCCGTCACTTTTGACCTTGCTGAAGGATTCTATTCAACTTTATCTACCCCCTCCTGGACAATTCCTCATCCTCGGGTAAGATCTTGCACTAAACGTTATTCACATTATTCCCTTTATCCTGTGTTTGTACTGTGGATGGCTCGATTGTAATCATGTATTTGTCTTGCCGCTGACTGGTTAGCGCACAACAAAAGCTTTTCACTGTGTCGAGGTACACGTGACAATAAACTAAACTCAACTCAACGAAGGACCGCAGAATTTGTTAAATGAACTTTTAAAGTGGTAGGTACAGAGGTTCAGGAAATATTGTTATGTCTGAAGAACAGAGAATTTAAATCTTCCTTTATGTTGGTTTTAGTGGGCTTCTAATACCAACTGTATCTGGCCCAAAGGTGTTAGGTTAAGTCTACATTTTTAAGAACTTTAAAAATTGAAGGATGCAAGGTATACAATTTAAGGGCAGCACGGTGGCATAGCAGTAGAGCTGCAGCTTCCCCACGCCAGAGACCTGGATCCATCCTGACTACGGGTGCTGTCTGTGCAGAGTTGGCACCTTCTCCCTGTGACTGCGTGAATTTTCTTCAGGTGCTCCGGTTTTCTCTCGCATCCCAAAGACTTGTAGGTTAATTGGCTTCAGTAAAATTGTCGCTGGTATGTAGGATGCAACAGTGGGATAACATGGAACAACCTGTGCAGGTGATCGATGGTCGGCGTGGACTCAGTGGGCTGAAGGGCCTGTTTCCATGCTGTATCTCTAAACTAAACTAAACTATGGTTCTTACTCTCTTGTACTTAGTTATGCTTGTGTTTAATAAGATTTTACTGGATTGTATGCAAAAAAATAATTTTGCTGTACCTAGGTAGATTTGACAATAAAGTATAATTGAACCATTGACTATCTATCCTTGGTTCAGGTGGTTGGTGGTGCAACCGGAGAGGGCTGCTAGTGGGCCTCTGAGGGAGTATAGGTGGCAGGGAAATATGGAGAACAGGATTGGTCTGAGATCTACTACTTGGCCTCCACTTGGGTCATGAAATATGATGGAGGTCCACCAGTCACAATCCCTAAGCAACAGAGAAGATGCGATAGAAAAGAAAAGTCAAAGTATCAGGGTATCTGTAGCTCAAGTGTGGTGAAGAATGATAAAGTTCTTCATCTTGCATTGAGAAATGGTTCCTTATGTTCTCAATGCCCATCTAAAGGTTCGCAAGCCATAATTGTATAGTTTAGAACAAACTGTCTGGGATGTAGGTGTAATTCTTTCACACGGAGGGTTGTTAGAGTGTGGTCCACACTACCTGAGTGGGTGGTGGAGGCAGATATGGCATTTAGGAAGCATTTATACAAATATGTTTGCACGTTCTTCCTGTAACCATGTGGGTTTCCTCCAGGTACTCCTGTTTCCTCCCACATCCCAAATATGTGCGGGTTTGTAGATTAATTGTTCTCTGTAGATTGTCCCTAGTGTGTAGGGAGTGGATGACATAGTACTAGTGTGAACGGATGATCAATGGTTGGCATGAACTCAGGAAGGTCTACAGGGCCTTCTTCCATGCTGTCTAAGCTAAATTAAAATGAACTACTTAAATTGCCAAGGATTAGAAGGCTAAGGACCTAATGTGGATAAATAGGATTAGTGTTGATAGGTACAATGGGCAGCATGGACGTGGTGGGCTGAAGGGCCTCTAACACGCTATGACTTTGCGTGCCTCACAAATCCATTTTGATTCTTTAGTCATTAATTCATTGGGTTTGGTGTTTCCAATGGTGGTAATGCTCTTTGAAGTTGTTTAATGATCTGCAGCCAAAGCAGTCGAGTTCACAGAGAAACAAGGAGCTGCAGGAGCTGCTTTGCAAAAAAAACCCACAAAGTAACTCAGCATCTTTGAACATGGATAAGTGACGTTTCAGGTTGGGATCCTTCTTCAGTCTAACGAATCCCAATCTGAAACATTGCCTATCCATGTTCTACAGAGGGTGTCTGGGATACAACAGCACTTTGTATCTTTTTTTATTGAATGCCCATATTTGTAGAGGTAATGTAGTAGGGGATTTGCAGCATCAAAAAATACATTGTATGGAGACCATTATAGGCATTGTGTGGAGCTGTTGGTAACCATTTACTCTTTAATCAATAACACCACAGCCATTTAGCAGGTTATTTGCATTACTGTTTATAGGATTTTAACTTGGCTCCTTTGTCTACAAAATAAAAACATTATAAAAAAACAGTCAATGAGCATGTAACATTTAGCATGTGCTAAACATGCTTGAGTCTCTTTAATACAAGTTTGTTCTTTGACGTCTTTAGAGTGCTCAATGAGTTCATCATGAAGAACCCCAATCTGGAAAGCAAAAAAGACCAAAGGGATCTCCAGGTCAGAGTGGTCAATATATTGTAAATATGCTTTTTAAAATTAATGAACAGAACTGTCCTTGTACATCTGAGTTCCCCTGCATGAGGTTAGCGGCCGGCCTGAGTGCGCCTCTTTGTTTTCCTAGGATGTCACCCATAAGATAGTGGAGGCCATTGGGACCATCGCAGGGTCCTCGCTGGAGCAGACCACCTGGCTCAGGAGGAACCTGGAGGTGAAGCCTTCTCCGCAAATCCTCGTGGAAGGAAGCAGCCTGGAAAGAAACGTGGAAGGTACGATTAACGGAACGGTCACATAGAATGACAAGAGTCAAGAGTGTTTTTTCATTGTCATGTATCTCAAAACAGAACAATAAAATTCTTACTTGCAGCAGCACAACAGATATGTAAACATAGTACTCTGCAAAACCCACGATAAACAACATTAAAAAAGTTCAGTGTCTATAAAAAACAAATAAACAAATAGCACCCCTAGTCTATGTAATTCAGAGCTTATTTGGAGGTTGTAGTGTTTAGTAGCCTGATGGTTGTAGGTAAGAACCTGGGCGTTACAGTTTTCTGGCTCCGATACCTTCTTCCCAATGGCAGGAGTCAAATGAGTGGCCAGGATAGTGTGGTGTCTGATGATGCTGGCTCTAGCTGTCTTTTTGAGGCAGCGATTCTTGTAGATCCCTTTGGCGGGATCAGTACCTGTGATGGGCTGGGCAATGTTCACCACTTTTTGCAATCTTCTTTGTTCCTGGGCATTCAAGTTGCCAAACCAGGCTGTGATGTAACCAGTCAATATGCTCTCTACTGTACACTTCTAGAAGTTCAAGAGTGTATTAATTGACATACCGTGTGAATTGTCATTAGTTGGGAGGTATTAATTCAAGTTCATAACAAAATCGTCAATGACAACTAGTTGCTAGCATTGTAGACACACGAATGTCTAGATTTATGTTTAGGTTTATTATTGTCACCTGTACCCAGATACAGTATGTGAAAACTCTTGTTTTGCATGCTATCCAAACAGTTCAGATATACCTTAGATAGATCCAATCAGTTCAACTGAAGTATAATCGACAGAACAAAGGGAAGATACAGATTGTAGAATATAGTTTTCAGGATTGTAGTGCATCAATTCCATAGACAAAGTTCAATGTCTGCAATGGGGTAGAGGTGAATTGGATAGTACCCTAGCTCATGGAAGGACCATTCAGAAGCCTGATAACAGAGGGGAAGAAGCTGTTCCTGAGTCTGTTGGTGTATATTTTCAAGCTTCTGTACCATCTGTTCGATGTGAGCAGGAATGATCGGGGAGAGACTTTTCCGAACTGCAGATGCTGGAATCTTGCGTAGAGTACAAATTCCATTACAAAGGGCATTGTCAGAGATATTGTTAAATAATGAAGTAGACGAGCTAAAATGAATCTCTGTAATCAAGATTGACAATGACCTGTGGTCTTTAATTGTTAATTGGAAAAAATGCTCTAAAAATTATTGCACTGTTTTTTACTTTCATGCTGTACAGTAAATCCTATTTTATTCTCTATCCTTTCTAGGCATCATGTTGATCCCAGTAATGGAGATATCCAGTGTCGCACCGTCGGTCTATAGTGTGCATGCACTAACCTTATTAGCTGAGGTATGTGAATCTTTGCATCATGCTTCCCTGTTCTCTTCCCCTACTGCATCCACCACCTATGAAGACATTGATTCGACCAGACAAGGCCTGGATAGAGTGGGTGTGGAGAGGATGTATCCAATAGTGGAAGAGTCTAGGACCAAAAGCCGTAGCCTCAGAATAAAAGGATGTACCTTAAGAAAGGAGGAATTTTTTCAGTCAAAAGGTGGTGAATCTGTGGAATTTATTACCACAGACGGACGGCTGTGGGGGCCGTCACTGGGTATTTTTAAGGCACAGATTCTTGATTAATAAGGGTCGGGTTATGGAGAGAAGGCAGGAGAATGAGGTTGGGAGGGAAAGATTGATCAGCCATGATTAAATGGCGGAGTAGAATTGATGGGCTGAATGGCCTAACTTCCATTAGAATAGTCCAGTACCTCATCACAATAAGATTATTGTCAGCCTATTTATTTTACCCTATCGTTGAGTCATACAACATAGAAACAGGCCCTTTGGTCCAGCTCATCCATACTGACCAAGATGTCCATGTAAGCCACTCGCATCTCCCCACATTTGGTCCAAATCCCTCTAAACCTTTCCTATCCATGTGTCTGTCCAAGTGTCTTCTAAATGCTATAATTGTACCTGCCACAACTACCTCCTCTGGCAGCTTGTTCCATATACCTACCACCCTCTTGAGTGGAAAGGTTTCCCCTCAGGTTCCTATTAAATCTTTTCCCTCTCACCTTAAACCTATATCCCCTGGTTCTCGATTCCCCAACTCTGGGTAAAAGACTGTGCACTCAAAGGATGAGATATTTAGTCCAATTAAGAGATACAGCGCAGAATCATGCCCTTCAGCCCACTGAGTCCACGCCAACAAGCGCTCACCCTGTTTTTCTAGCACTATCCTACACACGAGGGACAATTTATAATTTTACCGAAGCCAATTAACTTACAAACCTGTATGTCTTTGGAGTGTGGGAGGAAACCGGAGCTCCCGAAGAAAACCCACACGGTCATGGAGAGAACGTCAAACTCCGTACAGAGAGCACCCATAGTCAGGATCGAACCCGGGTCTCTGGCGCTGTAAGGCAGCAACTCTACCGTTGCACCATGGTTAAAGTTCTCTGTCTTTCAGGTCTTGGCTCATCTTTTGGACATGGTGTTCCACAGTGATGAAAAGGAGAGAGTGATTCCCTTACTTGTGAACATCATGTACTATGTGGTACCCTACCTCCGCAACCACAGGTATGCACTTGACCACTTACATGGAATGTGATTGTGATTTTGTTGTTGTAGAGCCAGTTGGACCAGCATGGGCTTTTTCTTACTTTAGTTTAGAGATACAACATTGAAACGGGCTCTTTGGCCCATCGAGTCTGTGCCAAGCAGCAGTCACCCTTGTTCTATCCCATACACGAGGGACAATTTTACAGAAGCCAATTAAACTACAAGCCTGCACGTCTTTGGAGTGTGGGAGGAAATTGGACCACCCGTAGAAAACACATGCGGTCACGAGGAGAGCAGACAAACTCCATACAGTCAGCCCCCTTAGTCAGGATCGAACCTGGGTCTCTGGCGCTGTAAGACAGCAACTCTACTGCTGCGTCACCGTGCCACCCAGAGTTCTATCTTAGTATTAGTTCTATTTTATCCCACTTACTCATCCACTCCCTACATACTGGAGCAATTTACAGAGGCCAATTAACTATTTGTACGTTCTTCCTATTCCTACACTCACCAGCACAGGGAGCTATCCTTTAGGTTTAGGTTTATTATTGTCATGTGTACCAAGGTACATTGAAAAGCTTTGTTTGCATGTGATCCAAACAGATATACCATACATAAATAGAATCAAGTCAAACTCAAGTATGACACAGAGTGAGGAGTAACTCAGCAGGTCAGGCAGCATCTCAGGAGAAAATAGATAGGTGACATATTGGGTCGGGACCCTTCTTCAGACTGGTTGGTCCCGACCTGAAAAGTCGCCTGTCCGTGTTCTCCTGAGATGCTGCTTGAACCACTGAGTTACTCCAGCACTCTCTGTCTTCTTTTGTAAACCAGCATCTGTACTTCTTTGCTTCTACATCAAACTCAAGTATAATAGGTAGAGTAAAGGGGAAGATCCAGAGTGCAGAATATAGTTCTCAATAGTTCTCAGCATTGTTGCAAATCAACCCAAAGATAAAAGTCCAAAGTCCACAATGGGTAAGAGGTGAATTGGACATTACCTTAGCTTGTGGAAGAACTGTTCAGAAGCCTGATAACGGACGGCTTCCAATTGGCTTTTTATCAGTGGGTCAATGGTTCAATGGTTCTTTATTATCACATGTACCGAGGTACAGTAAAATTCTCTTTTTGCATACAGTTCAGTGAATCTTCACTACACATAAACAGAATCCAGATTAAGTACACAGTATATAGAAATAGCTGATTGAGACCATATACAAGAGTCGCCAGGTTTTGGCGCCATTTTCAAAGTCCAAGCTGCAACTGGCCATAAAGGCCTGTTGTCCTGGCAGCCTTGCAGGGTTGACCTGGCCAAGTGAAGCTGTAGGTCCTCCTCTGCTGCTCCACCACTCTGTGCTGCTGCAGGTCACATCCTGTCTTCTGCTGAAAGATTAGTGATTCATTACACTCGAGGTAGAGCTTTGTACGTTAAGGGAGGAAGAGAGGAGGGGACACCCTTTCCACTTTCTGTAGCTATCTATGATGAGGACTGTGTGTTTGTTTGGGGTGAACCATGGGGCAGCATTCCCCTGGTCCTGTGATTTCTGTGCTTCTCTTCCAGTGCCCACAACGGCCCAAGTTACCGAGCTTGCGTGCAACTGGTCAGCAGTCTGAGCGGTTATCAGTATACTAGGCGGTCTTGGAAAAAGGAAGCATTCGATCTCTTCATGGACCCAAACTTCTTCCAGATGGATGCTTCCTGCGTCAGTCAGTAAGTAATGATTAAGGTCGCTTGTCTCAACAGTTTATGTGGGCGTAAAGCAAACCGAGTTAGGCCTGCTTCTTCCAGGTTAAAAGAATATTAGTAATGTATCTATAATCTCATTTTTAATAAGTGATGCCTCTGCCTAGTTTGAGAGAATGCTTGCACAGTAAGTTTGACTTACGTTTTTATGTTTCACACTTTGCAGTTGGAGAGGAATCATAGACCATCTGATGACCCATGACAAAACTACGTTCAGGGACCTCATGAGTAAGTATCGGCACTGATTTACTGCCCTTGCATATGAGTTCATAAGTCATTAGTGCAGAATTAGTCCATTCAGCCCATCTAATACCCTTACTAATCAAGAATCTCCTCTTTGAAAACACTCACTCAAAAAATCCGTCTGTGGCAATGGATTCACCACCCTCTGACTAAACAAATCCCTCTACATCTCCTTTCTAAAGGTTCGTCCTTTTATTTTGAGGCTGAGCCCTTTGGTCTTAGAATCTCCCACTAGTGGAAACATCCTCTCAACGTCCACTCTGTACGTTTCTTTTTTTTTTCCTAATCAGATGTGCAGCACTTTGGTCAACGTGGGTTGTTTTTAAGTGTGCTATACAAATAAAATTGACTTGACTTGACTCTATCCAGGCCTTTCACGATTCAGTAAGTTTCAATGAGGTCCCCCTTCATCCTTCTAAACTCCAGCGAGTACAGGCCCAGTGTCATCAAATGTTCATCATATATTAACCCAATCATCCCTGTGATCATTCGTGTAAACCACTTCTGGACCCTCTCCAATGCCAGCACATCCCTCCTCAGATATGGGGCCCAGAACTGCTCACAATACTCCAATCCTCATGTACCTTACCTTTCTTGCACATGTGTTTGTCTTTACTTAACAGCCTCATGAGTGTAAAAGGAAGCTTTTTGCACTTTTCGGTATGAAATATTTTGCACATCAGGCCAACAAATAGAATCATTGAATAATTAGTTAGCAATTGGTTCATTATGCCTGCAAGCACAATCAGTTATCTTTGCTTTAAAAAGGAACTGTAGATGCTGGTTTATACCAAAGATAGACACAAAATGCTGGAGTAACTCAGCAGGCAGGCAGCATCTCTGAAGAAATTGGATAGGTGATGTTTCAGGTCGGGACCCTTCTTCAGATATCTTTGCTGGTCAGAATGCACGGAGTTTATAATCAAAAACTTTCAACAATTTCAGACAAGCCACATTTATTTTTAAGTTAACCATATTGTTTAACTGATTATTTCATTTCAGTGAACCAAAAATACTGGGCGTTTTATTGCCAAATTAATGCTATCATTTTGGTAGGAAGAATAATTAATCCCCATGTAGAATGCGGATTATACATGACTAAAGGGGAGGTGAGAAACAAAAGGATCTAGGATACCAATCTTTAAAGGTGACAGTTTAAAGGTGACCCATTTCAATTCCCTGTTCCCATTCCCATACTTTCGGTTCAGAGCCTCCTCCATTTACAGAGTGAGACCACACAAACTGGAGGAACAGCACCTCATATTCCACTTGGGTAGCTAACAACCCAGCATTGTGTACATTGAATTCTCCAATTTTGGGTAACTAACAATAAACCCTCATCCCTACTTTCTTTTTTCTCCTCCCTCTCTTCCTATGCCCCACCTAGATGAATGCCCCTTTCTCCCACCATCCTGCTTTTTCCCCCTCCTCCATTCCCTTCCACATACATCCCTTCCTCTGATCTCACACCACGTCTCGTCTCCTTATCTCACAGTCTTCTGTAACCTTCGCGTCTCTGGCCTTTGTACACCCATCTGCCAGCCCCCCCCCCAACCTGTATCCACCTATCACTTGCCAGGCTTTGACCCATCCCCACCGCTCTTCCAGCTTTCTTCCCCCCTACTACAATCAGTCTGAAGAAATGTCCTGACTTGAAACTTCACCTATCAATGTCCTCTAGAGTCAAGAGTGTTTTATTGTCATATGCCCCCAAACAGAACAATAAATTTCTTACTTGCAGTAGCACAACAGAGGTGCTGCCTGACTCACTAAGTTACTTCAGTACTTTGTGTCTTTTGTTTAAAGGTGGCATGTAGGTTCAGAAGTCCAATAAGGAAGGAAGCAAAGCACTGGAGGGTCAATGCAGCACAGGCTACATCTGTTGTCTCGAAGAGAAAAAACTGAAGAGTGATATCAAAGTCTTTAACAATTGAAGTAAAGTGGTGGCTAAGGCTGGTGTTAAATAAAAGCTGGAAATTATGAAAATGCTCAGCAGATCAGGCAACATCTATTAACAAAAACAACATTTTTCATGTCACAAGGGTCATATGTAAGCTGGCCGCCAATAAATCTGAAAGACGTCAGATGCATCTCCTTCACCCAAAGAGCGCAGTGGTGCAGCGGTAAAGTTGCTGCCTCACTGTGTTAGAGACCCGGGTTCGATCCTGTCTATGGGTGCCGTCTATGATCCTGTCTATGAGTTTGCACGTTCTCCCTGTGACTGCATTGCTTCCCTCTGGATGTGCCGGTTTCCTTCCACATCCCAAAGACGTGCAGATTTGAAGGCTAATTGGCCTCTGTAAATCGCCCTGGGCTGTAGGTAGTGGATGAGAAAGTGGGATAATATAGAACTTGTGTGAATGGATGATTAGTGGCTGGCATGGACTCGGTGGGCCAAAGGGCCTGTTTCCATTCTGAAAGCAGAGGAGAAACCTTTGGACTGCTGCTGGTATTGCCTGTGGAATGTGTGACAGAGTGAGTGAGGGCTGTCGCAGCAGCTGCCGCGTGTTCATGTCCTTGTCCCGTGTTTCCACAGCTCGTGTGGCCGTGGCCCAGAGCAGCTCCCTCAACCTGTTTGCCAGTCGTGAGGCGGAGCTGGAGCAGCGCGCCATGCTGCTGAAGAGACTGGCCTTTGCCATCTTCAGTAGCGAGGTGGACCAGTACCAGAAGTATCTGCCGGATATACAAGGTTGGTGAGCCTCCCTCCTGGGCCAAGTAGTTCAGTCATTGCACGGAAACAGGCCATTCGGCCCAATTCGTCCCTGCTGACCAAGATGCCCCGTCTGCGCTAATCCCATTTCCCCAACTTGCACACTAGAAACATAATAACAAGGAACTGCCAATGCTGGTTTATGCCAAAGAAACAAAATGCTGGAGTAACTCAGTGGGGCAGGCAGCATCCCCAGAGAACATGTGGATGATGTTTCAGGTCAGGAAGCTTCTTCAAAAGGATCCTGAACCAAAACATCACCTATCCATGTTCTCCGGGGATGCTGCCTGGCCCGCTGAGTTACTCCAGCACTTTGTGTCTTTCTTGTTGGAGAATGTTGGAGAAATAACTAGGTTCTCTCACAGAGATATCACAGTGCTGTTGTCAGCCTGGTAAAGACAAAACAATTTCTAAATGTCAGTAAACTGAGTCTGCATCTTGTTCTGACAAATCATTGTTCATACTGATTAATTGAACGTTTTGAATGTTATAGCAGCACCTAAACAGGCCCTTCAGCCGATGTTACTTTTTTGCATATCTTTCATTCATTGTTCTTTTCCTCTCCACATCACCATCTATATCTCTCATTTCCCTTATCCCTAACCAGTCTGAAGAAGGGTCTCAACCCGAAACATCACCCATTCCTTCTCTCCAGAGATGCTGCCTGTCCCGCTGTGTTACTTCAGCTTTTTGTGTCTACCTTCAGCCTAACTTATCCATGCCGACCAAGATGCCCCACCTTTTATCCCTTTTGGCCCATAATCCCTCTAAACCTTTCCTAACCATGTGCCTCACCAAATGATTTTTATATGTTGTTATAGTACCTGTCCTCACTACTTCGTCTGGTAACTCGTTCCGTATGCCCACCACCCTCTGTGTGGAAAAAGATGCCCCTCGGGTTCCTGCTAAATCTTTCCTCTCACACCATAAACCCATGCCCTTTAGTTCTTGATTACCCGACCCTGAGAAAAAGACACTGTATTCACTCTATCTATTACCCTTGTGATTTTATACACCTCTATAAGTTCACCTCTCAGCCTCCTGCACTCCAAGGAATAAAGTCCTAGCCTGCCCAGCTTCTCCCGATAGCTCAGTCCCTGAAGTCTGCACTCTTGCCAGCTTCATGACAACCATCCTATAACAGGGTGATCAAAACTGAACACAATACCCCAAGTGCAGCCATGCCAATGTCTTGTACAACTGTAACATAATGTCCCAATTACTATACTAAATTCCCTGACTGATGAAGGCCAGCATACCAAAAAACATTTACCAGCCCTTACCCTATCTACCTGCGGGACCACTTCCAGGAAACGAAGTACTTGTACTCCTAGATCCTTCCGTGCTACAACAGGGTCCTGCCATTGACTGTGAAGGTCCTGCCCTGGTTTTGTCTTCCCAAAATTTAACACCTCGCACTTATCTGAATTAAACTCCATTTGCCATTCCTCAGCCAACTAACATATGCTAATCCTACTAGTTCTTTTGACATTACAAAGTCTTATGAAGGTCAGAGGTGTGCATTCAACCCATCATGTTCATGCATAGTCTAACCTTGTATAAACCCACTTCCCTTCATCTGAATTAAAATTAACATGGTCTACAGGCAATTAATGTGCAATTAGAATGAAGCTGTTTCTTACAAGAGACTTTAGTGCAAGAGTAGAGGCACCCTGGTTCAATTATACAGGCTGCACCTTTTTACATACAGATTAGTAAGTTTTGACATACATACATACAAACCTTGGTTAAGCACACAATGCATAGAAAAAGCCTCCATGGAACAGACACCAGGTTTTAGCACCATTTGACCATTGCCTTTGACGATTTAAGGTGACACTGGTGCAGCGGTAGAGTTGTTATCTTACAGCGCCAGAGATCCAGGTTCGATCCTGACCACGGGTGCTATCAGTATGGAGTTTGTACGTTCTCCTGGTGACGTTTGGGAGGAAGAAGATTGAACTTTATTGCCTTCCATCACAGTGAGGAATGTGGGAAGCCACTGGGCTGGATGTTTTTGTTAACTTTTATTTTATGTGGCTGTGTGTCTTGTAGCTTTTCACTTAGTATGGCTGTATGCTAACTCAAATTGCACTGTACCTTAATTGGTACATTATGACAATAAACTGACCTTGAAACCTTGACCGCGTGGGCTTTTTCCAGGTGCTCCGGTTTCCTCCCACAACTCAAAGACATGCAGGTTTATAGGTTAATTGGCTTTGGTAAGGATTGTAACTTGTCCTGAGTGTGTAGGATAATGCTAGTATATGGGGTGATCGCTGGACAGTGAGGACTCGGTGGGCCAAAGGGCCTGTTTCCACACTATATATGTAAAGTCTAAAGTAAAGTAATGTCTAAAATCAGGATCCTTCTTCAGTCCAAGTCCTAATAAAGATTTATGCAAGTTGTGAGCTGCCAGGGTGGTCAGCTGGTGTTGATATTCTGCTCTGTTCCAGAACGGCTGGTGGAGAGTCTACGCCTTCCGCAGGTCCCCACTCTCCACGCCCAGGTCTTCCTCTTCTTCCGTGTCTTGTTGCTACGGATCTCAGCACGTCATCTCACCTCACTGTGGCCCACCATGATCACAGAACTGGTAAGCTAACCAGAAGCTCATAACACCTAGACTCCCTTCTGCACCACCTGTTTTGTTGTTAGTTTATTTATTGTCATGTGCACAAACAGTAATATGCTTGTATTTCATGCTATCCGGTCAAATCATACTGTACCTGCTGATAGAACTGGAATGGGCTGCAGGGGATGGTGGTTGATTCTGATACGTTAGTAGCGTTTAAAAGACTGTTTGGATGAGCACATGGATATGTAGGGATATGGATTATGTGCAGGTGGAAAAGTGATGGTCATGGCATCATGTTCGCACACACATGTGGGCCGAAGGGTCTGTTCTTGTGCTGTACTCTTCTGTTCTAGAACACAAAGTGTTGGAGTAACTCAGCGGGTCAGGCAACACTGAATGAAAGTCTGAAGAAGGGTCCCAACTTGAAACGTTGCCTGTCTGTTTCCTCCAAAGATGCCGTCTGACCCCTGAGTTACTCCAGCACTTTGTGTTCTTAGCAAGACTCAAGCGTCTGCAGTTCCTTGTGTCTCTATACATGTGTGCAATAGGTCCTCTACTGGAACCGCAGGCAGAGTTGCCACGTTCCGGCGCCATCTTGCAACCTCCAAGTCTCTGAAAAGTCTGATCTTGGCCATTTTTTCCCTTTTCCTCCCAAAGGAATCCTCGGCAGAGACCATTTAACTTGCTCAGTTCACACTGAGAGTGTTCCACACCTTATTGGCAGCAAGTCATAGAGTTATACAGCGTGGAAACTGGCCCTTCGACCCAACTTGCCCACACCGACCAACATGCTCCTCCTACTCTAGTCCCACCTGCCTGCTTTTGGCCCATATCCCTCTAAACCTGTCCTATCCATGTACTTGTCCAAATGTTTCTTAACCGTAGTTATAGTACCTGCCTCAACTACCTCCTCTGGCAGCTCGTACCATACATCCACCACCCTTTGTGTGAAAAAGTTACCCCTCAGGTTCCCATTAAATCTTTCACCCTTCGCCTTAAATGTATGTCATTTGGAAGCCATTTGTTCCACATTCATATTGCGAACCCCTCCATTTATCACCTGTCAGTGGAATTTACGAGATAATTCAGAAGAACAGTAATTATCAAAACCATTGCAAATGCTGGAAATCTGAAATACAAGCAGAAACATTTTAAGAACTGAGGAGATCATGCAGCATCTGTGGAAAGAGAGAAAGGTTAATGTTATGACAGGGATTTTTTAACCTGGAACGTTAACTTTGTTTCTCCACCTACAGATACTCCTGACTAGGAGGTTGCAGAATTTTCTGAAAATCACTATGTGTTTAATGCGCATTACCGCATCTAAACGTCACTGTCCAAGCATTTGTGCTCGTGACTTGGTTTCCTCCTGGGTCATTTCTTCCCACAGCTTGGGGAAGTGCAGCAGAGTTGGTGACAGGATCCTAAGAGCATTGTGTTTATTGATCAGTACTACAGCAGCAAATGCTTCCATTGTTACAGGGGTTACTGAGAGCTATGTGAGCTCTTTCCATTGGTGCCTTCACAAGGGGGAGGCAATATTTAGAGGCAGCACGGTGACACAACTGGTAGAGTTGCTGCCTCACAGCCCCAGAGACCCAGGTTCGATTCTGACCTCGGGTGCTGTCTGTGTGGCGTTTGCATGTTTTTCCTGTGACCACATGGGTTTCCTCCAGTTTCCCCATACATCCCAAAGACATGCGGGTTTGTAGGTTAATTGGCCCTCTGTAAATTGTCCCTCCCATGTTATCTTACTTTCTCAATCATTCCCTGCAGTAAAAATCAAAATCATTGCAAATGCTGGAAATGGGTGTAGGGAGTGGATGCAAAAGTGGGATAACATGGAATAAATGGGAACAGGTGATCGATGGATGGCGTGGACTCAGCGGGCCTGAAGGGGCTGTTTCCATGCTGTACCATGCAATCAATCAATCATTTATATCTATGCCACCACTTCTGTTGCACTGACTTCCCCCTGACTGAGGCGAGAGCGCTCTCATGGATGGGAAGAGCAGGTGTTGCAGCAGTGAGATTACATTCACCATCTTCTGCTTCTTTCCTCCTTCCATTAAGGTGCAGGTATTTTTACTGATTGAACAGGAACTAACTGCAGATGAAGACATTTCCAGGTAAAGGTCACCCAATCCTGTCAAAGTGATGTGTTTGTTGCCTAACGAGCAGTTTGGAGTGGCACAGACAGTGGTGGAGCTAGGATGTTGCCTGGATTGAGGGCTTGAGTTGCAAGGAGAGACTGGATAGAGGGGACTATTTTCTCTGGAGCAAAGCAGGCTGAGAGGCGGCATGACTGAGGTATACTATATCATGAACAGCATGGATAGGTTAGTTTATAAGTTCTAGGAGCAGAATTAGGCCATTCGACCCATCAAGTCTTTTCCGCCATTCATTCGTGGCTGATCTATCTTTCCTTCTCAATCCCATTCTCCTACCTTTGCCCCATAACCCTTGACACCCGTACTAATCAAGAATCTGTCAATCTCCGCCTTAAAAATATCCATTCACTGGCTAGATAGGTTAGATAACCATAGTGAAGCTGACAGCCCTGTGACAACTCTGTGATGAATTCTCTGAACTTTTAGAGGGTTTAATCTCCAGAATGGCGCCATCCCCATTCCATGGCCGTCCACTGCTCCCTCATCCCAAGCAGCTTTACAGAACGGAAACAGGTCCTTAGGCCCACCAAGTCCTCGCCGACCAGCGTTCACCCCGTACACGAACACTTATCCCACAAAATTTACAATTTTTTTACAAAAGCCAATTAACCTACAAACCTGTACGTCTTTGGATTAGACAATAGACAATAGGTGCAGGAGTAGGCCATTCAGCCCTTCGAGCCAGCACCGCCATTCAATGCGATCATGGCTGATCACTCTCAATCAGTACCCCGTTCCTGCCTTTGTGGGAGGAAACCAGAGCACCAATAGAAAACCCACACGGTCACAGGGAGAATGTGCAAATTCTGAACAGACAGCACCCATAGTCACAATCAAACCCTGGTCTCTGGTGCTGTAAGGCAGCAACTCTACCGCTGCACCACTGTGCTACCCTAGGAGACATAAGCTTAAATTTTCATGTTACTTGACCCTTGGTCTCTGCCTCTGTGATCTGCCATTTCCAGTTGAAATTTAAATATGAAAACATGTATTTTCAAGATTGTAAGTTTTTTGACATTAAGACACCACTTTGAAGACAACTCTTAATATTTATAAACAGCAGAGCATGTTTGAGGGCATGAAAACATGGTATTGATGGAAGCAGGTAAAGTAGCAGTGTTTTCGATAGACACATGGAAATGTGGGGAATGGAAGGATATGGATTACATTAGGCAGAGATTAGTTTATCTTGGCGTAATGTTCAGCACGGACATTGTGGGCCGAAGGGCGTTCTCCTGTGCCATACTGTTCTATGTATTTAGTAATATTGTAATATAACTTAAAAATGATCAGAATTGCACTTGCTTCCATGATATTGGCTTCCTCTGCCATTGCATTCCACGATACACAGTAGCACTTTGCTAAAAGATGATCTTTGCCCAGTGCCCTCTTTGAAATGGCCATGTGGGTTTGTCACTCCAAGCTGAACCCTGAGTTGAGATAGTACAAAATCTCAGAGAGCAGGTGCAGTGTAAACATTTAATGTAACCCTCTCTCTCCGTCCCTCCCCCACCCTAGTCATTGTAACCCTTACATCCTATTTCTCTGTCCCTCTACCATTCGTCGTACTGGTTTCACTGTCGTCCTGTTGAGACTCACTGTCTATATAACTCGTTATCACCTAGCCAACAGCCAACATTGTGGCCTCCACCTTTCCTTGATCATCGTTACTTTTTGCACATCTTTCATTAATTTGTTCTATATCTCTCCGTTACCATCTATATCTCTCGTTTCCCTTTCCCCTGACTCTGTCTGAAGAAGGGTCTCGGCCCGAAACGTCACCTATTCCTTTTCTCCGAAGATGCTGCCTGACCCGCTGAGTTCCTCCAGCTTTTTGTGACTATTTACCGTGTTCAATCCATTCCACGTTTCAGAACTGCGGGCCCCTCGGTATCAGGCTTGGAGACCACCTACATGGGTGGGAATGGGTTCTCTACCTCCTACAACAACCAGCGCTGGCTTGGCCTCTATCTCTCTGCGTGCAAGTTCCTGGATTTGGCTCTGACCTTACCTTCTGAGAACCTTCCGCAGTTTCAGATGTAAGTAAAAGGTACCACACTGACATCACTATCATGTGAGTGGATGCTATCCAGGCAAGAGAAGCAAACATTTACCTGTATTATTTGATATTTATCTGTTATTGACTGTTAATTGAATGTTAAGCTCAGATTAAAAGGACGTACCTTTAGAAACGAGATGAGTAGGAATTTCTTTAGTCAGAGGGCGGTGAATCTGTGTAATTCATTGCCCCGGACAGCTGTTGAGGCCAAGTCATTGGGAATTTTAAAAGCAGAGTTCTTAATTACTAAGGGTAAGTCAGAATTTCAATGTTCCATTACCAGTGCATAAGACATTTGAATACTCTTTGGGTGGCATAATGGTGCAGTTGGTAGAGCCGCTGCCTCAATGTCAGAGATCCTGGTTCCATCTTGACCTCGGGTGCTTCTGTGTGGAGTTTGTACGCTCTCCCTGTGACCGCGCGAGTTTCCTCCGGCATCCAAAAGATGTGCAAGTTTGTAATTTTAATTGGCCTCTATAAATTGATTCAGTATGTAATGAGTGGATGAGAAAGTGGGATAACATAGAACTTGTGTGAATGGGTTATGGGTGGTCGTGTGGACTCGGTGGGCCTGTTTCCATGCTGTATCTCCAAACTAAACTCTTCATGGATATGAGTGCAAGACATCTTTCTTGAATTGTTAATGAATATAATTGCAGTTTTGGGTTCTGCATGAATTCCATGTGCATATTATCCCAAGGTGGGTTAAAGGTTTAAAGCTCTGACACAGGGCTTCACGTACCTTCTATTCTTTCATCAGCTTTGTATCAGTGCCAGAGGGACTAGGGCAGTTTGTTTATTTGAATAACTTGTATCTCTAAACTGAACTAAGGTTTAGACATTAGTACACACAAGAGATTAATGTGCCAAATTAGAGCACATGGTATTGGGGGTAGGGTATTGATAAGGATTGAGAACTGGTTGGCAGACAGGAAGCAAAGAGTAGGAATTAACGGGTCTTTTTCAGAACGGCCAGCAGTGAGTAGTGGGGTGCCACAAGGCTCGGTGCTGGGACCCCAGTTATTTACGTTTTAGACGAGGGAATTCAATGTAACATCTCCAAGTTTGCGGATGATACAAAACTGGATGGCAGTGTGAGCTGTGAGGTGGATGCTATGAGGCTGCAGGGTGACTTGGATATGTTGGGTGAGTGGGCAGATGCATGTCAGATGCAGCATAATGTGGATAAAAGTGAGGTTATCCACTTTGGTAGCAAGAACAGGAAGGCAGATTATTATCTGAATTGTGTCAGGAAAAGGGGATGTGCAACGAGTCCTGAGTGTGCTTGTACATCAGTCGCTGAAAGTAAGCATGCAAGTACAGCAGGCAGTGAAGAAAGCTAAGGGCATGTTGGCCTTCATTGCGAGAGGATTTGAGTTTAGGAGCTAGGAGGTCCTACTGCAGTTGTACAGTCCTAGTGAGACCGCTCCTGCAATTTTGGTCTCCTAATTTAAGGAAGGACATTATTGCTATTGAGGGAGTGCAGTGTAGGTTCACCAGGTTAATTCCCAGGATGACGGGACTGACATATGAAAGAATGGGACGACTGGGCTTGTATTCACTGGAATTTAGAAGGATGAGAGGGGATCTTATAGAAACATATAGAATTCTTAAAGGATTGGATAGGGTAGATGCAGGAAAAATGTTCCCGATGTTGGGGGAGTCCAGAACCAGGGGTCACAGTTTAAGAATAAGCGGTAGGACATTTAGGACTGAGATGAAGAAAAACGCTTTCACCCAGAGTTGTGAGTCTGGAATTCTCTGCCACAGAAGGCAGTGGAGGCCAATTCACTGGATGTGTTTAAAAGAAAGTTAGATTTAGCTCTTAGGGCTGAGGGAGACATGGGATATGGGGAAAAAGCCAGAACAGGGTACTGATTTTGGATGATCAGCCATGATCATATTGAATGGCGGTGCTGACTCGAATGGCCTATTCCTGTACCTATTTTCTATGTTTCTACATTGGAATCCATGTGGTAAATAACTACTTAATATAGAAACTTCTTGATGATTTCAGTGTGCAGTAAAAAATGCTAAAGAGGTTCATTATGAGAGGTAAACCCAGCATGAAAAAGTTCAAATTCATAAATTAACAACTTTGTATAATTTGAGACTTCACTCACCAAACTATGAATGGAATTTGCAGTCTTATCCAGTAGGACTTTCTTATCTCACATTCATCCTAAACCCTGAATATGGCAAGTATTAGCTACAGTCAGTAATTACATACTACTACTGTTCATGATTTTTAGAGCTTTGTCTTCTGCATGGTTTAGAAAAATGTTTGAAAATATATATTCAATGCATTGCACTGAGCTCTGGTTCACTCGTTTGTTTAGGTATCGTTGGGCTTTCATTCCAGAAGTATCTGACGATTCAGGGCTGGAGGTTCGTAGACAGGGAACTCACCAACGAGAATTCAAACCTTACGTGGTCAGACTGGCCAAGCTGCTGAGGAAACGAGCAAAGGTATTTTCTTTCCCTGTTTCGGATTGGTTGGATGGGGACTATTCAGTGGCTTGTAAATTACATTGTACATAGAAACTTGGAACTACTCTAAGTCCTATTAGTATTTAGTAAAGCAATTGACTGATTGATACAGCATGGAAACAGGCTCTTTGGCCCACCGAGTCCACGCCGACCATTGATCACCCGTTCGCCTAATTCTATGTTATCCCCTTTTCTCATCCACAAACTATTCATTAGGGGCAAATTAGAGGCCGATTAACCTATAAACACACATGCCTTTGGGATGTAACTGGAATTTCCATGTTCTCCCTGTAACCATGGAGGAAACCCATGTGGTCACAGGGAGAACATGGAAATTCCACAGACAGCGCCCGAGGGAGGGATTGAACCTGGGTCTCTTGCACTCTAGTCTCTACCAGCTGCGCAATTCTTTTTGTGTATTACTTTTAACATAATTAAGAGAATTGTGGACAAATGGCAGGCGGAGATGTGGTTTGAAAGAGGGAGGTAAATATGCCGATGAGGGTGTCTTGGAGGAGAGGACACAGGGCTTGTGCCCAAGGTGAAGGGTCTGAAGATTTAGACTTTAGACTCGAGAGATACAGCATAGAAACAGGCCCTTCGGCCCACTGAGTTTGTGCAGACCAACGATCACCCTGTCACCATCTTACACACCAGGGGCAATGTACAATTTTACCAAAGCCAATTAACTTACAAACCAACAAATTCAAGTTTGAATTTTGAGCAGTTGAAGTGTTGTGGAACGTTCGAGTATGTTGTGGTTAATCAGAATCTAATTCATTGCATAATTCCTTTGCTTCTTTCAGAAAAATCCAGAAGATGACTATTTGGGAAGGACCCTACCATGGACGCCAGGTCACTTGCTCCTGACAGTTTATTCCATCCGCAGTATCGAGCAGCTGCTCCCTTTCTTCAATGTGCTCAGCCAATTTTTCTCCAACAAAATCACAAGCAGGGCCGCTGGTTGCTCGGAGAGCCCTGTCCTGTACACAAACTCATTCAGCAGCAAGGACAATAAAACCGAGAACCAGAAGACTTTCTGGAACAAAGCCAGACAAAAAATTGAGGAAGTACTGGAGAAAGATTTTCTGGAAAGTGTCATAAAAGCATAGTGGTGTTTCATTGGCATGAGGGTCATTGTTCAAAAAATCCTCTGCCAGGTGTATATTTTAGTTTGTATTTAAATAAGGAACTAAAATGTAACTAAATTTTATTTGTACAGATTTTGAGTCCTGAATGCTGAATTAGGTCTTGTCATATGATTGTCTCCTATTGATCAGGGAGCCTAGAATGTAAATTATTCTCCTATTCCATTTGGTTCTAAATAAATGCACTCCACATGTGTCCATTTGTAGAACTTATTCAATCTATGTTTGTCAGTTCCCAAAGGTCCAATATAATTCCTATTACAAGTAATGCAATCCACTTTAGTTTTAGTTTTAGAGATACAGCATAGAAACAAGACCCTTCGGCCCTTGCATTGAAAGGGCAGTGTTGTGATGTGTGTGCAAGCAAGATTGAGAAAAAGGTGCACACAATTTTACAGGCAGCGGACCTTAACTGAAGGGCGATTCAGTAGGAAGGAGGAAAAAAAGGAAAAGATCAAAGATCTGTAAAAATACATCAAGATACCAGTCCAGAAAACATCTTGCATGTGATGAGAAAAACAGCATCCGAAGCTGCTACCTTGTTACCACAGCAAGTGATTCAAAGGACAGAAATGAGATGATGAACATGATTGTGTACAAAACTCTGGACGATAGAAGGCAGCTCCAGGTAAGTTGAGCAGCTGAGGGCCACACACTTTTGATATGCCACTGCAAAATAAAAGATTAACCTTAAGATGAAGTCAGAACCTAACGGTTGCGGCTCGCTAGCAGTCTGTTTGTCTTTTTTCCTCTTTTTTTTTTGTTGTGTGTCGGTGGGATGTTTTTTTTTTTTGGTTGTATATGTGTGGGGGGGTGGTGGTGTGGGTGGGGGAAACCGTTCTCTTTTAGGTCTCTTCCTCACGGTGCGGGGTGCGGCTCGGCCGCGGGGCCTTCCATCGCCCGGCGCGGCTCGGCCGCTGGACTTAACATCGCCCGGTGCGGCTCGGCCGCTGGACTTAACAGTGCCCGGTGCGGCTTGGCCGCGGGGCCTTCCATCGCCCGGTGCGGCTCGGCCGCGGGGCCTAACATCGCTGGCGCGGCTCGGCCACTGGACTTAACAGCGCCCGGTGCGGCTCGGCCGGGGGGCCTAACATCGCCCGGCGCCGCTCGGCCGGGGGGCCTAACATCGCCCGGTGCGGCTCGGCCGGGGGGCCTAACATCGCCCGGTGCGGCTCGGCCGCGGGGCCTAACATCGCTCGGCGCGGCCGCGGGACTTTTCATCGCTGGTGCGGCTCGGCCGCTGGACTTAACATCGCCCGGTGCGGCTCGGCCGCGGGACCTAACATCGCCCGGCTCGGCCGCGGGGCCTTCCATCGCCCGGTGCGGCTCGGCCGCGGGACCTAACATCGCCCGGCGCGGCTCGGCCGCGGGGCCTTCCATCGCCCGGTGCGGCTCGGCCGCGGGACCTAACATCGCCCGGCGCGGCACCGGTACAATGATGGATCTTTTGAAGCATGCAGGGACCACGGACTTTGCCAAGGAGAGGTTGAATATTGTGGTGAGCACTGGAGCAAGCTGAGTAGCACAAGACTTTAGTACTCGCCCAGATATACCATCTGGGCCTCCAGCTTTCCTCGTGTTCACCCGCGTCAGAGCCCACCTCACCTCACCTCATGCTCGGACACCGAGAATGTGTGCACATCCCCGGCGGTGGATCCCCCTCCAGCCTCGCCAGCCAGCGCCCCTTCGGTGCTGTTTTTAGACGGCGAGCTGGTGGTGTTACCCGTCTCAAACCGTGCATAAAAAGAGTTCAGGTCATCAGCTAAGGAGGAGCCGGCACTTCCGGTTGAGGGGTTGCTGGACCTGTAGCTAGTTATAGTCCGTAGCCCCTGCCAAAGGCGCCTGGTGTCCTGCTGCTCCATCTGTGACTCCATCTTTACTTTTCATTACATTACATGTTTACTTTTCTGAGAACACATCTTGATTATAAACAGCATAAAATTGCAGAGTTACACTTGTTTAATCTTCCTTTACAGTAGCTGTGATGAGGAACTATAAAATATTTAGATAAAACTGCTTTAATCTTTCATTGAATAAACACCAGCATCCATTTTTGAGGCAACAAATTTGCTATGATCGATAACTGATTGTGTAAAAACTATTTATTCTGCTAAAGCAGAGGATAAAACAATTAGTTCTCTGGTGATTTACTTCATTGTTCTAATTTTGAGCAGAAACAAACTGTTGGAGGAACTCAGTGGGACAGGCAGCATCTGTGGAAGGAAATGCACGGTCAATGTTTAGTCAGGACTTGGACTGAAGAATGATCCTGACTTTAGACTTTACTTTAGACTTGAGATGCAACCGGAGAAAACCCACGCGGTTACAGGGAGAACGTACAAACTCCTTACGGACAGCATCCTTAGTCAGGATCGAACTTGGGTCTCTGGCGCTACAAGGCAGCAACTCTACTGCTGCGCCTCCACGCCGCCCCCGAAATATCAACTGCGCACTTCCTTTCACAGACACTGCCTGATCCGTTGCGTTCTTTCAGCAGTTTGTTTTTGGCACAAGGTTCCAGTCCCGTGTGTCTCTGGAACAAAGATCTAAATAATCAAGACCTTCGTGGTATGCAATTATTGCACACTTTAGATGAAAATGCCTGGAGGATATGAAAAGTACTTTAAACAGAACATCCTCCTTCACATTGTGGTTACATTGATGAAGAACTCCACAACATTAACTTGTTTTGCTAATCAGCTAACACATAAATTGTCCTCTGGTTTGTCGGCCTACTTGTTGCAAAGCACATTGAGGCAGCAAGAAAAACAATGAATTCTTTTCAGTAAAACATATGATGCAAGGCAGGCTAGTAATTAAGTCACATCTTTGCTCCAGATATTAAAGTTCCGTTCATCCATCAGTAAGGAAATATAAATAGAGTAGAAAGTTTACAAGATTCCCATTATTCACTTTGTGCTAGGTTAGATTATTTGAGTCTATTCCTCCACCATGATCCCCTCTCCTTCTTTACAGCAATGTTACCAGTATACAACTTTAAATGTCAAAATAAACCTAGCCTTATTTCTGATCCAGCTTGTTTCTGGTTGTGATACAAGTATGTTTCTTTGCTGATCACTACAATAGTAAACTAAACTCCCTTCTAATTAAAAGCAAACCTTAAATATCATCCTATGAGAATCAATTAACATTGTTAATCTGTCAAGATGCCCAAATTAAATTCTCCAGGTTTGTGTATCTTCATTCAATCCTGGGACTACCAGTCTGAAAATGTAAGTACATATTTTAAGTAGAAGATTTAAAGTTCAGGCTAACCATTCATGAAATGTAATTAAAAAAATATTGTGAGACTTCTACTATTCGGGGCCAAATAAAGAGTACCAGCACATTTAGTTTAAGCTTATCAGAAATTCCTCCAAACCACCACCAGTATCTGGGTGCAGTGTAAATATACAAGGGCACTCAAGGGGGTAGTAGGCCATTTCACCAGCGTTCCTTAATGCAGCAACTTGGGTTCCTCTCCCAAACCTCCTGCCATTCTAAACACCACAAGGCTCACTTCATACGCCAAGATATCTGCATTAGCCTGCAAAGCAAATAAGAAATTACACTTTGCAACACTTGCAAATTTACAGAAGACACCAGAATTGGTAGTACAGTGGACAATATAAGGATATCAAAGTTTGCAACAGGAAACTTACAACAGATCAGTTGGAAAGGTGGGCCAAGGAATGGCAAATGGAATATAACTGACAAGTGTGAGGTGTTGCACTTTGATATGTCAAACCAAGGCAGGATTTGCACATTAAATGGTAGAGCTCTGGAGAGTCTGGAGGTGCATGGTTCCCTGAGTGGCGAGTCAGGTGGACAGCGTGGCGAAGAAGGTGTTTGACATGCATGTCTTCACTGGGAAAGGTAATGAGTGCAAAAGTTGGGACATCATGATGCAGCTGCATGATTTGTTAGTAAGATCACACTTACTGGACTGTGTGTAGTTCTGGTCACCCAAATCTAGGAAAGTTGCCACTTTGTTGGAAAGGGTACAGAAGAAATTCACCAGGATGTTACCTCGACTTGCCGGCTTGAGTTAAAGGGAGAGATTCAATAGGCTGGATACATTTTCTTAGATGGTAGTATCTGGAATGAGTTGCCAGAGGAAGCTACAGAATTATCACTTTCAAAAAGACATTTGGACAGCTATGTGGATAATAAAGGTTCAGAGACATATGGGCCAAATGCAGGCTAATAAGGCAAACACAAAATGCTAACTTGGTCAGCTTGGACAAAATGGGCTAAAGGGTCTGTTTCTGTGCTGTACCCTACTCCGGGTAAAAGATACTATGCGTTCACCCTGTCTATTCCTCTCATGATTTTGTACACCTCTCTAAGATCACCCCTCAACGTCCTGCGCTCCAAGGAATAACGTTGTAGCCTGCTCAACCTCTTCCTACAGCTCAGGCCCTCAAGTCCTGGCAACATCCTCCTAAATCGTCTGTACTCTTTTCATATCTGCTCTGGAGTAGCTGTTTTTAGTGCCAACCGTACCTGAGTGTCAGCTTCAGCATACACTCTGATCACGTCTTCTGTTCCCGATGGCCGTACAAAGGCTCTTGACAAAGTGTACGTCTTCACCAGACCATCTATTTTCTCCTGCAGCCCTGCAGGAGACACTGCTCTCCTTCCAGCATCCACAGTGGCAATCACTTGTCGGTCAGACACCTAGTACAAGTCGTAACATTAGGCAATGTTAGCAATTTTAAAAATACAGTCAAAGGCCTTCTTCACCACCCTGTCCTTCTGAACTGCAGAATGTTTTTAGAAACAGAAAATAGGCGCAGCAGTTCAATATGTTCATGGCTGATCATCCAAAATCAGTACCCCATTCCTGCTTTTTCCTCATATCCCATGATTCCGTTAGCCCTAAGAGCTGTATCTAACTCTCTTGAAAACATCCAGTGAATTGGCCTCCACTGCATTCTGTGGCAGAGAATTCCAGATTCACAACTCTAGGTGAAAAGGTTTTTCCTCATCTCAGTCCTAAATGGCCTACCCCTTATTCTTAAACTGTGACCCCTGGTTCTGGACTCCCCCAACAGTGGGAACATTTCTCCTGCATCTAGCCTGTCTAATCCCTTAAGGATATTTCATGGAAAAGAAGTAAAAGTAAATAATGTGACCCAACGAAACAACATAGCAATGATGTGGATAGACACAAAGTGCTGGAATAACTCAGCGGGTCAGACAGCATCTCTGCAGAAAAAAGATGGGTGATGTTTCAGGTCAGGATCCTCTTTCAGTCTGAAGAACAGTCCCGACCTGAAACATCACCCATCCTTTTCCCCCAGAGATGCTGCCTGATCTGCTGAGTTACTCCAGCACTTTGTATTTACCCTTGGTATAAACTAGCATCTGACTTCTTTGTTTCTCAAATTAAGGGTCTTTATGCTCTGTCTGAAAGATGGCACCTTGAACTGTGCTGCACTCCCTCGGAATTGCAGTGAAGAGTTAACCTACAGTAGGCTCTCCAAACTCCAAAACTAGAACCCACAACACATTGGACACCGCCCTCAAGTCTTTTCCGTGACAATGCCCCACATCCCTTCAAAACCTCCAATCTTTTAAATGAACATTGTACAAAGCATGGTCTCACCTTTACTTTCAATTGTCTGTTAGGAAGGTCAGTGTAGATGAAATCCCACTGCTGGACAGTCAGACCTTTGATGGATAGAATGGCCTCAATTGTCAGCAGGTCTGATATAGCATCACCAACTGTCTGCAAAGGCAGCATTAACAAGAGCACTTAATAAAGTGAAGGCCTCAACATCCTCTTCAAACCTCAAGGTAGATCATTCAAAAAAGTATAATCCAATATATCTATTCGTACTTCCTATCAGGAAGAGAAAACGTTGCCAAAACAGATCGATTATGTTTACACTACTCCAATGCGGCTGAGAGGGAATTGGGTAATTAGATGGCGAGGAAAGATTTGCTAGACTGTACAGAAAGACCCGATGGGTGGAACCAGAGAGTTGCTGTGGGGAGAGGTAGTAAAGCAGCAAAGCTGTACTATAATGGCATTGAAACAACACCCGGGACAGGTACATGGAGAGGAAAGGTTTGGAGGGAAATGGGTCAAATGCAGGTAAATTGGACTAGTGTCGATGGGACATCTTGGGGGGGCATGAACAAGTTGGGCCAAAGGGCCTGTTTCCATGCTGTAGGACTCTCACTCTGCAGCCATAATCAACCAAATAGCCTCTATCTATGCTATAACTCTATAGGTCCTTGCCGCGTTATGATCGTCCAAATGAACATATGGATGTTTGCACTAGTGGGAGTCCAGTACCAGAAGCCATAGTCTCAGAATAAAAGGACGTACCTCTAGAAAGGAGATGAGGAGGAATTTCTTTAGTGGTGAATCTGTGGAATTCATTGCCACAGAAGGCAGTGGAGGTCAAGTCAATGGATATTTTTAAGGTGGAGATTGATAGATTCCTGATTAGTACAGGTGTCAAGGGTTATGGGGAAAAGGCAGGAGAATGGGGTTGATAGGGAGAGATAGATCAGCCATGATTGAATGGTGTAGACTTACTGGGCTGAATGGCCTCATTCTGCTCCTAGAACATATGAAGTGTTTGGGAGACTCGGGGTGGATGGGGGACAGATTTGCTGTCTGCTGCTGGCACCTTCCACCAGATGGAACACTTCCACATGCCTGCTCTCCCCGCCACTCACTCCGACCCCAAGCCACAATGATCAGGGGCTGGGTCAGGCTAAGCAGAGCCAGGAGCGCCAAGTGGACTCGCACACTGAGACGGTGAGGCCGGCTGGCAGCCGCCCTCCCCACTCGTTTCCCTGTCAGTGCTGTTCCTGTGCTCTCACACATCGTTCCAGTTTATTTACGACTCGCACAGTTTGGGTTACGAACAGTTCTCGGGCACGGAAGCCTGGCTAGATCTTGTTAAGACCTCTACTATAGAATGTCAATATTCACATTTTCTAGGCTTACCTATCCAGTGTCGCCAACGTCCACCCCGAGCTCCCTGTTCTGCTGCAGCAAGCAAATACCAGCAGCTTCCACCCACAAGGAGGCATAAATTCCTTAATCCAACCTCTATTAGCGCTCCATTAATTAAATTATCCTCCTGTAGCTCATCGTGAATCAATGGAATAGCAAATTACAATATGCTTTGCTGCCACGTTTCACTCACCTGGTTGATCAGGTCAATGGTATTTTCAAGCATTTTGGCTGCATTGCTTTTCTCTCTCGTTTGGCTCTGGTCCTGGGCCATCTGCCGGATTTTGCTCTCAGCTGTTTTACTGAAGAGGACCTTAAGTTGGAATAAACAGGCCAGGACATGTCATATTTGCTTGATAGAGTATTGCTGAAAGTGTAATTCTTAATTCCAGGTACACCTTTAAATCAATCTATCCTTTATATCGGACAGAGAGACTGCATTTCCAATATCAGGATTTCTTATTTCCTCAAATGAATAATACCAATTTCTCATCAGCATTACTCATGTTGTATTGCATGCAATTTGCAATGCTATTTTTGATTTGAAAAACAAATCCACTTACAAACACATTTAATGTAACTGTAATGGGGACACGAGGGACTGCACATGTTGAAATCTTCAGCAAAATGCAAAGAGCTGGTGAAACTCGGTGGGTCAGGCAGCATCAGTCGGAATTGGACAACCGATGTTAATGGCTGGGACCCTTCCTCAGGCTGATGGAGTAGGGGGGGATGAAGCTGGAAAAGAGAGGTGGGGCAGAGCAAAGCTTGGCGAGTGATAGGTGGGTACAGGTGAGGGGGGGTTTTGATCAGCAGATAGGTGGACTGGAGGTGAGGGGGGGTTTGATCAGCAGATATATATAAGAAAATAACTACAGTTGCTGGTACAAATCGATTTATTCACAAAATGCTGGAGTAACTCAGCAGGTCAGGCAGCATCTCGGGAGAAATTCTCGGGAGCATTCTCCCGAGATGCTGCCTAACCTTCTGAGTTACTCCAGCATTTTGTGAATAAATAAATTTGATCAGCAGATAGGTGGACTGGGGGTAAGCACACTTTTCTGCGAGTCTACCATTATTTCCAGCAGATAACCCAAGAGTAATCCTCACCTTCGTCTTTTCATATCGTCGGATGTTTTGTGGTCACGTACGTAATTATTCTGTGCAGAATGTAATAACTCATTTTTGCACACCGCAGCAAGGTGATCAAATTAAAATTAAAACTCAAAGCAGTGGCACATTTACATGCCTATTCTGAGCCACCAGTGTTCGTTATTCTGCTCACCTGACGTTCTTACCATAACCTCATAAGGAGAAAGTGGGTGGTCAAGACAGGTACTGTGCCCAATCTGCGTTCTCCTGTAACTGGGTACCGAAATGTGTAACAACCACAACAATTATATCTTGTGATCATTCTGTGCTCTGTAAACCCACTCGGCAAACAAATCACTATGTTGAGAAATTTGCCTTATCTATGTGGAATCAGTCATACAGCATGGAAACAGGCTCTTCGGCTCAACTCGTCCATGAGACTCAGATGTCCCATCTACACTAGTCCTACCTGTCTGCGTTGGGCTCATATCCCTCGAAACCTTTCCTCTCCACGTGCTCCGTGTCTTTTCAATGTTGTTATTGTACCTCCTCTGACAGCTTATTTCATATACCTACCACCTACTGTGTGCAAATGTTGCCCCTCAAGTTCGTATTAAATCCTGCCTCTCTCACCTTAAACCAATATCCTCTGGTTCTTGATTTCCCTACCTTGTGTGAAAGATCTGTGAAATTCATCATTTCTATTCCCCTCATCTGCTCTCTAAGGAATAAAGTCTTCGCCTGTCCACTCTCCCTATAGCTCAGGCCCTCAAGTCCCAGCAACATCGTCATGAATCTTCTCTGCACTTTCTAGCTTTATGACAGATTTTTAATCAATTTATGGGTTAATCAATTTCTTTTAATTTTTATGTATTCTGCCTTTAGTATAACAACTCAATTCCAAAGATCATGCAACCTTTGTACACTGCAAGGGATGAGATAAACTCTTCATTCAAAGTCACTTACAGTGCCGTGACCATTTGCTTCAAAGTAAACCCCAATGTCAAATTCCTGAGCTTTATGGTGCAAAAACTTCACTCCTGTGTTCACACAGTGTACAGGAACCTGAGAAAAACCACAGGTATACACATTAGAAGTCAGGCAACAGACACACGGTTATTTAAAGCCATAATGGCTTGGCATCTATACGTAACGTGATTTGTATTACTCTTGACTGATTTTTGGAACTCCATCCAATAAAATTACATGATAAGGCAATGGTACTCTGTGTTATAGAACCATACAGCAGGAAAGAGATTGGAGAAACAGGGAACCACAGATTTTTTAAAAAGGCACAATTCTGGAGTAACCCAGCAACTGAAAAACATGAATAGGTGATGTTTTGGGCCAGCATATTCCTTCAGACTGAACATCACCAGGGGAACCTCATCAGTCTGAAGGGTCCCTACAGAAACATCACCTATCCATGTCCTCTAGAAATGCTGCCTGACCCGCTGTTACTCCAGCAGTTTGTTTCTTTTTTAGCAGGAAAGGGATTCTTGGGGTCCATGCTATCCTTCAAACATGAATTTACACTAATCCCATTTTATCCTCCTAATTGTTCATCAATTGTCCCGCTCCCCAAATTCCATCCACTCCTGACACACTTAGGATAATTTACAGAGGCCAATTAACCTATCAGCCAGCTGCCTGGGATGAGAGAAAACGAGAGCATCCAGAGGAATGACACACGGTCACTGGGAGAACATGCAAACACCCCACAGATAGCACCCGAGGTCAGGATTGAATTTGGATTGCTGGAGCTCTGTAGCTTTACTAGCTAAACCAGGGTGCCCACCATTGTGAGCAGTTTGCATAAGTATTACAGATTGAGTAATAATCCATTCTCAGAATCTGATTACCTTCATGACATCTTCGATGTATCTTGTTGAGCTGCCATTTGCATAGGCAGTCTGTACCACTGCTATCTGCACATCTAAATCTGCCTAAGCAAGAAGAGTACAATTACTACTGTTAATGGCTACAGTTAGCTCAGGTACAATAATTATGGAACCTTGCAGATGTATTTATATACATCTCTTGCCACTCCAAAGTGAAGTTATGATGTTTGTTTGGGAATTAGGAGGCGATCAAAATCTGCAGCCAAACAATTAAACTCACTGCTCCAAAGTCCAAACTCTGCTCATTCAGGATACAATCCTATAACAACACTGTGCTGCATTTACATTTGCTGAAAACTCTTGTAATCACACGGTATCAAGTGCATGGGAGACACTTTCTGCCAAACTAGAAATGCTCCACTTTAATTTCTCCCTAATTGATTTCATTTTTCATTTTCCAATGGGTTAACCTAATTGGAATTTAATTGGTATTGGTTTATTATTGTCACATGTACCAAGATACAATGAAAACTTTGTTTGCGTGCTAACAAATCATATTGTATGAGTGCAATCAAGCCATTGAAAATGCCAGGACAAAAATACCACAGTGCAGAGTATAGTGTTATAGAATTATAGCATTAGTTAGAGAAAGTGTAAATAAAAGAAAATGCAAGCTCTGCATTGAGGTAGGTTGGGAGATCGGGACTACACCCTAGCTTATAGGACTGTTCTGTCTGATAACAGCAAGGAAGAACGCGCTTTCAAGCATTTGTATCTTCTGCTCAACTAGAGGCTGGGGGTCGGAAGAGGGAATAACCAGGGTGAAAATGGTCCTTGATTATGTTGACTGATTTCCTGAGTCAGCATGAACTTTAGATGGAGTCAGAGGCAGGGGGAAGGACAAGTTCTCAGGTGAACACAATAAACATATTGTATCACAACAAACAAGAAAGATGAAATGGAAATAACTGCAGGGGTGCACAGAGTATTTTAAAGGCCATTCTTAAAACAATTTTTGGCATTTTGAAGCAAAGCAGGGACCAACAGATTTAAATTAAGGATTACCAACAAACCATGTCCCCATAACACAGCAAACCAAGAATGCACATTCCATTCGTGAAAATAACTAACCTAAATATCACTCATCGTAAGGCTGCAAAACAGAATAGCTGTATAGAAGGGGTAAATACAATGAGGAAATACTAAAGGAAAGCAAACGACTAAATCTTTAGTTAATAAACTTAAGCCCAGCCACTGCCAAGGTCATGCTGACAACTGGGGCAACTTAAATGACACTGAGACAGCTTCGACCTTCCTGCATCCCACGCTGCACTTAACTAGCACTGTACACTCTCAGTCGAAGGCCCATCCTTGATATTGGTTTTCCAGTTATTGGAGACACAAAAGACTGCAGAAGATGGAATCCAAAGCAACCAAACAATCTGTGGAGGAATTGAAGTAGGTCAAGCATGTGTGTGTGTGTGGAAGTGGAGGGAAGGGGGGGGAGGAATTTGTCTACCTTTTGAGTCAAGACGCTGCATCAGGACTGAGAGTGGAGATGGACAAGACGGAGGGATGAGGCAGGAGCTAGAAGAGAACATGTGTAGGAAGGAACTGCAGATACTGGTTTTAACCAAAGGTAGACCAAAAATGCTGGAGTAACTCAGCGGAACAGGCAACATCTCTGGAGAGAAGGAATGGGTGGTGTTTCGGGTCGAGACACTTTTTCAAAGGGGATATGTGGATCCAGGAAGGGTGAAGGACGATGGACAGCTAGGGGGAAGAGAGGCCAATGGCGGAGACAGCTGCTGGAAGGTGATAAAAGGGAACAAAAAGACTGCCAGTGCTGGAGTCTGGTGTAAGTAAGGATGGTGATAATGGGAGCCATTAGGTGAGGTGGGGTGGTGGGTAAAATGAGCAATAATTGCAAGGCATTTCACTTCCCCTCCCACCACAACCCCCCCGTCCCCCGTCCCTTTTCCACTTAACCCCCTCCACCATCCACAACCCTATCACCCATTTTCTCTCTCCCCCCCCCCCCGGTTTCATCCATCTACCACCCATGCTCTCTACCCAGCAGATTCCCTTCCCCTATCTGCCCGCATCTTCCCCATTGTCTTTAGACACAGAAAATCTGAAGTGAAGTCAGAAAGCCTGCTCAGCTCGGCCCTGGGACTTTCCATCACCCGGTGGGGGCTTCAAAAGTCGGGAGCCTCGATCGCCTCGTGGCACCACGGGAGAAGAATGAGGAGGAGATGAGACTTTTCTTTGCCTTCCATCAGTGAGGGTGTGCCTGGAGCAATCACTGTGATGGCTGTTTGTGTTAAAATTGTAATTAATAATAATAATAATAATATTCATTTATTGTCATTGCAACGAGTACAACGAAATTAAAAAATAGCCAATCCTGACGGTGCGTACAAACATATATGCAATAAATGCAAAAACAAATAAATACATAAATACAATTAAATACAATTATGTTAAGTACAAAGATTTTTTAGTGTTGCCTAGTGCAAAGGTAGTGTTCAGTTCTCGTATGGCCCTGGGGTAAAAACTGTTCTTAAGTCTGTTTGTTCGGGATTTTATCGACCTGAAACGTCGACCAGAGGGCAGATGAACAAACAGACGGTGGCCGGGGTGGGATGGATCTTTTATTATTTTGCCTGCTCTACTGAGGCAGCGTAGGCTGAACAGGTGCTCCAGGGAGGGCAGTGAGCAGCCGATGATTTTCTGGGCCGTCGTGATGACCCTCTGAAGGGCCTTCCTGTCCTTTTCTGAGCAGCTGGCATACCATGTGGTTATACAGTATGCCAGCACACTCTCGATGGAGCAGCGATAGAAGGACAACATGAGCTTCTCCTGCAGGTTGGTTTTCCTGAGGATCCTCAGGAAGTGGAGTCTCTGCTGTGCCTTCTTTACTGTGGTGATGGTGTTGGTAGACCAGGTGAGATCCTCTGCGATGTGCGTACCCAGGAACCTGAAAGCTGGTACCCTTTCCACACAGACCCCATTGATGTAGAGTGGGTCGTAATCTCCACTGGTTTTCCTAAAGTCAATTATAAGTTCCTTTGTTTTGGAGGAGTTCAGGACCAGATTGTTCACTGAACACCATGCTGCCAGCCTTTGGATTTCATCCCTATAGGCTGTCTCATCTCCTTCTGAGATGAGTCCAACCACAGTCGTGTCATCCGCGAACTTGATGATGGTGTTGGTGGGATGGGTGGGGGCGCAGTCGTGAGTGTAGAGGGAGTAAAGGATGGGGCTCAACACACAGCCCTGTGGTGAGCCGGTGCTCAGTGTAATGGTGGAGGAGAGGTGAGGGCCTATTTTGACTGTCTGGGGGCGGTTGGTCAGAAAGTCCTTGATCCATTTGCAGATGGTTTGGGAAAATCCAAGGTCGGAAAGTTTGGTGACCAGTCTGCTCGGGATGACCGTGTTAAAGGCAGAGCTGAAGTCGAGGAAGAGCATCCTCACATAGCTCCCCTGGTGTTCAAGGTGGGTCAGTGCAGTGTGAAGAGCAGTGTCGATGGCATCCCCTGTAGACCTATTTGCTCTGTAGGCAAACTGGTGTGGGTCGAAGGTGGGTGGGAGGCTGGCTTTGATGTGCTGCAGGACCAGTCTCTCGAAGCACTTTGTGATGACCGGTGTGAGTGCTACCGGACGGTAGTCGTTAAGACTGCTGATGACAGACTTTTTCGGCAGTGGGATGATTATGGCGGACTTCAGGCAGCGAGGGATGGTGGATTTTAAAAGGGACAGGTTGAAGATTTTTGTGAAGACCTCAGATAATTGGTCTGCACATTCCCTCAGCACTCTGCCCGTCACACCATCGGGGCCTACTGCCGGACTCTGACGTGAGAGGACGCTGGCGCTATTTGTTCGCCGCTTCTCCGTCAGGACAGTTCGTCTGTTTGTTTTTACGTCATTACTGTTTTGTAAAGCGTCTTTGAGCACTTGGAAAAGCGCGATATAAAATAAATGTTTTTTATTATTATTATTATAAAGCGTTGGGAACAAACACAAAAAGCTGCAGTAATGCAGCGGGTAAGGAAGCATCTCTGGAGAAAAGGAATAGGTGTCGTTTCGGGCTTAGACCCTTTCCACAGTCAGTCCGACTGAAACGTCACCCATTCCTTTCTCCAGAGATGCTACCTGTCCCCCTGAATTACTCCAGCATTTTGTGTCTGTCTTTTCTAATTGTCGTTTTTAAAGATAATGACTGAATTTGTTTTTGAAAAATATATCCCAGTGAGCTGATAGAGAAAAAAAACTTTAGAGACACAAGTAACTGCAGATGTTGGAAGACAAAATAAAAGACACTAAGTGCTGGAGTAACTCAGTAGGCCAAGCCAGGAAAAATAAATATGTTTTTAAATAATAAGAAAAGGGGGGAGTGGAGAGAACAAAGGCATTATTATAATTTAGAGACCAATCCTTTTGGTGCTGTCTAATTAATCGATGAATGAAGACACGTGGAGGCAGGTGAAGAATTAGAAGATTAAGCTGGAACTGTAAGGTACAGAAAACAGCCGTTTTTGGAACAGTGGCGCAACAGGTAGAGGCACTACCTCACCATTTAGAACGGAGATGAGGAAGAACTTTTTCAGTCAGAGAGTGGTGAAGGTGTGGAATTCTCTGCCTCAGAAGGCAGTGGAGGCCAGTTCGTTGGATGCTTTCAAGAGAGAGCTGGATAGAGCTCTTAAGGATAGCGGAGTGAGGGGGTATGGGGAAAAGGCAGGAACGGGGTACTGATTGAGAGTGATCAGCCATGATCGCATTGAATGGCGGTGCTGGCTCGAAGGGCTGAATGGCCTACTCCTGCACCTATTGTCTATTGTCTATCGCCAGAGACACGGGTTCGATCCTGACCTCGGGTGCTGTTTGTGCATCAGGTAGCATCTCTGGAAAACATACCTTGGCAAGAAGTTCTTTTAGAAATGTAATTATTAAAGTTGCAATCTTATCACCATCAAGGAGGTGGAAACACCCAGATTCATCAATGTAATAATATACAATTCTGTCAGCATCACCGTCAAATGAGCAGCTTCGTTCATTTGCCTTCATATCCAAACCTGCAGCGATTCAAAGTGCAGCTGTTAACATTTTCTACAGTGACAGGACAGACATTAAACAGAAGCCCTCCTTCCTTTAGCAATGACATTGTCTAATGATCACTCATGCAGAAATACCAGCAAGGTCGCCAGCATAATAAAGGACTAGTCTCACTCTCCCTTCTCCCCTCGCCAATCAGACAACAGGTACAGAAGTGTGAAAACACACACCTCCAGATTCAGGGGCAGTTTCTTCCCAGCTGTTATCAGGCAACTGGACCATTCTATCCCCGACTAGAGTGCGGTCTTCACCTCCCACAGTCTAGGATCCTCCCGCTGCTGGACATTAGGAGGCAGGGTGTGGTAGAGACGCCCCTCAAATCAGGGAAGGGATTTCACCCCAGAGGGCACGAGTGGCAAGGGTGTCGGGTAAGATTTGTAAACACTACGTTACGACGCAATGGATGTATGCCTCTGAGAATGTCGGAAGAGTTTTTATAGCTAAAGTTATAGCTAAAAAATGACCTTAAAAAATAACATTAAAACTTGCCTTGAGGTGGCTTCTGTTGAACTTTTACAAAGTCCGCACCACAGAGGTAGTTGAGTTTGCCAGTTGTACCATCATTACACAACTTTAACTTCAGCTTCTTCTCAAGATAAGGCTCCAATTCATTTAGCTTTAGCGCACCTATCCCATTTGCCCCATCCACATTCAGTTGTCTCATTTCTTCTGGATGGCAGGGTACCTGTAGCAGATGAAATATTGAGATACATCAACAATGTGTTTGAGACAGATTTCACAAAAACTCATTCTCATTCGACTATCTCAGTAAATTATACTTTCCATTAGACAGAGGAGCAGAATTAGGCATTGGGCCCATCTAGTCCGCTCCGCCATTTGATCATGGCTGGATCATTTTCCCTCTCTCCTGCCTTCTCCCTGTAACACTTCACGTCTTAACTATTCAAAGCGTTTCAGTTTAAGACCCACAGATTACTCAAAACACAAAGTGCTAGAAAAACTCAGTGGGTCAGGCAACATCTATGGAATAATGGACAGGTGATGTTCCAGTTTGGGAAACGTCGCCTGTCCCTCCCTCCACAGATACTGCCTGGCCTGTTGAATTTCTCCAGCACTTAGCATTTTTTACTTTGAATGTAATCTTCAGCTTCATTCTTTATGAGAGAGAGTAGGGTCACAGATGAACCAGCTGAAGAACACTCCCAATTATGTTCTGGATCCCAGGTGCTTAACCTACATCTATCACATGCACCCTCTACAGGGAAAGCCTTTCCCTTGATTGCTGGCCCATTGTGCATGATCAGAAGACCAACGAGATAAGTCCAAAATAAGGAACTGATAAAGCTGTGATCAATTAATAAATAACACTCAAAGGATAGTTCTGTTCATCCGGGTTCGATCTTGAATACGGGTGCAGTCTGTACAGAATTTGTACGTTCCCCCTGTGACCACCTATGTTTTCTCCGGTGCCCTCCCACACTCCAAAGATGTGAAGGTTTGCAGGTTAATAGGCTTCGGTAAAATTGAAATTGTCCCTCATGCGTAGCATACGGGGATCGCTGGTCGGTTTCCACACTGCGTCTCTAAACTAAACTAATCAATCACACTGCTGTCAAATTTAGACATATTTAGTAGAATTTGGATTTTAATTGACAATTTGAATCGGTATTTAAAAAAAAAAATCAATTCTTCTTATAGATAGAAAAATAAAATACCTGCTTAGTCAAGGCAATAAATGCACGAGAAAGTTTCTGGTAATATCCTTCGACTGTTGCAATTCCATACTGCTCCATGGTATTCCGACAACAAACCATATAGTGCAGCTGTGGAGTGCTGACAAGACCATAGTCTGCAACAAAGCGAATCACATAATTTAAAACTAAACGCTTAACATCAATCCGACATTTAATCTTTTCAGTGCTGGCAATCGCAGCACCAGAATATCCAGGGCCCCTGTTTTGTGAATTTAGTGGCAATACAATGTGATCCAAGAGTTTAAAAGAGGATGTGAAAATAGCACAATTGCTAGAGTAACTCAGCGGGTCAGGCAGCATCGATGGAGGACATGGACAGGTGATGTTTCTGGACCATTCTACTCAAAATGTCAGCTATCTATGTCCTCCAGAGATGCTGCCTGACCTGCTGCATTACTCCAGAACTTTTGTGTGTTTTTTTTAAAGTGTACTTTGACAAGCATTTTTAAAGATTGTGTTTTTCCACTGGACGTTCTGCACTTGATTGCAACTAATCTTTATATTTGTCAACATTTTGGGAGTCATCCAGTAGTGGTTGTGCCGTGAATCACGGCTGAAGAGTTAAAATATAATTTTAACATTCAAACAGAACAAAATGTACATTCCGAGATCACTTTTGGAAGATGCAACTGTTATCCTAACCTCAGCACATACCTTGATAAGCTCCTCCTAAGACACATACACCATCAACAACAGCCTGGGAAAGCTCTAGGCTACTGGGCCTGAAGATGAAAAACATTCAGAACACAAAATTACAGGATCAGAATACTGACAGACACACGCACACAAAGAAATAAATGTAGCTTATCTTGGTTAAATAAATAAACAAACCATACAGCAGGAAAGTAGGCCATGTATTTTGGTCATTTAAAGCTTCTTATAAATCTCTTCATAAAATTGAGCCATAAATTGATAATTAATTGGTAACTATTGTTTGAATTAATTTACATCTCCAACAATATCATATTTTTTCAATCAGAAAACTCAAAGCCTAAAGACAAATAGACATATAGGTGTGTAGGAGATAAAGACATAAAGGGAACAACATGTTTCGGGTTGAGACCCTGCAGACTGAAGGAGGGAGGAGAAAGTTGGAAGGGAGGTGGGGGCAGGTATGTAATTCACTTATTATTTTATACAATGCAAGCAATATGATGGATTAATGATGTTATTATGAACAGCCAGAATCTGGGCCATGGGTAGAAATTTAAGAGGGACTGCAGGGGCAACATCCTGAAAATGTGCTGATCGGTTAGTTAACTGCTTTAAATATCCTCCCTTTGTGTAGGTAATTAACAAAAAAACAAAGGGGAGTTGATGAGCCCGAGAGAGACAAAATTGCAGATGGTACATGGCGAATGGGATTGATGGGATAGCTCTGCTGGAAACCTGGATTGACTTCATGGGATAAATGGACACCTTCTGTGTCGATCTGAAGAAATAAATATATAGATGAATAAAGTGAGTTCACTAGTAACAAGAATCATTAAACTAAAGGAATGTTATAAAAACAATCTAGTTCACTAATATGATAAGGTCATAAGTGATAGTAGAATTAGGCCATTCGGCCCATTAAGTCTATTCCGCCATTCAACCATGGCTGATCTATCCCTCCTAACCCCGAATGTTCTACAGAGCAGGAAATGTTTTACAAGATACGTATCCCATCCACCATTAATATTAATAACCAGCAGTTGACAAAAACTGCTATTCAGCATCACCGCACTTGTTTGGTTTTGCCTTTCCAAACCTCTGCCAATGCTGGAAGTGCAAACAAACACGATAAATAAATATGACATACTTCTAATGGCCAAGGTAAATGTCTACAAATCAGATGGTGGTCTGAAGGCTCCCAACCCATAATATCAACTATCCATGTTCTCCAGAGATGCTGCTTGATCCGCGGAGTTACTCCAGCACTTTGTCTTTTTTTTGTAAACCCGTGTCTGCAGTTCCTTGTGTCAACATTTGTATGAGAAACAGAGTCGATGCTTCAGGTCAATGATGCTTCATCCAATGAAGGGCCTTCAACTGGAAACAGTGACAGTGCTTTGCTTACCATGGATGTTGTTGCATTTGTTGAGCACTTCTGGTATTTTCTGGTTTTATTTCAGATTTCCAGCATTTGAAAGTTTTATTGTTCAAAATGGTCGCCTATATGCATAGAACAAGTTGCCAAACTGCCTACATATTGTTCAGGCTCTGTATTCTCTTTTGACTCCAAAATTCATAACCGTTTTCATCAGTACTGCTTCCAAAAATTTGTACAAAACTACAGCAGGCCAAAATCTCAAATATTTGTGTTCTTAAGATATCTAACGGTGCAATTGCCTGTGATAGTTCAGGTGTTGAAGCGTACGGCAGAGCAGGAATTGTATCTGTCCAGTAGATCATGGGTTTTGCAGCAAGTTTGATGCCTTGAACTTCAAAGACCCTTTTGCTCAATCAACCAAGGCTTCGCTGATGCATTGAAGACAATGGAGAATTTCATCATCAACGGTGAATTGTTTTCGAGATGAGGAGATACCACAATAGAAGTAATACCAAATTCACAAATAGCAAAAAGTTCCCTTCTTGCTACACTAATCAGATTAAAATTATCACATACAAGCACAAAATCAAATCACCTGATGAGTCTTTCACACTCCCACAAAATAAGAAATAAACTAGATGTTCTAAGATTCCAGCTGCAACTGTAATCCCAGAACCATAACACATACCGTGTGTCTCTACCAAGAAATATCCGAGCCACATCTTGCAGGTTCACAGATTCCTTTTCAATGATATTGGTTAAGACAGATTTTAAATTCTGGTCTTCTGCATTTGCTAACTGGGTGGCATATGCTTCCCAGGCTGATGCAAGCATCTCTCCATGAGGATCAACTAATTTCACTCCATTGTCTTCCTGTAATGGAAAGGAATAATTTAATATGGCTCTGTAAAAGAAATTAAGACGGTCTGAGGTAGAGATGTTGACTCATACTGTGTTTTCAGCTTTGTATGTTATTTTTCTGATTTCCTGCTGCTCAATTAATGTGATCAATGCGCAGACTTAATGTGTTGCTGGTAATTGCCACCAAGGATACAAAGCTTGGTGGCAGTGAGAGTTGTGAGCAGTATGTGAAGAGGATGCAGATTCACAGCAGGTTGTGATATAGTATAGTTAATAACTAACAATAACAATAGACAATAGGTGCAGGAGGCCATTCGGCCCTTTGAGCCAGCACTGCCATTTAATGTGATCATGGCTGATCATTCTCAATCAGTTCCCCGTTCCTGCCTTCTCCCCATACCCCCTGACTCCGCTATCCTTAAGAGCTCTATCTAGCTCTCTCTTGAATGCATTCAGACAATTGGCCTCCACTGCCTTCTGAGGCAGAGAATTCCACAGATTCACAACTCTCTGACTGAAAAAGTTTTTCCTCATCTCAGTTCTAAATGGCATACCCCTTATTCTTACTATAATTTACTATACAATAATTTACTATACAATAAATTACTATACACAAATACATGCAAACTTCACCCTACCAGAGACCTTTTGACACAATATTGAGTCAAATGCTGCTTTATTGTCAAGAGCTGTCATTCTCACATCGAAGGTATTTATTTCACAAAATGCTGGAGTAACTCAGCAGGTCAGGCATTCTCACATCCATGTTGGAATTCAGCTCTATCATGTATGTCTGAACCAAGACAGTAATGAAATCTTAAGCAAAGTAGCCCCAACAGTACAGAAAATTAGGAAAAATTAGCCGATTATCTGTGAGTGAATCTTAATTGTTTGCACTGTTGACACCCCCCCTTTCATTACTGTTTTGCTAAAGGGATAGTAAATTAATGGGTGCTAACTGACCCAACTGGATATGTCCTGCTTTTTGTGGGCAAGACATTGTGATTTTCCATACCTTTGGTGAAATTAGTGTTATGGTTCTAATGGGATCACAGTTGCCAGTTTTTAGCAACTACACATTCAGAATGATCAAATTCAAATTAGAATGATGAATAGCCAGCTTCCCTTTAAACGCACACATTGACCGTGGAGAATTACCTCTGGGTTATGTGAGGCTGTGACCATTACACCGATGGTACTTGCAGTTTTCTTTGCCCTCAGGACCGCCAGCAGGCCCATTCGATACATTACATGATCGAGTTGTTCTGCCTTGGCTCGGAAACCTGCTGTGCCGTATTCAAGAACTAGCCCCACAGGTTTAGGATGCTGTCCAGAAATCATCTCTATGTCTTCAAAATAAGCCATGCCTGCACCGAGAAATTAAAGCTCGAGATAAAAATAGTAGAAATGGGAAAATGTCACGTGTCTGCAACAAAACAATTTAGTGTTTAACTACAAGGCCTGAGGTAACAATGTTGTCTTTGCAAGAACTGTATGATTACTGAAATCTGTACTTTCCCTTCATTCACTATGAATCTCGATAGCATACACATAAGCTGGAATTCAGCTAACATGCTTGAAATAGTCTGAATCCCAAGTACATGTTTTGCTTCCAAACATCGTAATTTTATGCCTTAAACAGTATGTTTTAAATATTGCTGGTTATATAACAGGTTTCCCTTTAAATCTTACAAATCATTTTAGAACCATCCATCGACAAGATATGAATGGGTAGACTGTATGTCGATATATCTATACAGGTACTAGGACAGGTTAATAAGTGTTAAAAAGGCATAGGGGCCTTTGCTTTTTCATACAAGATAAAGAATAAATGAACAGGAATGTTACAATACGTAACATTTTAGTAACTAGTAAAATTATCATGCATTTTACTAGTTAGTGTCATCCCAGTAATCTGTACAGTTGTGGTTATATTACTGAACAGGTGTACAAGAATGCAAAAGAGATTTACAAAATGCTGGAGTAATTCAGCGGGCCAGGCACTATCTCTGGAGAACATGGATAGGTGACATTTTGGGTCAGGATCCTTCTTCAGACTGAATGGCACTGGGGATGAAATGTCATGGGCGCCATGTTCTCCTGAGATGCGACCAGACCCAGAGTTAGTTCAGTACTTTGTGTCTTTTTTTTTGTAAACCAGCATCTGCAGATGCTTGTTTCTTCAGATTTACAAACATGTTGCCAAGACAAAAAAAATTTAACTGAGGAAATATTGGATAAGCCTTTAACTCCAAGATATCCGAGATGTCCTTGAAACAGAGACCAAAGCATCCCTTTAAGATGAGAAAGAGATTCACTTGCATGTCTGCCAACCACACCTCTTGCATTTGGTGCTCTCAACTGGCTTCCTCTACATCAAAGATGCTAAGAGCAGATTAAGTGCAATTTTGCCCAGCACCTATGCTTTGTCTACAATGGCTTTCTAGAACCATTTTATTTCCTCTTCCAATTCCTTTGCTGATTTTGGCCCTCTCCATTGGCAGGAAGAGGCCGAACACAAACTAAAGGCGCAGGTGGACTGAAAGAGCAAGGGGAGAGCCAGTATAAGTAGGACACGGTGCGAGTCCCTTCACAAAACCCGTGTCCATTTCCTCCACAGATGCTGCCTGACCGGCCATGTTCCTCCAGCATTTTGGGTTTTGATCAAAATGTCAACAGTTCCAGTTCCTAGAATCCCAACTGTCCCCAGGATGACCATCCTCGGAAGACCGTCCCTAGGAGGTCCCATCCCCAGGAAAGACCTGTCCCCACGGGGACCATCCTAGGAGGACCCATCTTTTTTTCCCCAAAAATATATTTAATCAATTATTTACAACAATAATATTGACAATACAAACAGTTAGAACACACCCACAACCAAATACAAAAAATACCAAATAATCTTAAATATTCCTAAATACCAAATATACTAAATATTAAATAACTATACTACAATCCTAGTGTAGAAAGAAACTGCAGATACTAGTTTTACACCAAAGATAGACACAAAACGCTGGAGTAACTCAGGCAGGACAGGCAGAACCCGAAACGTCACCCGTTCCTTCTCCCCTGAGAAGCTGCCCGTCCCATTTTGTCTATCTTCGATCTACTCCAATCCTGGTCCAGGATGTATCTGACCGCCCGCGGTGCCCAGAGGTCCTCGATCCCCTCCCTCATGGTGCCTGTGGACACCGCACGTTCCTTTTCGAAGGACACCATGGCATAGACGCGACCCCGGAAAGCGGGCAGGCAGTCGGCTGTGGCTGTGCCCTTGTCTGCCTGGCGCCGTGACCCATGAATGGCCAGCTTGACCAACCCAGGTGCAAAACAACCAGGACACCCTCGGTTCTACCCACTCCCCTATGCACGGGATGTTCAAAGATGAGAACGATAGGGCTTGAAGTGCAGCCAGAAGAGAAGCAGCCCCTTCAAATACTCAAAAAGGGGCTGCAACCTCACACACTCCATGTCGGCAGGGAAGTGGCAAATGGCACATCCTGAGGAGGTCCATTCCAGTCCGCTGAGGGTCTCCGTCCCCTGGAGGACCATCCTCGGAGCCAGGTCCGGTCCACTGGAGGACCATCACGTCGTCAGGCTTCATGTGTGTCGGTAGACGCGATCGGTGCAATTTAAATCGGAACTACCATCAGCCCCTTTCCTTCCTACCTCGTCGTGGGGACAGCCTCCCGTCCGCAGTGGTACACAACTGGCGCCGGGGTCCGCAGCGGAGTTGAGGCCGACGGCCCAGGGGAGCGCGCGGGAGGTCAAACAACTGCCACCATTCCCGCCACGTCCTTCCCGTCCCCGCCGCCGGGCCGCGCATGCGCGGCGGCGTGTGTGGGATCGCCGGGAAAAGCCACGGGTTTGTGTGGAGATACTTTCCATAATCACATTGTTGCCCCTGTCTTTCCTTCTCTAAAAATAATATATTCTGCTGCACTCTCTACAATGTATGAAATTGTAATATTATAATTGGGTTGCCCAGTCTGAATGTGTAGTATAGACAGAAAATGATGTATAGGAAGGAACTGCCAGTTTACGCTGAAGATATTAGGGGGTTGCACGTAAGGTCAAAGTGCGTGTCGCACGGAGTCGCTCAAGCCATCTGGAGGACATGGCAGCTTACAGCATACACTACCAATACATGCAACAGGTACATTCTTACCTTTAAAAAGCCGCCAATAAGCCAATTTTTGTGCTGTAAAAAAATGAGGAAGAAGCTGGGGGATCCGGCGGAGGAAGAGGAACCGGGAGCAGGGCTGCCAAGCCCGCGGACGCAAGAAGCAACTGGGAAGACGTCTGGCCAGCCGGCGGGAGAAGGAGAAACGCGGCCGGGAGGGGAGGCAAGAGAGCAAAGCCGAGAAGCAAAGGGCCGCCGACCGGCCGGCGGGGGAGAAGAAGAGGAGGAGGAGGAGAAGGAAAGGACGGGTTTGAGCGAGCTGGGAGAGGAGCAGCGGGAAGAACCCGAGCCGAGGGGCCTGGAGGTTTGCAGGGACAGAGATAGCGGAGTCAGGGGGTATGGGGAGAAGGCAGGAACGGGGTACTGATTGTGAATGATCAGTCATGATCACATTGATTGGTGGTGCTGGCTCGAAGGGCCGAATGGCCTACTCCTGCACCTATTGTCTATTGACCTGAAAGATTAATTTTATTTCCATTTGCACAGGGCAACGGTAAAGTTGCTGCCTTACAGGATGCTGCCTGACTACGGGTGCTGTCTGAACGGAGTTTCAGGTTCTCCTTATGACCGCATAGGTTTTCTCTGGGTGCTCCAGTTTCTTCCCACACTCCAAAGACGTACAGGTTTGTACGTTAATTGGCATAGGTAAAATTGTAAATTGTTCGTAGTGTGTAAGAAAGTGCTAGTGTATGATGTTGTCGCTGGTCGGCGTTGACTCGGTGTGTTGAAGGGCTTGTTTCTGCGCTGTATCTGTAAAGTAAAGTCATAGATGTTGCTTGACCATTAGAGATACAGCATGAAAACGGGCTCTTCAGTCCACCAAGTCCACACTGACCATCAATCCCCCGTTCACACGAGTTCTATATTTCCCACTTTCTCATCCACTCTCTACACATTCGGGGCAATTTGCCATGGCCAATTAACCCACAAATCTGCACGTCTTTGGGATATGGGAGGAAACTGCAGCACCCAGAAGAAGCCCACATGGTCACAGAGTGAACGTACAAACTCCACACTCAGACAATACCCGAGGTCAGGATTGAACCCGGGTCTCTTACTGAATAGTGAACGGCCTGGATAGAGTGAATGTGGAGAGGATGTTTTCGCTAGTGGGTGAGTCTAGGACCAGAGGCCATAGCCTCAGAATAAATGGATGTATCGTTAGAAAGGAGACGAGGAGGAACTTCTTTAGTCAGAGAGTGGTAAATCTGTGGAATTCATTGGCACAAACGGCTGTGGAGGCCAATTCAATGGATAGATTGAATTCAAGGCAGAGATTGGCAGATTCTTGATTAGTAAGGGTGTCAGAGGTTATGGGGCGAAGGCAGGAGAATGGGATTGAGAAGGAAAGGTAGATCAGCCATGATTGAATGGCGGAGTTGTCTTATGGGGCAACAGGCTTAATCTGCTCTATGAATGTATGAACCCTGGCACTGTGAAGCAGCAGCTCTACCCATTGCACCACTGAATCTTCCTGCTGAATGGTTCCAGCATTTTATATTTTTGAATTTCAAATTTCCATGATCTGTAGTTTGTTTTTAAATTCCATATACAATGGAATCACATAATGTTGTAAAGTAACCTGTGGGACACAATACCATTGCCACTTAATTTGGATGAAAACTAACAAATAATGTAGACCAAAAAATGCAATGTTTCAACAGAACTATCTAATCATAATTTCCATATATACATATTCGCTTGTGTTGAGTTGCTCATAAAATTATTATTATCTATTGATGTTCCAATGATGTGTCATAAAGGACACAGAATGTTGGAGTAACTCAGCAGGTCAGGCAACACTTCTTTATAACATGCATAGACGACATTTCAAAACACTTCTTCAGACAAAGCCATAGATCTATACAGCCTGGAAGCAGGCCATTTGGCCCATCATGTACATGGCGACCAAGTTTACCCCATGTAAGATCACATTTGGTCAATATCTCTCTAAACCCTTCCTATCCATGTACTTGTCCAAGTAATGCTATAGTATTTGCTTCAACTACCTCCTCTGGCACCTCGTTCCATATACCCTCCACCTTCTGAGTGGAAAAAATTGCCCCTCAAATTCCTATTAAATCTTGTCGCCTTAAAGATATGTCCTCTGGTTTTTAAAACCCCTACCCTGGTTAAGAACCCAATAACTAAAATATGCTGAAACGTCAGTGGATAGTAACATCTCTTTGATGTGTGTCCAGTTTCAGTGACAGCGAGAAAAATTGTTGGTGCAGTCAATCATCTTGATCAGCCCGGCGATCACAAGCTATAGCACTGTGCTTTCTTTCTGCTTCATGTGTTTGAAACACACAGCTTTACCTTCACCGAATCAAAATTATATTCTAACACACCTGCCTGTCAGGAATAAAGCAGGTGTGTGTCCTGCAGGTATGTGTGCTTATTCCAGTAAGAAGTGAGAAATCTATCAACCACTTCGCAATGTGAACCACCCTTTCTGGCAAAATGCTTAAGGCTAGGTGAGATTGTGCTGTGTGAACGTGTTTGGCTCTATTCTTTCTCAGAAAGTTGGCAAATTAAGCCAAAATTACTTCTGATGAAGTGTGTAGCAAGGAGCTGCAGATACTGGTTTATAATGAAGATAGACACAAATTATTCAGACTGATTACAGAGGGAAATGGGAAAGGGAGTATATATGGTACTTTCATTATGTTTCAGTATTGGGAACCGCCGGTCAGTGAGCCTAACATAAATTGTGGGCAAGTCATTGGAGCAGATTCTGCTAGTTGGGATATACATGCATTTGGAAAGACTAAGACTAATTAGGCTTTGTGAGTGGAAATCGTGCCTGAAAAATGTGATTGTTTTTTGAAGCGGTGATGAAGAAGCTTGATGAAGGCACAGCTGTAGACGTTTTCTCTCTGGATGTCAGCAGGATCTTTGACATGGCACCACATGGTAGGCTGGCCCAGAAAGTTAGATCACATGGGATCCACTGCAAGCTAGCCAATTGGATTCAAAATTGGTTTGAAAAAAAGGAGACAGGGTGGTGGTGCAGAGTTGTTTTTCCAGACTGGAGGCCTGTAACAGGTACTGCGTGCTAATAAAAAAAACAATCACTTGTTAAAAAAAACTATCTCTGACTCGCTACCACAGCCACATCTGCTTTCTTAGGACTTGCCTGCGCCTCCATCTTCTGCCTCGGGTTTTTTCCCGAAACGTCACCCATTCCTTCTCTCCTGAGATGCTGCCTGACCTGCTGAGTTACTCCAGCATTTTGTGAATAAATACCTTCGATTTGTACCAGCATCTGCAGTTATTATCTTATACTCCCTGACCTGCTGAGTTACTCCAGCATTTTGTGAATAAATACCTTCGATTTGTACCAGCATCTGCAGTTATTTTCTTATATTACTGGCTATGCTCTGACCTGCCCCTCATCTTTTCCAGGTTTCTTTCTCGCTCCCCTGCAATCAGTCTGAAGAATGGTCCCCGCCCGAAACATCATCTATCCATGTTCTCCAGAGATGCTGCCTGTTCCCCTGAATTACTCCAGTAATTTGAGACTTTTTTTGGAAACCAGATCAGCAGTTCCTTGTTATTACTCTGCTAACAGCAAATACCTTATAATCCAGGCAGCATTCTGAAGGGCAAATGAATGAATAAAAAGAACAAATCAAAGCCAGCAACGATGATCAATTGTTGCTGGATTTGATTTATTTTCATACCTTTCATTCATGCGTTTTTTAGATTCACACCTCTAGTTTCCCTCTCCCTTCAGTCTGAAGAAGGGTCTCAACCCAAAACATCACCTATTCCTTCTCTCCAGAGATGCTGCCTAACCCGCTGAGTTACTCCAGCATTGTATGTCTATCTTCAATGTAAACAAATGCAAACCGACCCGATGGGCTGTGGACTGGGAACGCGCCGGTCCTTTATCAAGGCACCGCGTCTCGATGCCTTCCGGATCGACGCGTAGAAGCTCGGATCGAGGCCTCGCGGGTTGGAGTTCGGGTCGGCGGAGTGGCTGACGAAGCCCGCGGCTGGGGCCCGGGTCAGCACCACGGAGACGTGAAGTGGGGCGTCGACAACAGCGACGATAGGGCCTCGGCGGCGGCAGCAGCGATGCCTCGCGGGTCGACCCGCGGTCGATGAGACGTGGAGGACCACTGTGAGGGGGGGAGGGGAAGAACAATGGACGACACGGCGTGGGGGGACCACCGTGAGGGAGGTGGGGGGGGACAATAGACAATTGGGGAGGGGGGGGGGGGAGAGCAAAGAACAATGGGGACCTGGCGTGGGAGGAGAGAACAAAAGGAGGATTTGGCGTGCTTTGTAACTTTGTCAGCGCCGTAGCTGACTGCTATTTGTATACATTGGGTATGTAGCAAAGAATTTGACTGTGCCGAGTCACATGTGGCAAGAAAGTATTCCATTCCATCTACAGTTCCTTCCTACACATTTTAAAGAAGGGTCCTGGACCAAAATGGCACAAATCCTTTTTCTCCAGAGATGCTGCCTACCCACTGGGTTACTCCAGCACCGGCGGGGCGAGTCTATCGAAGGGCCGAATGGCCTCCTCCTGCACCTATTTTCTATTCTGGTAAACTTCTTCTGCACCACTCCACCAAATCCCCCTCCTACGATGGGAGGGCGACCAGAATTGTATATGACTTGACACATTCTGGGTGGCAGAGGTTCCCACCCCTAAAAAGATTTTGAACCTCGCGCCGCCGCCGACGCTATCACGCAACGTGGACTTGGGTGGGGGCGGGTCTGGGGCGGTAGTGCGCCTGCGCCCCGCCGGTCGGTCGGTCGGTCGGCTGCACCATGTCGCTGCGGGCGCGTTGTGTGTGCGTGTGCTGCAGCCGAGGGCTGGTCAGCGGCCTCCCCGCCGCCCACACCCACCCTCGCTGGACACGCCTCAGTAAGACAGACGTCCACATCTTTGTTTTGTTTTCTGGGGGGAGGGTTTGTTGTGGGGGTGAGGAGCGGGCTCGGTGTTTTGGAGAATGGGTTGAGGGGGGTGTCGTTGCCCCGCTTGTGGAGGGCCCCGTGGTGGGCAGTGGGGCAGTTGCAGCCCCCGGGACAGACCTGTAAACTCTTGGGGCCTGCAATGGTTTTGCCGCGGGATTTATCTGTGCCAGGTCGGCAACACATTGTTTTGATTCTGAGCTGTAATTTTTGCTTAGTAGGCACCTCATTGTAGCTACACCTGATTAAAGAACATAGAACAACATTGAAAAGTACAGCTGCCCCGTTGAGTTTCTTCAGCACTTAATTATTTTGGCTCAAGATTCCAGCACCTTCAATCTCTTCTTAGAACATACAACAGAGGAACAAGTCCTTTAGTTTAGTTCATTCTTATCATGTGAACTGAGGTACAGTGAGAATAATAAACTAAAAGGCCTGTTCCTGTTGGCCCACAATGTCTGTGCCAAACATAATCCAAGTTAAACTAATCTCAGACAAAATGTAGAAGCAAAAAAACTGCAGATGCTGGTTTATACCAAAGATAGATAGTGCTGAGCGACTCAGTAGGTCAGGCAGCATCTCGGTAGAAAAAGGATGGGTAACGTGTCATGTCTGTTTCCTGAAGATAGGCACAAAAAACTGGAGTAACTCAGCAGGACAGGCAGCATCTCTGAAGAGAAGGTATGGGTGACGTTTCGGGGTGAGACCCTGTCTGTTTCCTGACCTGAAATGTCACCCACCCTTTTTCTCCAGTGGTGCTGCCTGACCCGCTGAATCATTTGAACAAATCTCATATCCCTCTACTTCTCTACCTATCCATGTGCCTGTCTAAAAATCTCAAGTGCCATTGTTGAATCTGTCTCCATCACCACTCTTGGCAGTGCATTCTGCACCCACCACCTTCTGGAAAAGAAATGTTTCTCTGCACATTTCCTTTAATCTTTAATCTTCCCTTCAACTGTGCCCTGTAGTGATTGACATTTCTGACTGCCTACCTTATCTACGCCTCTCATAATTTTATATACCTTAATCGTGTCTCCTCTTAACTTTAGGCGTTCTAGAGAAAACAATCCAAGTTTAGATCCAAGCTATCTCATTGTAGCTAATACCCCCTCTCCCCCCCCCCCCCCCCCTCCCGAGGGATCATTCTGGTAGACCTCACTACAGAAATAAAAACCAATAGTCTGGAAAACCTGCTGATGCGGCAGCATCAAAGGCCATGGTTTACTAGATCATCAGTTTTATTGCATATTCTAAAATTGTAAACAATATTCTGGGTGTGTAGAAAACATCATTAATCTTGTACTGAAATCCTCTTCCAATAAATGCCAGGGTAGGAGAAGGTATGGATTATGTTCCTGACACAAAAAAAAGTCACGTCTTGGCGTGTTGAACATTTTCTTCCTGTCTTCAAGTTCATTACTAGCATCTCAGTAAAGCATAAGTGCATCATAGATTAACTACTGGTACATATTAATGTAAAAAATAATTCAATTCATGTCATTTTATCAAATGTTTTTTATTTCCTCTGGGGAAAATACATTACCAGCCATGTTTGATGCAAGTATTTCTTTATTATCTCAATTGTTTGCATGTTTTAAGCTGGTAAAACAAATAATTCATTTTCTATTTAGTCAATTTAAATTGCATTTATTGTCAAAAGGACAAGTATGGTAAGGTACAGGTATAGTGAAAATCTTGCAGCAGTGTTACAGGCACACAGACTGACAATGCACAACAAGACCATTTGTACACTAAACATAAAGTGTTTAGTGTACACATAAAGTACACAATTCTGACAGTAGAACAAAAAGTACTGCAAAAAATAAAAACATTAGTGCAAAACACAGTAAAAGGGTAAGGCCATGGTAATGCAGGTGGTGGTCCATAGTGTTCCGTTGTCAAGGTTCAATTAGGGTTGCGTAATTGGGTTTCTGACGCTGATGGGTGTACAGCTTATAGCTGCTCCTAATGCTGGTGGAGCATGATTTCATGCTTCTGTACCGCCTGCTCGATAGCACCTGGATGGTGAGGTCTTTGATAGATGCTGCTTTCTTGAGGCAGCACCTCTTGTAGATGCTATTTATGGAGGGGAAGACTGTGCCAGTGATGGGCCGGGCTGTGTCCAGCACTTTTTGCACCCTTGTATTCCTGTTGTAGGAGCCATTTGTGTTGGTGCTGGCTGCTTTAGCATATAATATTATTTTGTCTAGATATATCTGACCATATTATTTTGGACACTTGGGGGCTGTCGTTAGATGAATACATATATGGGCATAATGGACTGGGACAAGCCAGAACAAGGTGGTATATCTGGAGACACAGGGACTGGGAGGAGTTTGGCACGTGGAGCTTGCAGAGATACAATTCCTACCGGACCTGCAACGAGAGCTGTGGGCAGATGGGGAGAACAGAGCAGCCAGCAAAGATTTGAATGCAAAATAAGTACAGCCTGGTATGTTCATCTTGTTTGTACAACTACTTCAATAAACAACTAATTAAACTGAAACGTCTTGAAGATCTCTCTGTTGGGACTCTGCATCAAGATCACTCCCACTCCCTGTGAAGTAATGGCAATTATAAAAGAGTTTACTGCACAAGACTGAAGTTGCCATAACACCTGTATTGTGGTAATTGCCATTCAAGGGCATGATGCAACCAGTTCTCTCTCTCCCCCCCCCCCCCTTCCCTCTCCCCCCCCCCTCTCCCCCCCCCCCTCTCCCCCCCCCTCTCCCCCCCCCTCTCCCCCCCCCTCTCCCCCCCCCTCTCCCCCCCCCTCTCCCCCCCCCTCTCCCCCCCCTCTCCCCCCCCCTCTTCCCCCCCCTCTTCCCCCCCCTCTTCCCCCCCCTCTTCCCCCCCTCTTCCCCCCCTCTTCCCCCCCCCTCTTCCCCCCCCCTCTTCTCCCCCCCCCTCTCCCCCCCCCCTCTCCTCCCCCTAACAACCACTGAAGAAGGATCCTGACCCAAAAAGTCCAAAGATGCTGCCTGACTACCTGGGTCAGTCTGGCAATCTGTCTTTTTTAATGGAACCTGCAAGGATACTTTCTACCTTCTAGGCAAAATATGATCAATTCAGAATTAGCAAACTCCATACTTAATGAAATCGGATTGATTATCTTTTGTGCAGGCAGTATTTATCTATAATTCATGATTTGAAACTCTACTCACTATCGTGTGCATCATTCTGAATTCCACTATGTTTCTACTTTGACAGAAAAAATCGGAAGATATGCTCTCCCTGTCGTTGTGGGGTAAGTGCTGCTTCTGTGAAGATGGATGAAGAGCTATTTTTTTGACGTTATTTTGTGGAGGAGCCAGTAGTGTAGACAAAGCAGGGACTCTGCAGAAGGACTTGGTCTGGTTGGCAGAGTGGGCAGAGAAGTAATGGATGGAATACATTGTAGCAAAATGTGGAGTTATGCATTTTGGGAGTAGGAATAAAGACGTAGACTATTTTCTAAATGGGGAGAGAATTCAGAAATCGGAGATGCAAAGGGACTTGGGAGTGCTGGTAGAGGATTCCCAAAAGGTTAATTTGCAAGTCGAATCGGTAGTAAGGAAGGCAACCACAATGCTAATATTTATTTTGAGAGGAGTAATATATAAAAACAGATGTAATGCTGAGGCTTCATAATGCACTGGTCAGATCGCATTTGGAGTATTGTGAGCAGTTTTGGGCCCCATTTCTGAGGATGGATGTGCTGGCCTTGAAGACGGTCCAGAGGAGTTTTATGAAAATGATCCCAGGAATGAGTGGGTTAACATATGATGAACGTTTGACGGCACTGGGCCTGGAGTTTAGAAGGATGAGGAAGGACCTCATTGCAACTTACTGAATATTGAAAGGCTAGGATAGATTGGATGTGGAGTGGATGCTTTCACATGGGAGAGTCTAGAAGCAGAGACCAAAGCCTCAGAATAAAAGGATGTACCTTTAGAAAGGAGATGAGGAAGTAATTTCTTTAGTCAGAGGGTGATGAATCTATAGAATTCATTGTTACAGACGGCTGTGGAGGCCAAGTCGATGGATATTTTTAAGGCGGAGATTGACAGATTCTTGATTAGTACGGGTGTCGGGTTATGGGGAAAAGGTAGGAGAATGGGGTTGAGAGGGAAAGATAGATCTGCCATTATTGAATGGCGGAGTAGACTTGATGGACAGAACGACCTAATTCTGTTCCTGGAACTTATGAACTTATTTTACCATATCATACCTGCACTGTATAAATCTTAGTGATGGATTAGTCAAACATTAGAAGAGTTGTTCTTGTGGAATTTTCAAAAATACATATGAACTTTTCCAATAGTCCTTAAAGGGTAGGACAGTGGCGCAGCTGGTGGAGCTGCTGCCTCCACAGCACCAGTGACCTGGGTTCGATCCTGACCTTGGGTGTCCTCTACACAGCGACAACACCTGAGGTCAGGATCAAACCCGTGTCTCAGGCGCTGTAAGGCAGCAGCTCTACCAGCTAAGCCATTGCCAAGATTCTCTTCCACAATCTCCTTGCTAAATTTGTGAATTGTGTGCATTTATTCAGTGGGGGTACTGTGAAATACTCCACATTTATTCCACATGCACCTTGGGTTACAATATATTTCTATTACTAATTTATGTAACAGAAACAATTTGGTTGATTTAACTTGGAATTTGTTTGTGGCTAGTACAAGTGAATTATCTTGTCTTATCTTGCCTCCTATAGTGGGTGTATGTTTATTACGTATGAAATTCTGGCACTGGGAGAAAATGTGACGCTTGATACACAGGCTGTAGAACGAGAGAAACTGAAATCCTACATCTATATACAGACCGCTCCACAGGAACAGCAAGGGTTGCAAGGTGAGAGCTTTCAGTTCACTCTTAATGTAGAAGATTGAATCTATAAAATTTGTGTCTGGATTATTCTTGAATATTGCCAGGAACATCACCCTCACTCCCCTCAAAACCTACCTTCTAAAATAGACAAAACCCACCTTCTAAAATAGACAATAGATGCAGGAGTAGGCCATTCGGCCCTTCGAGCCAGCACCGCCATTCAATGTGATCATGGCTGATCATTCTCAATCAGTACCCCGTTCCTGCCTTCTCCCCATACCCCCTGACTCCGCTATCCTTAAGAGCTCTATCTAGCTCTCTCGTGAATGCATTCAGAGAATTCCACAGATTCACAACTCTCTGACTGAAAAAGATTTTCCTTATCTCCGTTCTAAATGGCGTACCCCTTATTCTTAAACTGTGGCCCCTGGTTCTGGACTCCCCCAACATTGGGAACATGTTTCCTGCCTCTAACGTGTCCAATCCCTTAATAATCTTGTACGTTTCGATAAGATCCCCTCTCATCCTTCTAAATTCCAGTGTATACAAGCCTAGTCGCTCCAGTCTTTTAACATATGACAGTCCCGGCATTCCGGGAATTAACCTAGTAATTCTACGCTGCACCCCCTCAATAGCAAGAATATCCTTCTTCAGATTTGGAGAGCAAAACTGCACAGAATACTCCAGGTGCGGTCTCACTAGGGCCCTGTACAACTGCAGAAGGACCTCTATGCTCCTATACTCAACTCCTCTTGTTATGAATTCCAACATTCCATTGGCTTTCTTCACTGCCTGCTGTACCTGCATGCTTCCTTTCAGTGACTGATGCACTAGGACACCCAGATCTCATTGTACGTCCCCTTTTCCTAACTTGACACCATTCAGATAATAATCTGCCTTCCTATTCTTACCACCAGTGGATAACCTCACACTTATCCACATTAAACTGCATCTGCCATGCATCAGCCCACTCACACAACCTGTCCAAGTCACCCTGCAACCTCATAGCATCTTCCTCACAGTTCACACTGCTGCCCAGCTTTGTATCATCTGCAAATTTGCTAATGGTACTTTTAATCCCTTCATCCAAGTCATTGATGTATATTGTAAATAGCTGCGGTCCCAGCACCGAGCCTTGCGGTACCCCATTAGTCACTGCCTGCTATTCTGAAAGGGACCCATTTATCCTCACTCTTTGCTTTCTGTCTGTCAACCAATTTTCTATCCATGTCAGTACCCTACCTCCAATACCATGTGCTCTAATTTTGCCCACCCATCTCCTATGTGGGACCTATGTGAAGGCTTTCTGAAAGTCGAGATACACCACATCCACCGGCCCTCCCCTGTCAATTTTCCTAGTTACATCCTCAAAAAATTCCAGTAGATTAGTCAAGCATGATTTCCCCTTCGTAAATCCATGCTGACTCGGAATGATCCTGTTACTGCTATCCAAATGCTCTGCAATTTTGTCTTTTATAATTGACTCCAGCATCTTCCCCACCACTGATGTCAGACTAACTGGTCTATAATTTCCCGTTTTCTCTCCCCCTCCTTTCTTAAAAAGTGGGATAACATTAGCTACCCTCCAATCCACAGGAACTGACCCTGAATCTATAGAACATTGGAAAATGATCACCAATGCGTCCACAATTTCTAGAACCATCTCCTTAAGTACCCTGGGATGCAGACCATCAGGCCCTGGGGATTTATCAGCCTTCAGTCCCATCAGTCTACCCAAAACTTTTTCCTGCCTAATATGGATTTCCTCCAGTTCCTCCGTCACCCTAGGATCTCTGGCCACTAGAACATCTGGGAGATTGTTTGTATCCTCCTTAGTGAAGACAGAACCAAAGTACCAGTTCAACTCGTCTGCCATTTCCTTGTTCCCCATAATAAATTCCCCGGCTTCTGTCTTCAAGGGACCCACATTTGCCTTGACTATTTTTTTCCTCTTCACATACCTAAAAAAGCTTTTACAATCCTCCTTTATATTATTGGCCAGTTTACCCTGGTACCTCATCTTTTCTCCCCGTATAGCCTTTTTAGTTATCTTCTGTTGCTCTTTAAAAGAGTCCCAATCCTCTGGCTTCCCACTCTTCTTTGCTATGTTATATTTCTCTTTTATTTTTATGCTGTCCTTGACTTCCCTTGTCAGCCACGGGAGCCTCTTACTCCCCTTAGAATCTTTCCTCCTCTTTGGGATAAATTGATCCTGCAACTTCTGCATTATTCCCAGGAATACCTGCCATTCCTGTTCCACCGTCTTCCCTGCTAGGGCCTCCTTCCAGTCAATTTTGGCCAACTCCTGCCTCATGCCTCTGTAATCCCCTTTGCTATACTGTAATACTGACACTTCTGATTTTCCCTTCTCCCTCTCAATTTGTAGAGTAAAACATCATATTGTGGTCACTGCCTCCTAATGGCTCTTTTACCTCGAGTCCCCTTTTCAGATCAGGTTCATTACACAACACTAAATCCAGAATTGCCTTCTCCCTGGTAGGCTCCAGTACAAGCTGTTCTAAGAATCCATCTCGGAGGCACTCCACAAACTCTCTTTCCTGGGGTCCATTACCAACCTGATTTTCGCAGTCTACCTGAATGTTGAAATCTCCCATAACCACCGTAGCATTACATTTGTGACATGTCAATTTTAGCTCCTGATTCAACTTGCACCCTATGTCGAGGCTACTGTTGGGGGGGGGGGGGGGGGGGGGGCTGTAGATAACTCCCATTAGGGCCTTTTTACCCTTGCAATTCCTCATTTCTATCCATACTGATTCTTCTCCTGATTCTATGTCACCCCTTGCAAGGGAATGAATATCATTCCTTCCCAACAGAGCGACCCCACCCCCTCTCCCCACCTGTCTGTCTTTTCTATATGTTGTGTACCACTGAATATTCAGTTCCCAGCCCTGGTTCTCTTGTAGCCATGTCTCAGTGATTCCCACAACATCATACTTGCTCATCCACTTTATTTTGTATACTTCGCACATTTAAATACAACACTTTAACTTTGATATTCACCTCCCCTCTCACACCGGTCACAATTGGCCCTGACCTTACTCTCTTATCCCTTCTAGAACTTCCCTTCCCATTCATTCGAGAGTCCTTTGCAATTTCTCCTGTATTCGCTTTCCCTTTAACTCCATCTTCATATTCCCAATTTGTCAACCCCTCCCCCCCACTACTTAGTTTAAAGCCACACGTGTAGCACTAGCAAACCTGCCTGCCAGAATGCTGGTCCCCCTGCTGTTAAGGTGTAACCCGTCCCTTTTGTACAGGTCACCCCTACCCCAGAAGACATCCCAGTGGTCTAGAAATCTAAATCCCTGCTCCCTGCACCAGCCCCTCAGCCGTACATTCATATCCCCGATCTCTCTGTTCCTGCCCTCACCAGCACGATCTGTAACCTATCCATGTTCTCCAGAGATGTTGCCTGACCTGCTGAGTTTCTCCAGCATTTTGTCTTTCCTTTACATTTCACTGCTCTTTCAAACCTCCCCTCCTAAAAAAACACCCTTTTGTCTCCTTTGGTTCCCTTTTGTCTCCTTTTCATCACTAGCCTTTTTCCACCCATCTGCCAAACAAACCTCCCCTTGACTGTATCCCCTGATCATTTATAGATACAAAATGCCGGAGTAACTCAGCAGGAAAGTCAGCATCCCTGGAGAGAAAGAATGGGTGACGTTTCGGGTCGAGACCCTTCTTCAGACTAAAAGTCACGGGAAAGGGAAATGAGAGATATAGACGATGATGTAGAGAGATATAGAACAAATTAATGAGCAGGCCCCTACCACTTGCCAGGCTTTGTCCCACCATCGCCTCTCTTCCAGCTTTCTCTTCCCCACCACAGTCTAAAGGAGGGTCCTGACACAAAGCTTATGCCTGTCCATGTCCTCCACAGTTACTCCAGCACTTTGTGTTCTATTCCTAAAATTAGTATTGCCTTTCCAATGAAATAACCTATTTCATTGTGGAATGAGCTGGTATGTTGGGTGGAGCAATGATAGAACGGATGATATCTGGGATGATATGTCTTCAGGGCTGTAATAAGGGTAGGACATATACTGTGAATAGTGATGCTCTATTATGGAATAGAAGGTCCTTGGTGCACGTCTATAGATCCTTTCTGACCAACATCTCGGGACCCAAACAACCCTTCCACATGTCAAAGATTAATGTGCTGCATCGTTTAATGAAATTGTGTTTCTCCATTCCGACATGCGCACAATGCCATGGTGGGAGGCACAGTGGTGCAACTGGTAGCTGCTGCATCACAGCATCGGAGACCCGGCGTCAATCTTAACCTCAGGTGTTGTCTGTGTGAAATTCGCACGTTCTCCCTGTGATCATGTGGGTTTCCTCCGGGTGCTTTCAAGAGAGAGCTGGATAGAGCTCTTAAGGATAGCGGAGTGAGGGGGTATGGGGAGAAGGCAGGAACGGGGTACTGATTGAGAGTGATCAGCCATGATCGCATTGAATGGCGGTGCTGCCTCGAAGGGCTGAATGGCCTACTCCTGCACCTATTGTCTATTGTCTATTCTCTGGTTTTCTCCCACATCCTAAAGACGTGCAGGTTTGTAGGGCAATTGACCTCTGTAAATTGTCCTCGGGGCGCAGGGAATGGATGAGAAAATGGGATAACATAGACAATGCGAAGCTTCTGCTGGGGGAAGGAACAAAGGAGGACCCGGCGTGGCGGGTCCGCCATGAGTGGGGGGGGGGGGGGGTGGGTGGTGGTGAGAGAACAAAGGGGGACCTGGCGTGGGGGTACTTTGTAACTTTGTCAGCGCCCTTTATGGGTAACTATTTGCATACCTTTGGTATGCAAGCAATGAATTTCACTGTGAGTTGTCACATGTGTCAATAAAGTATTCATTCATTAAATTAGTGGTGATTGATGGTCCACTGTGCCACCCCTAGTTTTCTATAGTTAGTGGTTTAGGACCTCAAGTTTCATCATTATGTTTGGTTTTAAAAATCAGCAAATGTACTCTGTTGAAGATTAGCTTTGTTGCATTTCAGAAATTACAAGAAAAGTTCGAAAGGGACTGAACAGGGTAGTTAAAAGACTGTTGCAAGCTACAGCGGATATTCTTTCGTTACCAGTGAATGGTAAGTGAGTCAATATTTTTGTTGGTGCAGCATTATAATTTAGCATTAGAATTTTTCTTTTAAAATTAATGTTGCAGTGAACACGAGGTTGCTGCAGTCATACGACACAGAACATGGAACAGTACAGCACGACAACAGGCCCTTCAGCCCACAACGTCTGTGCTGGACATAATGCCAAGACCATCTACCTGCACATAATCCACATTCCTCCATTCCCTGCATATTGATATGCCTACCCTAAAGCCCCTTAAATGCCACAATGCTTGATTGTAATCATGTGTAGTCTTTCTGCTAACTGGATAGCATACTACAAAAAAGCTTTTCATTGTACCTCGATACATGTGACATTAAACTAAACTATATTGTATCTGCCGCAATCACTCATATTACCAGTGTGTCCAAGTGCTCACCACGCTGTACATAAAAAAAGGTTGCCCTGCTCATCACCTTTAAACTTTGCTCCCCTCACCTTAAAGCTATACTCTTTAGTATTTGATTTTTCCATCCTGGGAAAAAGGTTCTGACTGTCTACCATAAGTACATCTCTCATAATTTTGTATACTTCTATCAGATTTCCCCACAATCTTTCGTACTCCAGTCAAGAGTGTTTTCTTGTCATATGCCCTGAAATGGATAACTAAACATAGTACTCTGTAATTACCATATTACACAACAAGAAGGAAGCTCAGTACATTTTTAAAAAAGCAATAATAATGCAGACAAAAACAGTGTCCCCAAGTCTATGTATTTCAGAGCTTAGTTGGAGGTTGTGGCGGCTCCCAAGGGTCGGGGCATACTACTACCGACCCCTCGGCACGGGAATGGACCAGTCCAGGGGGGCGGTCCGGTACCATGTATATAAGGACAAGGTTTTGGGCGCGAAGCCATTCCGGCAGACTCGACCAGTCTGATAACCGAGGTATAATAAAACATAACGCCCCCGAAATACCTGGCTCCTTGCCTTTATTTCGGGCCTTTATCGACGCGCCACAGGGTTGTAGTTTAATAGCCTGGATCTCTGCTGGCTGCCTTTCTAAGGCAATGACTCCCTTCATGATGGACTGAACACTGTTCATCACTTTTTGCAATTTTCTTAGTTCCTGAGTAATCAAGTTGCCAAACGAGGCTGTGATGCAACCAGTCAATATGTTCTCAACTGTATATCTGTAGAAATAAAAACAATCCAAATCTGTCCAATCTCACCCTGTAGCTAATACCCCTAATCCAGATAACATTCTGGTAAATCTCTTTGGCACCCTTTCCAAAGCCTCCGTATTCTTCGGTAATGGGGTGACCAGAACTGCATGCAATATTCCAAACTTGGCCTAACCAAAGGATGATAAAGCTGCATCATGATATCCTGTAATGCCCTGACCTCCGAAGGCAAGCATACCATATGACTGGTTTGACAATTTAACTACTTTTTATTTAGATCAAGAACTTTCCTCTTCGTTGTGATCCAAAAACATTTGGCAATGTTTTCCTTGCCGCACTATACGAACATAGTGTTATTTCCTTTGCTGAGTGGCATTTTCAAATAAGTAATTGATGGTTTTGAGTGGAGTTCCGCTGTACCCGGCCTCTGGTGTCACTGAGCCCATTGCTGATTCATAGGACCGGGAGCGGCAGAGCCACTTGAGCCGGGAATTCATGGACCCGGCAGCCGCAGAGCCCCTTGACGCCACACACGGTGTGGTGGTAGCGGGCCCGGTTTCCACGCCGCCTTCATGCTGCTCGCTCTCTCCGCTCCCGCAACCGGATGTTCCCGCCACGCGGCACCAGCTCATAGGGTAACTGGCGGAAGTGAGAAGGGGTGGTGGTGCATTGTGAGCTTCATGCGTTACCACGTGACCGAGGCACACGTTGCCATGGCAACACAAGTGCAGTGGTGCGCGTGCATCTGCATCCAACACCCCTGGCTGGACACCTTGCTTTGTGGCAGCTACTGCAAACCTGTGATCTCGTCAAGAGTGTTTTACTGCTTGCTCTCTCCCCGACGCCATCTTTCCACTACTTAATTGGTTCGCCAACCAACACCACCACGAACGGACGCCTCGGTCCGCTATAACTGAAATCCGTTGTGTAGTGGTCCGTAACTGCGAGGGTTTACTATATATAAATTACCATCCTTAGATTGTCACACCTACTATGTTTTACAGAGAACAACATGAAACCAGAGGTGGACGATGACTCTGGTGTGTGGCTCCTTTTAAAACGGGCTCGATCGACAATTAAAGCCGTGCGAGTTCACGCTGTCCAAGAACTGGCAAAGAAACATCACTGGCACGGTACAATATTGGACAGATGTCCATAATTATTAATCAGTGGATATTAATAAAAGCAGTGTTCAACGATGAAATTGAAAAGCATATAAAGTGCTAGAGTAACTCAGTTGGTCAGGCAGCATCTGTGAAGGGCAAAGATAGATGACGTTTCATCAAGACCTGTGTTTTGATTAATTACAGGGGGAGAAGAAAGCTAGAAAACTGGAGAGGCAGGACAAAGTGTGGCAGGCAATAGGTAGACACAGGGCTTTTATTTGACAGGCCGGTGGTTGGATCAGAAATAAGAACAGGTGTGAGTCAGGTTTGAAGAGTTACGGATTGTGAATCCAGAGAGAGGAAAGTAGCCGAGGGGGGGGGGGAGGTGGAAGGGAGAAACAGGTGGGAGTCCAAATGGGGTCCGGGAGAGAAGAGAAGGGGAGTAGAGAAAGAGAGTGGTGGGAGATGTAGGTGTGAAAGGGGGGGGGGGGTGGGGTTAGTTGAAAGTTATCTAAAATTGGAGAATTACTTTAAAAAGTTTTTTAAAGGTTTCATGCTTATATTACGACTAAAAACTAGCCAGGCAAATCTTCTGTGGCTAAGGGGCATGTGCAGCTAAAGGGAGGGGCAATAGAAGCACTTCACTCAGCGGTTTCTGCCTCCCTTGATAACAATAGGAACGGGATATTTCATTTGTGGAAGCTGGGATTATTTGTACAGTAGATGAGGTTAAGCAGATATCTAATGGAGGTGACACAATTGGAGCCATGTAACCATGGATAATGTTAATGGAGTCAAAAAGTAGAGGACCCAAGCTTTGGTTAAAAAGTGCAATGGAAATTTATTTCTTCCACACGTTGGCACGGTGGTGCAGCGGTACAATTGCAGCCTGACAGCACCGGAGACCTAGGTTTGATCCTGACTACAGGTGCTGTCTGCGTGGAGTTTGAACATTCCCCTTGGGACCACGTGGGTTTTCTCCAGGTGCTCTAATTTCCTTCCACATTCCAAAGATGTGCAGGTTTGTCTGTTTATTAGCCTCTGTAAATTGTCCCTAGTGTATAGGATAGAACTAGTGTACGGGTGAACGCTGGTTGGTGCGGACTCAGTGGGCCAAAGGGCCTGTTTCCACACTGTATCCACAATGTATCTCTAAACATTGAATTGTTTTAATTTGTGATTTGCCTGAAAGAGTAGAGGAAGCACGATATATATCCTTGAATAGGTGATTGTGTAAAACTAAATGGAATGGAAAGTTCTTTGAATAAACCAACATAAACCTAATTATCTGAATGCCTTCCAGTGCTGTTTGAATCAGGAAAGCAGGTGATTTCTAATGATTGACTGGTTGCATCATGGCCTGGTTCGGCAACTTGAACGCCCAGGAGCGGAAGAGACTGCAAAAGGTTGTGAACACTGCCCAGTCCATCACCGGCTCTGACCTCCCCACCATCGAAAGGATTTATCGGAGATGCTGCCTCAAAAAGGCAGCCAGCATCATCAGAGACCCACACCATCCTGGCCACACACTCATTTCACTAAGGTCCAGGTTCAGGAACGGCTTCTTCCCTACAGCCATCAGGCTATTAAACACTACAACCTCAAATAAGCTCTGAACTACAATAGATTATTATTATTATTGCACTACTTTTGTTTGTTTTTTGTGCGTGTGTGTATACACATTGTGTGTATAATATGTGTGGGTGTACTTATGAGTTTGTGTATATATACACACTGAACTTTTTCAGTTGTGCTGCAGCAAGTAAGAATTTCATTGTTCTATCTGGGACATATGGCAATAAAACACTCTTAATAATAATAATAATAATACATTTTATTTATATAGCGCTTTTCATATACTCAAAGACGCTTTACAGAGATTTTGAGAACATAGGGAAATTAATAAATAGATAAATAAGTAAATAAATAAATGAACAGAGAAAGGAGACAGAAGGTGAGGTGACCTTCAGTGGTTGAAGGCAGTACTGAACAGGTGAGACTTCAGCGATGTTTTGAATGTGGTGAGTGTGGGGGAGTCTCTAACGGTTTGGGGTAGTGAGTTCCATAGGGTGGGAGCAGCGATGGAGAAAGCCCTGTCCCCCCAGGATCTGAGTTTAGTCCGGATGTGGGGGGATAGGAGATTGGCAGCGGCAGAGCGGAGGGTGCAGGTGGGAGTGTGCCTGTGGAGGAGGTCGGTCAGGTAGGATGGGGCCAGGTTATGGAGGGCTTTGTAGGTTATGAGGAGGATTTTGTACTGGATTCTCTGGGGGATGGGGAGCCAGTGGAGTTTATAAAGGACGGGGGTGATATGGTCACGGATCGAGGTGTGTGTGAGTAGACGGGCAGCGGAGTTTTGAATGTATTGAAGTTTATTGATGATTTTTGAGGGTGCGCCATAGAGGAGGCTGTTGCAGTAGTCCAGACGGGAGGTGATGAAGGCGTGGATGAGGGTTTCTGCAGCTGTGGAGGAGAGGGATGGACGGAGACGGGCAATGTTTTTGAGGTGGAAGAAGGCTGTCTTTGTGATGTGTTTGATGTGTTTGTCGAAGGAGAGGGTTTGATCAAGGATGATTCCAAGATTCCGGATGTGAGGTGAGGTGGATACTGGGAGACCATCAATGTTGAGGATGAAGTTTTGGGTGGATTTGGTGAGCATTTTTGGACCAATGATGATGATTTCAGATTTGTTGCAATTGAGTTTGAGGAAGTTTGATTGAAGCCAAGATTTTATTTCAGTAATGCAGTTTGTCAGTGTAGAGTGTGTGGTGGAGGAGATTGACTTGGTGGAGATGAGGAGCTGGATATCATCGGCGAAGCAGTGGAAGTTGAGACCATGACTCTTCTTGCACAGAATGGCTATACCACTTACTATCCCTTGTAAATGATCACCATTTAACTAAAATCAGTTAACTATAATCAGTCTGAAGAAGGGTCTCGACCCGAAACGTCGCCCATTCCTTCTCTCCTGAGATGCTGCCTGACCTGCTGAGTTACTCCAGCATTTTGTGAATAAATACCATTTAACTGAAGATTAATCAGGGGATGGGGAAATGTAGTGAAATATCAACTCTCCTAGTTATAGTATTATATTTAAATGTGTACATTTTCTCCATTTGCAGACTACCAATACAGAACTGTGGCCCAGGCATGTGATCAGAAAACCAGCATAGGGCTGGCCAGATCGAAAGACATCGACCTTCGCTTCTTTTTACGCCCTCCTTTACCTAAAGCAATTGAGGTCAGTAAATCACTTATTGTTCTTTGCCTTGGTTTTAAAATACGCTACATTTTAAAGTCTGAAGTGGCAGAGACTCTAACGCTAAAGTCACGGTATCATTTGAGAATTGTAGGCTGACAGGACCTCCTGGAGGAGCCAGCAGGGGCCTTGTACTAGGCTAGTGGCAGAGCTAGTAAAGCTGCTTTAAATTCACACCACTTTCCCTCGCTGCTCCCCCTCTGTGATTCCTGTTCTTTGACCATGTCTCTGACCCTGACTTACTACCGCTGCCACAAGTGTTCCCTCAGCAATTGTCCTTGCTGCCATTTTGTGCCACGTGGCTCCCAACCCTGTTTCCAGACCTGTCGTTCAGGCCCAGAGTGAAGAAGGATCTCGACCTGAAACGTCACCTGTCCATTCCCTCCACAAATGCTGCCTGCCCGCCAAGTTCCACCACTGTGATTCACTCAAGAGTAAATATAAACAGGAGTTAAGTAAAATTTCACATGTCATACAAATGGGAGGAGCCCATTTACCTGTTGACTCTGCTGCCTCTTAGACACTTCTATCAATCACTTTCCTCTCATTGATTACCCTGTAACCTATTAAATAGAATCATACAGCATGGAAACAGGCCTTATAGTCCAACTTGCCCATATTGACCAAGATGCCCCATTAACACTGGCCCCATTTGCTTGTGTTTGGCCAATATCCCTCTAAATCATTCCATGTACCTGTCCCAATGTCTTTTAAATGTTGTTATTACGCCTGCCTCAACTACCTCCTCCGGCCGCTCGTTCTATACATCCACCATCCACTGTGAAAAAGTTGCCCCTCAGATTCCCATTAAATCTTTCCCCTCTCACCTTAAATTCTTGCTCTCACCTTCCTATCAACTGCACCCTGATTCTTTTACCACTCTCAGGCGACACACTGGCGAAGCACTAGAACTGCTGCTTTACAGTGCCAGAGACCCGGGTTGATCCTGACCACAGGTGCTGTCGACACAGTTTGTGCATTCTCCCTATGACGGTGTGGATTTTCTCCGGGTGCTCCGGTTTCCTCCCACACTCCAACAACATGCAGGTTTTGTAGGTGAATTAGCATTGGAAAAAATTGTAAATTGTCCCTTAGTGTGTTGGATAGTGATAGTGTACGGGGCGATTGCTGGTTGGCATGGACTCGATGGGCCGAAAGGCTTGTTTCGGCACTCTCATTAAAATATAAAGTAAAGTCTAAAGTTACTCATCTACACTCGGGGCAATTTCAGAGACCAATTAACAATTTTTTGAGATGTGGAAGGAAACCAGAGTACCTGTCTCAGGGTGAATGTCCAAACTGCACACAGCATCAGGGGTCAGGGTCGCTGGAGCTGCGAGGCAGCAGCTCTGCACCCTGTGTCACCCAGATGATGTGAAGATGTGAGTGAGAGAAAGAGAGCAGAGAGAAAAATAAAAAGAGTTGAAGACAATTGAGCCATCCACAGTGTACAGATATGTGATAAAGGGAATAACGTTTAGTGCAAGGTAAGACTATGGAAAGCCAGAAGGAAGGACCTGGCAGGCCGTGGCCTGTAGAGGGAAGCTGCAGAGCCGACCCCTGCTCTTCCCCAAGAACCGCAGAGGAGGAAGAATCCGGTGACTGTGGGCGCAAGAGCAAAGGCCAGTAAGAGAGTGAGCTGAGGTCTTACTTTCTGCGCCCTCAAGGTCGGCTGCGGGAGGCGCTACCGGGGCAGAAAGCCTAAAGGTGGCCGGTCGCGGAGAGAGACGACGGATCATTGGATGATCTGGACGGAGGCGACGGCTGGAGGCGCTATAGCGGATTGGGGCTCGCCTGGATCGGGTGCCATTCCTGGAGACCGAGCCTACGACCAGACAACCTTGGAGATGGCGGGAATATCTGGCGGCTCTTGCGTGTGGTCTCTGTGGACTATTTCTCTGCACTTTGTACTAATCAGGGATTGTGCTTATGTATGGCAGTACTTTACTGAACTGTATGCAAAAAAAGAATTTCATTGTGTGATAGTAACGAGCCATTGAAGAAAGAGTTCACACTTATTTCCTGTCCTGTTTGCTTCCTGTATGCAGGACTCGTACATTGAAGATGAACTTCAACGTCTCCTGGCCTCCCTACCACAGTCTGAAGTGGATCAGTGTGTGCAGTACTTTACCTCACTGGCTTTAAGAGAGAGTAATCAGTCTATGTCAGCGCAAAGGGTAAGCTTAAAGTATCTGATCCGGTGCTGGCCTCTGTGTTGATAAAGGAGCAACCTTAGTCTGAAAATTAAGGTGTATAATTATTTTGAATAGAACTAAAGAACCAGGTGTGAATGCAATGTGGGGATATTTGTATGGCCTCTAACTGTTTTCGTCATTATATCGGACAGTATAAATCAGGAACCTGATGTAGGTACTTTAGTTGAGAGATACAGCATGGAAACAGGCCCTTCGGCCCATCTAGTTCTATGATTTCCAATTTTGTCATCCACTCCCTTCATATCTGTCCCCACTAGTTCTCTGTTATCCCACTTTTTAATCCACTCTCTACATATTAGGGGCAAGTGTACAGGGGCCAATTAACTTACGAACCTAGAGCACCCAGAGAAAACCCATGTGATCGCAGGAATAACCTGTAAATTCCATATAGACACGGTCAGGATCAAACCTGGGTCTCTGGCTCTGTGAGGCAGCAGCTCTACCAGCTGTGCTACCGTGAAAATGTTGTTTTCTCTGACTCTTAGCCCATTTCCAGCCAAAGGATCTATGTAAATCTGACTAAAGTGTTTAGAAAGAAAAGCATTAGTTTAGTTTATTGTCAAGTATACCGAGGTACAGTGAAAAGTTTTTGTGTGCTAATCAGTCAGTGGAAAGACTTTACATGATTACAATTGAGCTATCCATAGTGTACAGATATATGATAAAGGGAATAACGTTTAGTGCAAGGTAAAGTCCAATTAAAGATAGTCCAAGGGTCTCCAATGAGGTAGATGGTAGGTCAAGACCGCTCTCTATTTGATAAAATGGTTTGGTGCATGATAAGCTGGGAAGAAACTGTCCCTGAATCTGGAGGTACAATGCCCTCCATAATGTTTGGGACAAAGATCCATCATTTATTTATTTGCCTCAGTACTCCACAATTTGAGATTTGTAATAGAAAAAAATCACATGTGGTTAGAGTGCACATTGTTAGATTTTAATAAAGGGTATTTTTATACATTTTGGTTTTGCCATGTTAAAATTACAGCAGTGTTTATACATAGTTCCCCCCCCCCCCCCCCCCCCCCCATTTCAGGGCACCATAATGTTTGGGACACAGCAATGTCATGTAAATGAAAGTAGTCATGTTTAGTGTTTTGTTGCATATCCTTTGCATGTAATGACTGCTTGAAGTCTACGATTCATGGACATCACCAGTTGCTGGGTGCTTCTCTGGTGATGCTCTGCCAGGCCTATATTGCAGCCATCTTCAGCTTATGCTTATTTTGGGGGCTTGTCCCCTTCAGTTTTCTCTTCAGCATATAAAAAGCATACTCAATTGGGTTCAGATCGGGTGATTGACTTGGCCCTCAAGAAGACCATTTTTTAGCTTTGAAAAACTAATTTGTTGCTTTAGCAGTATGTTTGGGATCATGAGAATGGACCGCCAGCCAATGAGTTTTGAGGCATTTGTTTGAACTTGAGCAGATAGGATGTGTTTATACCCTTCATAATTCATTATGCTACTACCATCAGCAGATGTATCACCAATGAGGATAAGTGAGCCAGTTCCTTCAACAGCCATACATGCCCAGGCCATAACACCCCCACCACTGTGTTTCACAGATGAGGTGGTATGCTTTGGATTTTGGGCAGTTCCTTCTCCCCTCTTGCCATCACTCTGATATGTTAATCTTCATCTCATCTGTCCACAAGACCTTTTTTCCAGATCTCAGGTTGCTCTTTTAAGTACTTCTTGGCAAACCGTAACCTGGCCACCCTATTTTTGTGGCTCACCAGTGGTTTGCATCTTGCAGAGTAGCCTCTGTATTTCTGTTCATGAAGTCTTCTGCGGACAGTGGTCATTGACAAACCCACACCTAACTCCTGGTGTGTTTCTGATCTGTCGAACAGGTGTTTGGGGATTTTGCTTTATTTGTAGAGAGAATTCTTCTGTCATCAGCTGTGGAGGTCTTCCTTGGCTTGCCAGTTCCTTTGCGATTAGTGAGCTCACCAGTGCTCTCTTCTTAATGATGTTCCAAACAGTTGATTTTGGTAAGCCTAAGATTTGGCTGATGTCTCTAATAGTTTTATTCTTGTTTCTCAGTCTCATAATGCCTTCTTTGACTTTCATTGGCACAACTTTAGTTCTCATGTTGATAAATAGGAATAAAAGTTTCCAAAGGTGATGGAAAGACTGGAGGGAAGACTAGGTGCTGAGAGCTCTCTTATACCTTCATTAAGGAAGTATTTAAACACACCTGAGCAATTACAAACGCCTGTGAAGCCATGTGTCCCAAACATTATGGTGTCCTGAAATGAGGGACTATCTATAAACACAGCTGTAATTTATACATGGTGAAACCAAAATGTATAAAAATAGCCTTTAATAAAATCTGACAATGTGCACTTTAACCACGTGGTTTTTTTCTATTGCAAATCTCAAATCGTGGAGTATAGAGGCAAATAAATAAATGATGGGTCTTTGTCCCAAACATTATGGAGGGCACTGTTTGTGTTTTCACACTTCTGTGCCTCTTGCTTGATGAGAGAGGGAAGAAGAGGGAGTGACCCATCTTTAGTTATTTATTGACGACATTATAATGCAGATGCTGGAACGTTGAGCAAACGTCACAAAGTGCTGGAAGAACTCAGTAGGTCAGGCAGCATCTCTGGAGATCCATGTTCTCCAGAGATGATCCCTGACCCGCTGAGTTATTCCAACACTTTGTGATTTTTATTCTTAGTTATTTGACATGATTATCAATTCTGAATGTTTAAAATGGTTCTTTTAAAAGCCTTTATTTTATTGGCATGTAGAGAAAATGGATCAAGTTATTTCCATCTTGTTTCAGGGTGGCCTATGGTGCTTTGGAGGAAATGGCCTGCCTTATGCACAGAGTCTGAGCTCTGTCCCCAGCGAGAAGGTTGAATCATTTTGTCTGCAAGCTCTCGCTAAACATTCTAAGGTAAAGTTTGTTTATTCTATGAAATTTCTAAACTAAGACGGTTTGATTGTCGTCTTTTCGCTGACTGGATAGCGTCAACAAAAAAGCTTTTCACTGTACCTTGGTACATGTGACAATAATAAACTATACTCAACAAAGGTTTGCCTGATCAATTCCTCAAATTCTGTGACTGCCGTATGTGTGGAGAAGGGTCAATAGGCCAATAGGGTTTATAGGAATCAGAAGACAGCTCATCGACAGGGCTTGAGAGACCTGTTACAGGGAGTATGTTTTCCCTGGTCGATGAGACTTGAACGAGGGGCCAGAATCTCTGCATACATACCTTCTTCAACTGGAGCATGATGAGTCTGGCTTTCTCTACCAAGATCAAGTTGTTGAATGTGTTTAATGATGAGACAGAAATTTAGAACATAGAACAAACAGGACAAGAATAGGCCCTTTGTCCCAATATGGATCAGAACATGATGCCATTAAATTAATTTCCTCTGCCTGCCCCTCCACTCCCCGCGTACCCTTCCACTCCCTGCATGTCCATGTGATGTCCAAAAGACTCTTAAATGCCACCATCATATCTACCACCACCACCCCCAGCAGCGTGCTCCAGGCACTCGCCAATGGTTGTGTAAAAAAACACTTTCCCTGCACATCTCCTTTAAACTCTGCCCCTCTTACCATAATGCTATGCCCTCTAGATGTTGACATTTCCTCCATGGGGGGAAAAAGATTCTGAGAACCCGAAATGGTTCTGACTATCTACACTTTGCTGTGTAACATTGTATTTGAAAAATGCAGTGTGATATTGTGCCACGTTGCTAAATTTCCAGTAGTGGGAGAGTCTAGGACTGGAGGGCACAGCCACAGAATAAAAGGGCATACCTTTACCATGGAGATGAGGAGGAATTTCTTTATCTAGAGGGTGGTGAATCTGTAGAATTCATTTTTCATAGAAGGTTATGGAGGTCAAGTCACTAGATATTTTAAAAGAGGAGATTGAGAGGTTCTTGATTAGTAAGGGTGTCAAAGGTTACAGGGAGAATGCAGGAGAATGGGGTTGAGAGGGAAAGATAGATCAGCTATGATCAAGTGGCGGAGCAGACTTGATAGGCTGAATGGCCTAATTCTGCTCCTAAGTCATTGTCTTGTATGCTTCTTTCTCTGCTGCAGTTACTCTTTCTTCAAGATAAAATGTTTTTGTTTTACTTTGCATCTGACACCAGGTTCCCAGCCACTGCGATGCCATTGTAACAAACGGAGGCTTGCAGTTACTACAAAAAATTTATCAGCTGCGTCAAGACTCTCAAAAAATTCAAAGGAACATAATTCGGACAATTGGAAATTTGGCTTTAAATGAGCGACTGCACCCAGCCATCGCACAGTCAGGTGACAACATAACTTGACATAATATGCAGATATTTTGGGTTATTCTGAAAGGAATAGAATTAACCTTGCCCGATATGAGCACTCATGAGAACATTTTACCTTTTTTTATAGCTGCTAGTTTTACTCAATTTTCTTCACAGTTAGTATTTTCAGAAGGTTAAGAATTTCAAGGGCGGCACAGTGGCGCAGCTGGTAGAGCTGCAGCATCGTAGCGTCAGAGATTCTGACTTCTGGTGCTGCCGGTGTGGAGTTTGTATGTTCTCCCTGTGACCGCATTTGTTTGCTCTGGGTGCTCCGGTTTCCTCCCACATCCCAAAGACATGGGCTGGCACAGTGGCACAGCGGTAGAGTTGCTGCCTTACAGCGCCAGAGACCCGGGTTTGATCCTGACTAAGGGTGCTGTCTGTGCGGAGTTTGTACGTTCTCTCTGACAGCATGGGATTTTTCCAGGTGCTCCGGTTTCCTCCCACATTCCAAAGACGTGCAGGTTTGCAAGTTAATAGGCTTTAGTAAAATTAGCATTTAGGATAGTGCTAGTGTACGGGGCGATCGCTGGTCGGCGTGGCCTTTGTAGACCGAAGGGCCTATTTCTGTGCTGTATCTCTAAAGTCTAAAGTAAAGCCTAAAGTGTGGGTTGGTAGGCCTCTGTAAAATTGTCCCTATTGTGGAGGGAGTAGATGGGAAAGGGGATAACATAGAACAAGTGTGAATGGGTAATCAATGGTCAGCGTGGACTCGGTGGGCTGAAGGGTCTGTTTCCATGTTGTGTCTCTTTTAAAATAAAAAAAATTACAAGATATTGTGCAGGTTTTCAAATTGTTGATTGTGTTTATCAGTGTGAGGACATGGCAAAATGGTAAACTAATGGAGAGGGTCTTTGAGTTACAGGATGGATTGGCATACTGGCTGAGGTGATGAAATCCCCGCATGTAATCCAGGCATCGCATGCTGCAAGAGCTTTGGCGAACCTTGACAGAGACACCATGGAAGAGAAGTACGAAGATGGAGTATATATCCTTCATCCTCAGTACAGAACAAGGTAAATAGTGCAGAGATATCATCCTTTGAAAATAATCAACCTGAAATAGGTCATTTTTTGTGAAAGTATTGCATGCCAAACCGCTAATATGACATATTATTAATCGTGCTTAGCTAATGGATAATGTAAGTGAGTGAATTAGAACATTTAGACTTAGAGTTCAGATATTATATTCCAAGTTGGTATCTCTAATGTTGGGTATATTAATGGGAAAAAATGTTGATAAATCTAGCTTAATTTTTAATTGATATGCCTTCAGTCAACTTGTCTATTAAAAAAAGCACAGGCCTGAACATATATGTAGCAGGCTAGCTGACTTTGAAAGAACATTGTGCCATTTTGCTCTCAGTGGGTCATTGCTTTGTAACTTAGTTCAGTTCCTTTAACATATTCATCTCATAATTCATCTCTGTACCAGAGTATTGTATGCAGTTCTGGTCGCCCCATTACAGAAGAGATGTGTAGTTTTGGGAGAAATGGCAGAATGCTGCCTGGATGAGAGGAGAGGTTGGAAATGTCAAAGACTAGAGACTCGCATGCTGTTGATAGATAACACAAGCTGGAATTGTTCTCTTTAAAACATAGTAGATTGGAAGGAAATGGATCACATTTGTGGACGATTCAAGAGTAAGGCGACGCAAAATGAAGGTGACCAGCAAAAGAACCAAAATGAGCAGAAAAGCTTTCTCAAGCAGCGAGTGTTTGGGGTCTTTGATGGTGCATTGTTGGGCTCATAGTAGTGGCAAGTTTAGTTGTAACATTTGAAGGGGGAGATGGATGAGGTCTAATAGGAAATAATTTGCAGGGAATGAGTAGGGAAGTGGGATGGCTGGATTGTTACTCAGAGCTGGTATGGACTCTATGGACCTTATGGCCACTTTCCATGCTGTAACCATTCTGTGAACGGTTTTCTATCCCCGAGATCCAGATGCAATTCCTTTAAAAACAGTGCTTGTGCGGTGTTAATCATTAAGGGATTTTCTAATGCTGATAAATTGAGTCCCTCGGAAACAATTTTGAGTTATTTCCTTCAACCTGTCATGTTTTGTCAAACATTTTGCAACATTGGTGCAAGTATAGTGCAGACACTGATCTGTTTTTGTCTTCAGTCAGCCAATCAAAGCAGACATTCTTTTTATTCACGGCCTGCTGGGAGCAGCTTTTAAAACCTGGCGGCAGAAGGATTGCAGTGACATGGAGGATAAGAATGCCGATTACACGGAATGTTGGCCGAAGGTACAAGTGAAACCTGTCTGAATTATTGGCTTTAATGTCCTTTGTTGCAGCCATTTCCCTCCTTCCAACTGCTTCCAACCCTCTTTCCCACCTCCCTCCATTCTCTCTACCCCCCCCCCCCCCCCCACCACTTCCCATATTATCTCCTTGGTGCTGCCTATAAGTGATACAGCATTTCGACTTGAAATCCGCACAATCATTTGGTAAAAAGAAATCCTTCATCCGTGATGACTATGGTTGAATCACCGTCAGGCAGTACAGATTTGAAAGGCAGTGGAGAAGTACTGAGGTTGTGAGTCTGAGCAAAAAGCAAAGTGCTGCAGGAACTCAGCGCAGCAGTCAGCATCCATGGAGGGAAATGGACTGATGATGTTTCTTCAGACCTGACCCGAGTTCCTCGATCAGTATTGTATTTTGCTCAAGATCTGCAGTCTCTTGTCTCAGGATTGTGGGACTGCCAGAATTTCTCTGCAAAGGCTTTCCTCATGATCAACCCACCCAGTCCAGTTATTAATCTAATCAACCTCCAATATTCTTTCTAAACAAAATTTATCAAAATAGATAATTTCACATTTCCAATGTGAAACTACATTTGCCTTATCCCCGCCCATTCACTTAAACCATCTATATCCCTTGATTCAGTGTGTCTTCGAGGTGCTACGTGGTCCCTCTAAAAGAACAGGTTTATATAATCTATAATCACCTCTAATACAAGGGCAAAACCATTAAGTTTGTTGCTGGTCAATATTCTGGTTTTCCTTAAGAAACTTAGCAAAACAATTATTATATTGTACCTTTGTTCATTCCAAAATGACTGCTTTAGAGTTGTGTTATCAAACAAAAGTTGACACTGGGCCACTGTATCTGCATTAATAGACAAAGCCTAGTATGTACCTCTCATTCTCCATAGGGCACTTGGATCTGTAGCCACTGAGCTGGATGTCATGACTTGAGTTTGACCAAAATGTTATTCCCCATGTCCTCATTCCCACCAAGATCCCATCACCCAGTGGTTGCTGGTTGTCACTAGTTCCAGATTAGTCAGGAGATGCTAGGATAGGTGACCAAAACATTGTAAGTATTCCTGTAAGGAGAAAAGTGTTTTGTGGGGGAGGGGAGAAAACTCTAGAACTTGTGGCCTGCTGGCAGAAGAGATGACTGACAACAGTGGAGTAATGCAATTTGTGGATGAACAAGTGGCCTCGAGTGCCTGTATCTGGAAGATTGCAGATAGGCAGCGTGGTGCAGTGGAGGGATCCAAATACTGAGATGATCATATTAAAGATCATGGGATAGTTAATCTTGAGCTAGTGGCAGCCAGTAACCACTGGGTGACGGGTTCTTGGTAGAGATTAGGACATTCGGACGTTAGAGATACAGCGTACGAACAGGCATTTCGGCCCACCGAGTCCGCGCCGACCAGCGATCACCCTGTATATTAGCACAATCCTACATACGAGGGACAATTTACTGAAGCCAATTAACCTACAAGTCTTTGGAGTGTGGGAGGAAACCGGAGCACCGGAGAAAACCCATGAGGAGAACGTACAAACTCCGTATAGACGGCATTGTGGTCAAGGTAGCGCCCGGGTCTCTAACGCTGTAAGGTGGCAACTCTACTGCTGCGCCACTGGGCCGCCAGTATGGGAGTAGCATTTTGGTTGAGATCAAGTTTATGAAGGTGGAATAAAAGATTCCACCTGGGGTTGCAATCAGGTCCTAACGTAAAAAAGACGTGGGTTAGGATTTTGGCAGCAGAATTTGAGGCAGGTCCAAATCTTGTTAGCGACAGAGAGAAGTTAGGTCATCAAGTTACCAATATTTCAAGTTATAAAATTAAATGCATGTTTTCGTCTTTGACCACATCACTAAAAATGTGAGATTTTTAAAAACTGTGAATGTAGTCTTGTAGACAATTATTTTCAGTCGAGCAATTAAACCGAGTGCCACCTGTGGTGAGTGTGAGTTTTGAAACCATTGTAAAGATCTTCTGATCCTCTTTTTCGGTTTCAACAGGTTTTTGATTTAATGTGTGCATATTCCTGATTTTTGCTCTCAGGCCTGGTTGGCTGCGGATTGTCCCAGTCTAAGGATATTAACTGTAGAGTACGACACTCAGCTCAGTGACTGGAGATCCAAGTGTCCTGTGGAGACTGAGAGGTACATACCTGGCTTTATCTATTAATGCAGAAATGATGAGAATTTGCATGCATATAAATCCATATCATGTTCTGAGAATGTCTCCAAGGTACTGGCACCAGTAGCTGCCTTTCAAGTGTGGTTATTGGCATTGATGCCAGCAAATGATTGAAGATCTGTCTTGGAGATAATGCTTCAGAAAGGAACTTGGGAGAGCTCCCTAATCTTCCTTGAATTATGCATTTGCAGCCTCCTGAACTGGATTTGCAGCCTCCTGAACTGAAGTAAATCTTAGTGAAATGTTGAAAAGGTAGCTCTTCTGAGTGCAGAACATCTGAATGGTTGGATTAAATTGACCCAAATCTATAATTTTCTGACCCAAGTTTCCTACCTACTTGGAGTCGAGGAGTTGCGACATCACGTTTCAGCTGGACAAGATGTCAGCCACATTTGTAGGACTATATACAATTCTAGTTGCCCTACTATAGGAAGGATGTCATTAAATTGGAAATTATGTAAAACAATTTACGAGGATGTTACCAGATCTGAAGAGTTGCAAGGATAGGTTAGGACTGTATTCAGTGTAGGAAGCTGAGGAGTGTTTAGTTTAGAGATACAGCGCATAAATGAGGTATTTGGCCTGCCGAGTCCACGCCGACCAGCGTTTTAAAGCAATTGACATTTTATGTCATTGATCTTTCATCAGAATTTAAAATGTTTTAAATTGCAGAAGCTGTAAATTTGAAAGCTAACAAGCATTTTGTTTTGATCCAGAAAATCCTTGGCCTACAGAGGCCGGGAGCTACTGACTAAACTGAAGGCTGCGGGTGTTGGCGATAGGCCAGTGGTGTGGGTGGCACATAGTATGGGAGGTAAGGACTTTATAACATCAACAGCCTTTTATCTCTTTCATCATTGCCAATCCATAAAGCCCCTTTTAATCACAAAACCATGATGGATGTTTACAGGTGGAGGCTCATCTGGTGGACTCTTCTTTTCACTCCTCAACTCCATCTCCACAGCTCTGTAGTTTCTTACCCCTCTACCCACTCCCTTTTTTGATATTAGTATTAAATCTGCTTTTGTCACCCTCTCGTCACTATCATAGCAACCATGTTTTTTAAATGCTCTCACTCATGGTGTTATATTAAAAGTGGTCCTGAGCTACTAGAAAGTGACCCTGAGCTGCTATATACCTCACTAAAGATCCTCGGACTATCTTTAATCAGACTTTACTGAACTTTTATCTTGCAATAAACGTTATTCCCTTCATCGTGTACCTCTACACTGTGGATGGCTTGGTTGTAATGTATAGTCTTTCCACTGACTGGTTAGCATGCAACAAAAAGCTTTTCCTGTACCTCGGTACACGTGACAATAAACTAAACTAAGATACTCAATGAAACACCGGTAAAGGGAGGTGCCCATTTAATAATCCCAATGATATAGTCGCATCAACACACCTAGTTTTTGTTGTCCCACAGTTTAACTGTGTTAAGGCATTTTAGATTCTCTGGAATTGTCTTTCAACATGGGCAGCACTTCATTCTGTGGGAATAGAACTTTACTCTAGTTAATATATCCTTCTCAGCTAGGCCAAACATGCCTGGTGCCAGTGGCCCATAAAATTAAAAGCAAGTTTGTTTTTCAGAAAGTTACTGAATGTTGGATCAGAATAGTTAAACCTGTAAACAAGTGTACGTGACTAACCTTGCTTTTATGCTATCAAAAGTGGTATAAAGATACTGCATGCTTTGAATCTGTAGAACAGTCTTTTGCTTATCTGTTCTCCTTGACTGACAAGTTATTGTTAACAAAGAAGTTAACCGTCACTCGCGTCTCGCACAAATTATTCCGACACTTGGTTGAGTGCTTATTCTGTTGTTATAGCACGTACTTTGTGTTTTAATAGTAATTCAGCATGTATGAGTGTAACTAGCAAACTAGTTAATTATCCCCGCATTTAACTTTTGCAATCCTTTTCAATTGCAGGCTTGCTGGTCAAAAAGATACTTTTAGATGCTTCGGAGGATCCTGAAATGAAGTCAGTGGTTCAGAATACCCAAGGGATTGTATTTTACAGTGTACCTCACTGTGGATCTCACCTGGCTGAGTACTCTGTGAATGCCCGCTTCCTACTGTTCCCTTCTGTTGAAGTCATGGAGTTGAGTAAAGGTAAGACTGCCATGTCGAATCAAATTCTGGTTTTGTTCTGTCACTATGCACATCATATGACATTTGAATTTTGGGCCCCATATCTGAGGGGGGATGAGCTGGTGTTAAAGTTTGTTTCTTAAAACAGACAACAACATAAACAGTTAAAGGTAAACCAAGCAAAGCTTTAATTATCGTCAGACGGGAGTGGGGGGATCAGTGCTAAGGGTGTATGGCCATACTCAGCACTCCCCTTGCTTCCATTCTAAGATACAGCATTTTCGCATCATTTTTATACAGAATTTGCAGCAAGAATGTTTAACACAACATTTCCTTCAAATCAATCACATTGTATTAGAACACAATATACTTGTCACCTTAAAGCCATAAACTATTTTACACAATAAGTCATTAGTCGAAGGTAAGGACCCTTATCATACCATAGAAGATCCTGTTTTCACACTCCCACAAATAGTCAACAGTTAACCACATCCTAATCTTAACGAGAGCATTGTCCATCGTCTTTCCCGGACATCTTTCCCAGGGATAACAGGATGCACTGCTCGAGAGACTTTAAGAATTGCATAGTCTTATCCTGCCTGGTTCAATTTTGAAAACATCAGCTATTCAGGACCCAAGGTTCAGGCTCATCCTGTTCATTCATTCTACCATTTTATTATACCTGTGGTTTCCAGGGATTGTAAGTTTCAGCGACCAGACACATCCTTATGAGCAATTAGCAGTCCTTCACCTTCAACAATATAGAAGCCCCAAAAGCATAATGGCCAAGCATCCCATCACGCAAAGTTAATAGCCATTAACTCTTTCACTGGCGTTGGAGAGGGTCCAGAGATGGTTTACGAGAATGATCCCAGGGATGATTGGGTTAACTTATGATGAGCGTTTGACGGCACTGTGCCTGTACTTGCTGGAGTTTTGAAAGAAATCGGTGGACCTCATTGAAACTTAACGAATAGTAAAAGGATGTTTTTACTAGTGGGAGAGTGTAGGACCAAAGGGCACAGCCTCAGAATAAAAGGACGAACCTTTGGAAAGGGGATGAGGAGGAATTTCTTTAGTCCAAGGGGCTGAATCTGTGGAACTCATTGCCACAGATGGCAATTGTCACATAGAAAACTGAGTTGCAGGGATGTGGATCATAGGCGGGCAGAAGGGATTACTTTATTTTAGCGAAATGTTCGGCAGACATTGTGGGCCGAAGGGTTTGTTACTGTGCTGTACTATTCTATGTTCTATGATGGGTTTATTGAAAAATAGAAGGGAGTAAACCTGGGCTGAGAAAAAGCCTAAGGCTCTTGAGAAAATCCAATGTGAGCCATCTGCTGGTCTAAGTGCTATCCCTGCAGTGATCCCACCATTGAATACTGGAGGGAAAAATGAAAGGATGGAATCAACAGGTTGAGAAATTGTGAGTTCAGATATGAGCAGGCCAAGGTGATGAAATTTAGTGGGATGAGTGTAGATGGGGCATGTTGGTCAGCATGGGAAAGTTGGCCCAAAGGGCCTGTTTCCACACTATGACACTGACTAGAAAATATGGAGGAAAGAATAGGGAGAATTGGAAAAAAGGTACTGACCAGAATTAAAATTTTTAAAACTTTTTTTGATATTTTTAAAGTTAGTAATTTGAGTGCCACTACACTTTTTGGTAAAGTCATATCTGTTTGAAGCATTATTATTAAAATCCAATTCAGTTATTGATCTTCAGCCTTGTCATTACAAAGTACTTGTGCTACAACACCAGAATAAGTGCTCAATCAAGAAAACCAAGCACAAAGTCAAAGTAGTATCTAAGCTGATTATGTAAGCTTATGCGAAGGACAATAATTAACTCCACATGCAATAATCAGATACCTACATGTTAACAAACACATTTTCAAAAAACTGATCATGTAGATGCAAGTATATCATTGGGGTTATCAAATGGTGTTCACTGGCGTTTCATTGAGTTAGGCCCACGAAACCTCGGGAAGGCTCAACAATTCGTTCTGGCGTCCCAAAACAACCCCCCTCGTACCTGCTCTCACCACCTATGCTACCAGTATCTACTAAATAAAGGAAACTACAGAAGATTAATTTACTCTTAACAAATGCAAAACAGTCGCATCCTGTCTTCCACTTATCCTAAGCCGTCATTAAACTCGTAACACCAGAAATATCACATATCAGTGATGCCAGTCTTTCATACATGGGATGTCCAAAGAATACTGAAAATTCACCTTTGCAGGATTTCCTTTTGTAATGTATTGAATTGGAATAATAAGCTAATTAGATTTGTCCACTAAAAGCAAGAACTGGTAGAGATTAATTGTCAGCAGTTAATTTAACTTTCAATATTCTCTTGTAGATTCGCCGTCTTTGACAGAACTGAACAATAATTTCACCAAACTGATAAAGGAACAAGAAGTTAACGTTCTGAGCTTTGGAGAAATGCTACCAACAAACATTGGCAGTATGATCAAACTACACGTGGTACCTCTCAATTCAGCAGGTATAGTGCACAAGTCCCACCTCATGATTCCTTATCGTGTAGAGTCATACAGCACAGAAACAGACTCTTCGGCCTAACCCGTCCATGCCGACCAAGTTGCCCTATCTAAGCCAGTCTCATTTTCCGTGTTTGGCCCTTATTCCTCTAAACCCTTTCCATCTATGTATCTGTCCAAATGTTGTTTAAATGCCATTATAATACCTGCCTCAACTACCTCCTCTGGCAGTCATTCCATATATCCACCACCCTCTATGTAAATCGGCCACAAGATAAAGGAAAGAAGATGAACAAACTTCCAGGAAGATTGCATGAAATACAGGAAGTAAAGATCTAGGATAAGGACACTTTTACTGACGTTCCAGAACAAATTAGGGATATGAAAAACTTTGTATTAAAACAAAGGATATTTATTTGGGGTGAATTGTGTTCAACTAAGTGGATCAAGTGCTTGGGGAATAATAGTACATTTGGGGAGACATGGGTTAATCAAAAACCGTGCATTGATATATTTTGTCCTTACAAAGTTGACGAGTGTTTTATTGATAGTTTTTGTATACAGTGGGATTCGGTGAATTGGACTTGTCGAGGCCATGATTGTTGGAAGCTGCTGATCAAAACAGGGCTGGCAACAGATGACCTCAGGAAGAGTGGAGGATTTCTCTAATTTCAAGAATCTAAACTCCTGCATTTCTCCTCCCCCACCCTAGTTGTCCTACTAGTTCCACTGTTCACATCCTTGTTTCCCTGTCGTTAGCACATCTTCCCCAGCCAACAATGGGCCATCATGAACTCCACCCTTCATGAGGTCATCTGTTGCCTGTCCTGCTTTGTTCTGACCTTCTCTATATTTCAGTTTGAAGAAGGATTCCAACTCAAAACATCACCTATTCCTTTTCTCTAGAGATGCTGCCTGCTCTGCTGAGTTACTCCAGCATTTTGTGTCCATGATGTGTTTTTAAACATTTTTTTTTTTACCAAGGTTATTTGTAGCTACGCTGCAATGCATATAACTTTAACACTTAATTTTTTTTAAATTCTTTTTCAGATTTGGGGATCGGAGATTTTATTCCACTGGATGTTAATCATCTGGATATTTGCAAACCCAGAAACAGAGACTCCTTCATATATCAGCACAGTTTGAAGTTTATAAAAGATGCTCTGGCACGAGAAATCAAAAGTTGAATCACTTCCTTATTCAGACCACTCTGAAGTGCAAACGTTTTGACTTGTAAATGGGTGCATTCTAGTATAATTTCTTCCTTTAAACAAAGCTTTGAAAATATCAAGAATGATAACGTTTAAGGATTAATTTAATATTGTATATAATAAATGACTATGGGTTTACTCATGTCAGGCTAACAGCTTTCAAATAGGTATTTTGTTTGAAGTACTTTTTAAATAATAGATAACCATGTTTAAAAATGTCGCTTCAAAATTGCAATAAGCAAAACTTTTATTGATTATTGACTGGAACTATTAGATTAATTTAACTTTGCGCTGCGACTGTTGCCTATTTTGTAATGTTAAAATTTTAATTTGCTTAATTTACAGTACATTGCGTGGGTTTTCTCATAGAGCTGTCTTTGCTGTACCTAATTTGGTATACACTTTTTGACAGACTTTTTGGCATACCTGTTTATAAAAATATTTAACCAGGTATGTAAGGGTAAAAAATATTTAACCAGGGTGGTAAAGTTAATCTTCCCACACTTAGAATTGTTTTTTTCCGATGGTAATAAACTAATGTACCTGTTCATTGATATTAGTCCAACATTCTTTAATGCAAAGGTGTAGCCAAAGACACTTACTTGAGCCCCAACTATGCCTGTCTTTTTGGTGGTTGCATTAAAGTCCTTGTTTCAAATATACCATGGCCCAATTCCCCAACTCTTTCTCTGCTACATCAATGACTGCATCGGGCCTGCCTCCTGTACAGAACTGATCAACTTTACTCCTAACTTCCATCATACCCTCAAATTCACTTGGATTACCTCAGACACATCGTTTCCCTTTCTCTATCTCTCTGTCTCCATCACAGGAGACAGACAATGGACTGATGTCTACTGCAAACCCACTGACTCCCAGTTATCCTGACTACACCTGTAGAGAACATGTTGACTGATTACATCATGGCCTGGTTTGTCAACTTGCCGACTGCCCTTTACCTCACACGAGTGGATCACCACAGAGATGGGTGAGGGCCGCACAATACAACTGTCCTCCCACATGGTGACAGGCACTGGGGTTTGAAGTTGCCCACCCCATTGGACCAGGACCTGCCATTCTGACAAATCAATGTTCCTCCAATTGTGTTTTGCACAAGATTCCAGCATCTGCAGTCAGTGTCTTGGGACTGTGGAACTGCCCGGATCCCTCTGTAAAGACTCCTCAGGATCAACCCATCCATTCCAGCTCTTAATCTAATCAAACTACCCAAATTGTTTCCAATGCCTATACATCCTTCCTGAAATTAGGAAACCAGTAGGACATACGTGACTGGATGTGGTCGCATCAAAGCTCTGTATAATTAAAACATTGGCTCAATACTTTTTTATTCAATTCTGTTAACAATAAATAATAATCTGTTAACTTTCTGAATTACCTGTTGTACCCCATCTGGTCTTTTGTGAATAATGCACGAGGACACTTGGAGCACTGCAATCTCTCACAGTTAAGATCATATTCTTTTTATTTAATTATCAAAATACACAATTTCACATTTTTCCATGTGAATCTGCATTTGCCTTATCTGCCCATTCACTTAAACCATCTATATCTCTTGATTCGGTGTATCCCGAGGTGCCACATGGTCCCTTTTGTAGAACGGGGTTATTTCATCTATGTCTAAAGCAAGACCACTACGTTTTTTGCTCAATATTCTGTTTTTCCTTCAAAAACTTAATAAAACAATTATTGTATGCACCTTTTTCATTCCAAAATGACTCTCAGTGCTTTGGAGTCGTGTTAACAATCAAAAGTTGACACTGGCTCACGTCAGGAGATGCTAGGACTATTCAAAGGTCTGTTCATTGTCACGTGTACCAATGAAGGTACAGTAAAACTTGATTACCATCCAGCCACACTAAAAAAAAGCAAGACACACAACTACATAAAAGTTAACATAAACATTCATCACAGCGGATTCCTCACTGTGATGGAAGGCAATAAAGTAAAAAAGTTCAAGTTCTTTCACAATAAACAATATTCTGTTAACTTTCCAAATTACCTGCTGTACCTCATCCTTGCCTTTTGCGAATAACGCGTTAGGAGAGTTGGAGCACTGCAATTTCTCATGGTTTAGATAATCTGCTTTTGTTGTTAACGAAGTAGACAATTTCACACTTTTCTGTGAAACTGCATTCACTTCAGCCATCAACAACCCGTTGGTGTCACGTGGTGCAAGGCTCCTGCCATTCTGACCAATCCTGGGCGGGCTCGCCTCTCGCCCCCCCCCCTTCCGATTGGCTGCGGTGCGCAGGGTATCCCAGGGTGCTCTGGGGCTCGGCGGCGGCTGGAGTCGGGACGGGGGACAGTAGCTGCTCTTCGCGTATCGAGTAATGGTGGGTGCGGGTCACAATCGGCCACAAGGCGCTTCAAGTGATGGTGGGTGCGGGTCTACCAGTGGCTGCTCTCCACGTCTCGGGTAATGGTGTGTGCGGGCGGCGGGGAGGTCGGTGGGATGCACTGGGGCTTCCCTTGGGCGGAGACGCGTACCCCGGGAGCCGCTGTTGTGGTGCCGCCGGTCGGGCTCGGTGCTGTTCGGCGCCGCCTGCAGCTGCTCTCTCCTTACGTTGGGCAAGGCCACCACTGCGACGAAGGCCGACCGGTCTTTGTGGAGGAGCCGGGAGATGCTTCATCTGAACTGTGAATTCCAGACCTCAGTCTGAAGAAGGGTCTCGATCCGAAATGTCACCCATTCCTTCTCGCCAGAGACGCTACCTGTCCCGCTGAGTTACGCCAGCATTTTGTGTCTATGGTGTAAACCAACATCTGCAGTTCCTTCCACACATTTTGTCTGCAGTTCCTTCCTACACATTTCGTTTGCTCCACTGTGAAATCTCCTCAAGGTATGCCTACTTTGAATAAGTTCTCCTATCTTTGACGAGAATTCTGCAACACCCTCCATCACGTCACCTATTCCTTTTCTTCAGAACTGCTGCCTAACCCGCTAAATTACTCCAACATTTTGTATCTTTTTTTAGCAGGAAATAGATTCTTGGGCAATCAGTCCAAACCCTTCATGATCGCTGGCACTATCTGAAAACTGCCCCTCGGGATAGTTTTAGAGATACAGCGCGGAAACAGGCCCTCCAGCGTGCCGACCTGCAATCCCCCACACTAACGCTATCCTCTACACACTAGGGACAGTTATACCAAAGCAATTTAGAGCGTGGGAGCAAACCGGAGATCCCGGAGAAAACCCACGCAAGTCACAGGGAGAACGTACAAACTCCATACAGACTGCACCCGTAGTCAGGTTCGAACCCTAGTCACCGGCGCTGTAAGGCTGCAACTCTACCGCTGTACCACCAGGAGTTGAGAGTAAATTCTGGGTTACCTGACCTCAGGCCTTTCACCTTGAATGGCACCAGGAGAAACATCCTATGTGGAGGGTGGTATGGCGGATGAGGGGGGAAAGTGTATGAATATATTGTTTGCATCCTGTGGCCCAGTGAGATCAGGTAAGACAACCCAGAGATTTATGGTGGCTGATTTAAGGGAGGATACCACTACCATTCCTCCAGGTATGGTGTTCTCTGCATCTTTCTTCCTTTTTGCTCTCTTAAGGCCCCTGCTCTACTCACCTGCCCTACTCACCTGCCCACCCATCCCACCAAATAAAGTGAATAGATTATTTGTGAAACAATGTACAGACACTTATTACATTGCAGTATGCGTTTTCAGGCAGAATTTTACAACAAAATTCTTTAACTTGCACAATTTTCAATACATCTGTAATCGCAAGATAAACTTTTGGTGTAGTTCTGAAGTCATCAATGTTGACTGTATTACATGAATTGCTTATTGTGTAATTAGTTTGCATCTTCAGTAGAACATATTATTTTCCAGTACTGATGACTTTGTTTCATCAGTTATTGATTCTGCAAGTCTTTCTATGGTTGCTGACTGACCCCCTGAATTTGTTTTCTTTTTCAGATTTCCTGGACGTGCTTTTTTTTCTGATTTCCTAAATATTTCCTCCCGAGATGATTGGTATTTAAAAGGTTAGTGAATACACTTTGTAGCGGCAACTTTAGTTTTCCCAATAAAGTTCCAAAGCTTACCATTGACGAAGGAGGGGAGCGATGGTCCTTGAAGCAAATAACAACAGAGAGATCTTCACGACGTTGCAGTTAGTAATTTATTGGTAGCAATACAAAACAGATTGGTATATCTCCCGTATGAGCTTGTTTGTTTGACTTGTTTGTCCATCTATCCGGTAAGAACTTAGCATCTCATCGTCACTCCTTCGTATCATGTTACTGACTTACTAAACCCTATGTTTAGTAGGCATGGCTTGTATGGCTACTAAGACCCTATTATCTTAGCAGCTCCTGGTGTCACACTGAAGCATTACGTCAGTGCTGGGCAAATTATACTCATAATTATGGCCCCTCCCAGTCCATATACGTAAGACTCCAACATTCATCTCAGTACAATCGCCTGATGTCCAAAAATAATACAGCAGGATACAAAAAATATAATAATATGCTAAGATAGCTAATAAACACAAAATGGCTCCGACACACCAGCCCCTAATTGTTCTAAGTATATAACAAAACAATTACTAATAAACATTAAAAGGAGCCATAAAACATCATACCTATCAAAAAGGCATGCACTATATATTGGCATCTAATCTACTATAGTGATTCTTCAATCTTCAAGGCCACCAGTCCTTGCGGTAATCAGGTATCAGCTTCCAGGAGTAGACGTATCCTCGTTATCGGTCTTTCCAAGATGCTGTTCTTAGTCCGAAGTCGAACAGTACGCACAAAACCCTGTGCATCTGGTACAGTCTCCAATATTCTGCCCATTAGACAGAATCTTCAGTCTTCTCTTCCAGCTTAAGAAGCGGTCTGCTGTCAGTCCTCTTGATGCTTCACCTGCAGGATTTCCTTTGTGCTAATGTATCTCCATGATGATATGTCAGTAGCATCCCTTACGAAAGAGATTCTGTTTGCTACAAATGTTTGAAAGCGTTTGGTGTTGATGTATTTAAGCACCGTTGTGCTATCAGTCCAGAAGATGGATTTGTCCAGTTCAAGCTGTAATTCTTTTTGCAGCATTGTGTCAACTCTGGATTTTCCCCATTATGAAGTTGAGTGTATTGCTTGACCAGAAGCTCCTCTTGGCTTGCAATGGATATTCAATTGACAGCAGTGGCAGGGCAGCCATTTCCACCCCTGCTGTCGTCGTCTTTTCTCAGTTCACCATCCAGGATAATTTTATTTGTAGCAGAGATTTCTGGGTGGTCATCGTCAGCTTTGCTGGTGATGAATTCATTTAGTTTTCCACCATCGACAAAAACTGTAGAGTTCTCTGCAGAACCATTTTTTTCAGTAATTACTTTAGTTGAAACGTCTTCAAGGTGTGCTGGGTTTTCTGGTGCAGGATCCCCTGAAGTTTCCAGTTCTATCATTTCTTGATCCGAAGATTCACGATCTTCTGGTGCTAGTTCAGAGTTGGTCTCTGTCATCTCTGTGCTCAGACAAGTATTTTCAGGAGCAGATTCTCCAGCCAATGGATCAGCTTGGACTACTTTGGAGAAGATGCAGGTTACATCACCGGCCCCGATATGATCACGCGTTTGAGATGGAAGAGAACAGCATCACTCGCACTTGCCTTTTCGTTCTGTTCTGGTTTCTTTTCTTTGTCCTTTTGTTCAATACAGGATTATCTTCTTGCACCTGTGATTCTACAGGTTCTGTAGTTGTTGCCAAACTGCTTTTGGCTGTTTGCAGCTTTTCTCTTGCCTTAGCAAAGGTAGGGCCTTTGACAGATCCTCCTTTCAAATAAGAGTTCATCCCATCAGCTACTGTCGATGTATCTTGATTTCCTAGCCTCAAGTACATTGAGTCTTGTCTTGGCTGCTGCTTTTGCAGCATCTAGTTCCAATCGTTCCTTCCGTCTTCTCAGCTGTTCCTTCTGGCTCTCCCATTCGAACTCCATTTCCAATTGTCTTCTCTTCCTGTCGAGCTCCATTTCCAATTGCCTTCTGTTCAATTGACAATTCTTTGTTTTTCAATTGTTCATCTCGCTTTTTCTGTTCTTTCTCAGTTGTTCCTTTTCCAATTCCTGTTCCTGTACCTCAATCTCATGCCTGTCTTCTATGAAGGCAGCCTGTTCTGCGAGAACGGTCATCTGTCTTAGCCGTCATACGAGCAGAGTGCGTCCAAGATGCACGAGATGAACAACGGGATTTGAAGATCTATTTAGAGTTTGAAACATTTGAAACACTACCCTCAGATCCAATGATATCTAAGTTTACATGACTGTTGTGTAGCACTCTCAGTAATGGAGTGTGTAGTTTGATGACCTTCCTTAGTACCTTGTGTAAACCCAATAAAAGTTTCCAGTTTGGTGAAACCACTGATTTGGCTTTTCAAGCTCATCTTCAGGCAGTGGTAACTTTACCAGTGCTTCATATTCTTCATTGATTTTATCATTGAGCCTTTTAAATTGAACCAAGTTGAATTGTACCACTTCTACATTTTCACCTGATTCCATGTTCTCTTTCATCATTTCTATTAACTTGGTAGCTTGTTTATATCTTGAGTTTTTCTTCAATCTGATGCTGTCCTTTCAGGGTAACAACCCACTTCGAGACATAAGAGAACTTAGAAGATCGACCTATTGAAGAAAAAACATTTTCCCTTAGAGAATCCATTCTCATGGCAACACCTGCTGGCCGAATATCAGATTTACGTACAAACATACTTGTACGTCAATATCCCTTTAAGACGTATTGACGTAAAGCCATATCTTCAAAGGAATTCAAAATAAAACTGATAGCAAGATTGCACAAGGTCACTTCTTTGTTTCTAGCATTCCTAAATTTTCCAGTCGCAGTTTTCTTATACAACTTCTGAAAAACAGCTTTCCTATAATGCTGTATCAGCTTTCGAAGTTTTCTTTTCTCCGTAGTCAATCAACGCAGACATTGACTCTTATCAGTCTGTTTAGTTCAAAGCTTTTGCAATAAAACCACCCTTTGTTCCATGCAGTCGATACATAAGCTTCAGTCTCCTCCTAGAGCCAGTTCCTTTTAAATGACTCTTAGAGACAGATTACCTTATCTTCTCTCACCGAGGATAGCTCTTGATCTATTCACTCCGGCTGAGGAAGCTCATGCAATAAATCACTCCAGTTCAGATAAGTTCTTACAATGTAACTTTAGTCTTCCCAATAAAGTTCCAAAGCTTACCATTGACGAAGGAGGGGAGCGATGGTCCTTGAAGCAAATAACAACAGAGAGATCTTCACGACGTTGCAGTTAGTAATTTATTGGTAGCAATACAAAACAGATTAGTATATCTCCCGTATGAGCTTGTTTGTTTGACTTGTTTGTCCATCTATCCGGTAAGAACTTAGCATCTCATCGTCACTCCTTCGTATCCTGTTACTGACTTACTAAACCCTATGTTTAGTAGGCATGGCTTGTATGGCTACTAAGACCCTATTATCTTGCAGCTCCTGGTGTCACACTGAAGCATTACGTCAGTGCTGGGCAAATTATACTCATAATTCTGGCTCCTCCCAGTCCATATACGTAAGACTCCAACATTCATCACAGGAGAATCCCCTCGTGTCCAAAAATAATACAGCAGGATACAAAAAGAATAATAATATGTAAGATAGCTAATAAACACAAAATGGCTCCCACACACTTGATTGTAAAATCTGATTGGAATGGTCCTGTGCATTGTCTTAATCTAAGTATGTAAATTTTGTTTCTGATCTTTAGTTTAGAAGACTTGCTATTGCATCTATAATCTGATCTTCAGTCATATCTTCAAGTTTCAATAAAGATGGTTAATGTCTTGAAAGGCGTTCTCGTTGAATGGTAATTATAAACCTTTGAATTTTAAAAACACAATTGTATTTGGTTGTCTTAAGTAAAACGCCTCTTGTGAATGATGAATTTGACTTGTCAAATTAAGATGTTGATGGTAACTAATTAATGTGTGCGTGGGTGGAAACCGAAGATCTCGGAGAAAACTTACGCATGTCACGGGGAGAACGTACAAACTCCATACAGACATGCACCCATCGTCAGGATCGGACCCGGAGCTCTGGCGCTGTAAACCAGCAAGTCTATTGCAGCACCACCATGCTGCACATCTGTCTTAATTCATCTTAAATGTGTAACAACTTAATTTTAAACATTCCTAGTTCTAGAGTCTTCCAAAAGATCAAAAATCCTAGCCACATCCATTTTGAGAAGACCCCTTGGGATCTTATTTAAATCAAAACCTTGCTCTTCTAAATTCTAATGAATATCAACATTGCATGTCCAACCGTTCTTCATAATACAACCCGTCCTTGTAAATATTCTATGGATTGTTAATAACTCATTAACATCCTTAAATAAGAATAGTGCTCCTTCTATGGGCTCACAATGTCATCTCAGCGGTAGAGTTGCTACCTTACAGGGAATGCAGCGCCGGAGACTCAGATTAGATCCTGACTACGGGCGCCATCTGTACGGAGTTTGTACGTTCTCCCCGTGACCTGCGTGGGTTTTCTCCGAGATCTTCGGTTTCCTCCCACACTCCAAAGACGTACAGGTATGTAGGTTAATTGACTGGGTAAATGTAAAAATTGTCCCTAGGGTGTGTAGGATAATGTGCGGGGATCGCTGGGCGGCGCGGACTCGGTAGGCCTGTTTCCGCGCTGTATCTCTAAATCTAAAAAAAATCTAAATCTATATAAACATAGAACACAAAGTACAGCACAAGATCAAGTCCTTCGGCTCACAATATCTGTGCCAAATATGATGCCAAAATAACTAATCTGCCTGCCTACACATGGTCCATATTCCTCTATTCCCTGCATTTACATATGCCTATCAAAAGCCTCTTAAATGCCACTATTGTATCTACTTCCTCCTCCACCCATTTTCACCTTCCATCTAAAATAAAAAATTGCTCTGCACATCTCCTTTAAATATCGTCCCTCTTATCTTAAAGCTATGCCCTCTAGTCTGGGGGAAAGGGTTCTGTCTACCCTAATTATACCCCTCATAATTTTATACGTAAGCATAACCTTCCTGACCATGTATTCAGCAATAAACCGTGGCCGACATGGTGGCGCAGCAGTGGAGTTACTGCCTTAAAGTGCCACAGACCAGGGTTTGATCCTAATTACAGGTGCTGTGTACAGAGTTTATACATTCTTCCCTTGACATGATGGGTTTTCTCCAGTTTCTCCCCACACTCCAAAGACTTACAGGTTTGTAGGCTAATTGGTTTGATATAATTGTAAATTGCCCCGTGGATAGTGTAAGTGTGCGGGGATCGCTGCTCGGTGGGCCGAAGGGCCTTTTTTCACGCCGTATCTAAACTACACTAAACTAAATAAATATATTTATTCCCTAATTACTCAGTACATGTGTTCTTAACCTTTTGTCAATCATATACCAGGATACCAAAATCCCTCTATATTTCAGATCTCTGCAATCTCTCACCATTAAGTGCTTCATTTTCTTACCAAAATGCATATTGTCCCATTTCCCACTTTCTTAATCTAATCATATCCCTTTATGACCTCATAGTATCCTCTTCTACATGTTTCTACATTTCTTTGTTGCATACTGAATTGATAGTGATATTAATATTGATGCAATCATTATTTTTTGTTTATAGTGACCCAGCCATGAAGCAGTTTTTGTTGTACTTGGATGATACAAATGCTTTGGGAAAAAAATTCATAATACAGGACCTTGATGAAACTCATTTATTTGTCTTGGCTGAGGTGGTCCATGTCTTACAAGAAAAAGTTGGAGACTTAATGGATCAGAATTCATTTCCATTAACGCAGAAGTAAAGTCATGTGATTAAAGAGCTTGAGCTGCTAAGAAAGTAACACTTCAATGATCAGCTGGTGCAAAGAGCCTGGAAGAAGTTATTTGGAAGTGGTGCATGTAGAAGACTTACTTCAGTATAATAATATTGATTCATGTGCACCCTGAAAGTAACTGTTGTTGCTGGCAGTAACTAGATTCACCATGGGATATCAGAAGATATGTGGACTTGCCTTGGGTTGATTGACCACATGTTACGAGAAAGCTTGCAAAGTTAAAAAGCCATTTGGCAGAACGTGTACACTCCACCTTACCATGGGGCCTAATCCATCCATCGGATCATGGTCCCCCCAATGAATTCAAACACTTCCAATTTATGTTTGTATTCCAATGTATACTTTTGATGAATTATCACATGCATTATTCCACCATTTACCTTTTGGTGACGATATGGAGTATGCCTTTACATGTCAACATGCATTAAAATATATTTTGCCTTTAAAAAAAATGTTATATACCCATTGTGTAGCTTGTAATTGGTAAATTTCACAATATAAAAAAAATTCCGTGAAAAGAACTGCAAACTCAGACCAAGAACATCCTAAAAACCTCTTAAATGCCACTGTCGTATCTTACTTTACTATTTAATGGAGAATTCACTTTGGATTTATGCATTCATTTTTTAGCACATATCAAAAAGTAGCGAGGAAATATTTTCTTTATGTCTTCAATTTCTTTGGTTGATTTTTCTGTTTGGAAGCTAGCAGGTGGCCTGCTCCTGAACACGTAACTGATATAATTTTAACATCCCCTTGCAGTAGTACAAGCCCCAACATTAAGATGGGTTTTTGTAGCCTTGCGGGTTATGTGATGCTCCCTCTCCCTCACTTCTTAAATGATTTGCAGCCTGCCTATCGTTCAGCATTGTTTTTAGCCACAAACAGCAATATGTGTTCATCTTTCTGAAGCAAACCTGAAGACTATCCTGCTTGTGAGAATTGATAGCTAATTGAGCCACAGCTCTTGTTTGCGATGGAAAGTACATTTGGAACCAAAATATTCATTGATCATTCCTATTGCAGCAAAGATATTTTGAGGTATTGTTTTTGCCAGAGTGGTTCTACAACAACGGGTTTAATTTTATATACCTGTAGCTGAGTGTTCCTAAGCAAATGCCATTTTGTGCGCTGTGATCATCAATTTTCGTTATATTAAAATAAAATTATAGCTCATGACCACAACAACATGGGATTTGAGATGTGCTGTTCTTAAAATGCTTTGTATTTTACCAGCATTTTACGCAGGAGTAGCTCATCATTTACAGGTATCTCCAAATATTTGAAGAGAAAACCGACAATGATTATACAGCATAGTGGTTTATCTTATCGTGGAATGGCACAACACCAAAACCCATTTGGCTCATTGTATCTGAGCTATTATGTTCCAGAACAACTTGCCAGTTCCATATATTTATCCACACCTTAACTCAGCACTCCCACTCTCCATCCAAATAAAATAATGTAACAGTGTACAATTATAAATTAAAAGCACAAGATTGTAAATCTGCCTTTCCATACTATGCTCAATGATTGTGGGGTTGCTGCAATCTGTGTATTCTGTGATTTGAGATAGTCTGGAGTTGCATGTTTTGGGTCAGTAGCATAGGTCTGCACACTGCAGCTGGGCAGTCAAGTAGGCATTTAGGTAGAACCTGGATTCTTGCTCATAGAAAGGAAATTATGAAAAGATTTGAGGATGTTGACAGGACTCAAGGGCCTGAGCTATAGGGAGTGGTTAAGCAGGCCAGGAGTCTTATTTCCTTAGAGCGCAGAAGGATGAGGGGTGATCAGAAACAAGTGTGCAAAATCATGAAGAATAGATCTGGTAGACGCAGAGTCACTTTCCCAGAGTAAGGGGATCGAGAACCAGAGGACATAGTTTAAGGTGAAGGAGGAATTGATTTAATAGGAACCTGATGGGTAACTGTCACGCAAAGGGTGGTAGGTGTATGGAACAAGCTGCTGGAGGAGGATGTTGAGGCAGGTACTATTGCAATGTTTAAGAAACATTTAGACAGGTACCTGGACAGAATAGGGTCAGAGGGTGGGACTAGTGTAAGTGGGACATGTTCGTTGGTGTGGGCAAGTTGGGTCGCTACGTGTTTCCATATCATATTTCAAAGTGGCATAAGATACTGCAGATTCTGGATTGTGGCAAAAAAAGGAGAGCTGCTGCAGGAACTCAGTGGATCAGGCAGTTCATTGCATGTGATAGCAAGAAATAGATTAGAAGCCTAGATACAGATGCTGATTTACAAAAATAAGACACAGAATAACTCAGCGGGTCCGGTAACATCTCTGGAGAACATGGATGGCTGATGTTTCAGTTCTTCAGACTAATACACGAAGAATAACTGGCGGAGCCAGGTATGGATGGGGAGGAGTGGCGATGCAGACATTAAAAAAAAGACAATGTGTAGGAATGAATTGCAAATGCTGGTTTATACCAAAGAACAAACAAAGTGCTGGAGTAACTCAGTGGGTCCTTTTGACTGGGGTCTCCTTTTTCTCCAGAGATGCTGCCTGATCCGCTGAGTTACTCCAGCACTTTCTACATCTTTAAAAAAAACAGCTGGGTGGAGGGTGATAGGTGGGAACAGTACAGAAGAGCATACCCATAGCACCATTCATATACCAGTCAATATAAGGATAATCAAATTCCTTCATTATTATGACAAATTGCTACATCTTTGTGAAAATGTGAATTTAATCCCTGTGGATTGATACAAAATGCAATTGATTTGTGCTACCGTACTGCCAGAGTAAGAGACAGCAGATTGACAAGGGTTAATTCATCAATATAAATTGTAACTAATTCAGATTTATATCATATGACCCCACACGAGCCATTTGCAGTCTGAAAGATTTTATGTCAGTTAAGATTTTCTTTGTCATGCTGTTAGTGCGTTATTAATGTGCACTTTGTTTAAATATATTCCAAAATTCTGGAAGATTAACGAGAGTAATATTTTCCATTTGCAGTTTAAATACATCTCTAATCTAAGGATCATGAATAAATGACAAGTAAATGTCTAACTAAATGATTAACCCTCTGAATGATTCAGTGTGGAATATTCACCCGAGACTTAAAAGAACTGCATCTGCGTTTGGCATTAAGTTCTCTTTATGTTTGCCAATTAGCAAACCGATCGTGAGATATTTTCCATGTGCTGATTTCAAAGGTAAAAATCCGAGGGAGCATGTTGAGCATGCAACATTAATTGAATTGATTGAAAGATACAGCATGGAAACAGGCCCTTAGGCCTACCGAGTCAATGTCAACCATTGATCACCCGTCTTTGGAATTTGGGAGGAAACCAAATCTCCTGGAGGAAACCTACACAGCCACACAAGTGAGGTCACACACATGACCAGTCATATTTGACCTCTGACCCTAAACAAACGTCAGCATAACATGAAAATTTCACTTGATAAACTTGACATATATAAGTCATATATACAGTACAAAGCAATATACCTGTAATGCTTTCAGAATTAGAAGAGATGTATTCCACAATTGTTCACATTTTGGGCCACACACGTGACCACGAATGGCCCAAGAGCAGAATTAGGCAATTTGGTCCATCAAGTCCACTCTGCCACTCAATTGTGGCTGATTTATATTTCCCTCTCAACCCCATTCTCCTGCCTTCTCCCTGAAATCTTTGACCCTCTTGCCAACATGACTCGACATTTCTCAGAAACCAAAGGAGAGATGCTCAAGAGTGCTGGAATCAATGCTATATCATTGATTGAGGTGCACAAAACTATGAGGGACAGAGACAGTAGGAAACATCCCTATCAGTCAGGCCTCAATGTGAGTTTATGGTAAGGGAGAACAAGTTTAGAGCAGATTTATTTCACCAGATGGCGGTTAGAATCTGAAGAACGATTAGCTCCAACCACAACCCCTTTACTATGATTCACCCCCTCCAATATCTTTATCAACTCAGGTACCTTTACTCCAATGTTGAATATTTACTCTTTCGGTGTACCTTGTAAATTTATATCTCCTCCTGTAACTTCCCTCCTCACCCATAACTTCTTCCCCATTTCCCACCGGCCCCTGATCTTTCTCCCTATCCTGAGCACCCCCAAGTCACCACTTTCGCCCTCAACAGGAGCGCCGCGGCAGGAGCGCGCACGCCGCTGCCCCACTCGGCCGCTGCGACAGGACAGCGGGCGGGAGATGCCCCGGGACGGGGGTGCAGATCCCCCCGCACCGCTTGTTCCCGCCTGTCCCCCATTGAATGGTTACAAGGAGTTCGCGCGCGGAACCTCCCGCTCGCGCCGGCGCGGTTGCTGGGAGTGAACCAGCCGTGGCGCGCAGCCCTCCCTCGGGCGCCACCGGGCCTGTCGGCCGCGCGGTTGCTGGAAGAGTCGGAGTTCGCCCGGCGTTGGGGTCCGGCCGTTGCTCGGAGAGGGAAGACCGCGTGCAGTCCTACCTCCCCTCTCGCGGACGCCGCGTTTAACGGCCGCGCTTGATGCGCGTGACGCGACAGCGCCCACCGGTCGCGTCGGCCCGCGCGTGCGCGGAAGCGCATTCCGGCCGCCTTCAATGGGCAGCGGTTTCGGGTCGGGGTGAAAACGGTTGTCCCGTTGCTGCTCCTCTACTGCCGCCGCCTCCTCCTCCTCATCTGCCCCATCCCTTCCGTGTCCGTGCCGCGGGGGCTACAGGCGAGCTGTCTCCGTCACTTCCCAGACCAGGGCTCCCATGCTGCTGCTCCTGCTCCTATTACTCCAGGCCGCCTGAGAGGCAAAGCCCGCCCCGGCGTTTGATGAGCCGCCGCCCGGCAGCCAGACACTCGGGCCGCGGGCTCAGCGGCATGTTCGCGGCGGTGGAGCAAGGCCCGGTGGTGTGCAGCGACTCCAACATCCTCTGCCTGTCATGGAAAGGCCGGGTGCCCAAGAGTGAGAAGGAGAAGCCGGTGTGCCGCCGGCGCTGTTACGAGGAAGGCTGGCTAGCCACCGGCAACGGCAGGGGGGTGGTCGGCGTGACTTTCACCGCCAGCCGCTGCAGGAGGGAGCGCGGCAACCCGCAGAGGATCAACTTCAACCTGCGAGGCCACAACAGCGAGGTGAGCCCTTCATCAGAGCCGCATGCCCCGAGGCCTCGGCGCGGGTGGGGGGCTGCAGGCCCTTGGGTGTTGTCTGACCAACAGCACCCACTCAGCAGGTGCGACGCTAGTCCCTCGATAGCCCACTGCTCTATCGCCCTTTCAAACCCGCTCCTTCTCTATCTAGTTGGCCTAAGGCTTCTCTTACTGCAGCTTCACTTGCCATTAGTGTCAACTGTTCACTGCTTTGGTACAAAACAAAGATTTTTGTTTTGTTGCGTCTGATAGATAGGAGACATGAAAGGGATGGTTCTCGGAGTTGCTGCTAACGTGAACTCCAATTGCAAGGTCAAAACCGATTAACATAGAACAGAACAGGAGAAAGGCCCTTCAGCCCACAATGTTTGTCAAACATGATGTCAAGTTAAACTAATCTCCTGTCTACACGTGATTAATGTCCCTACATTCCTTACATATGCCTCTTAGATGCCACTATTGTACATGCTTCCACCACCATCCCTTGACAGTGCTTTCCAAGCATGCATCGACCACTGCAAAAACAAAAGCTTGCCCTCCACGTCTCCTTTAATCTTTCTCCCCTCACCATAAAGCTATGGTCTCTAGTCTTACAACTCATGGTTTTATGTACTTCTAGCAGAGTTGTGGGTTCAGTATTGATGTGGATAGAGAACTGGCTGGCAGACAGGAAGCAAAGAGTAGGAATAAACGGGTCCTTTTCAGAATGGCAGGCAGTGACTAGTGGGGTACCGCAAGGCTCAGTGCTGGGACCCCAGCTATTTACAATATATATTAATGATTTGGACGAGGGAATTGAATGCAACATCTCCAAGTTTGCGGATGACACGAAGCTGTGGGGCAGTGTTAACTGTGAGGAGGATGCTAGGAGGCTGCAACGTGACTTGGATAGGATAGGTGAGCAGGCAAATGCATGGCAGATGAGTATAATGTGGATAAATGCGAGGTTATCCACTTTGGTGGCAAGAACAGGAAAGCAGACTATTATCTGAATGGTGGCTGATTAGGAAAAGGGGAGATGCAACGAGACCTGGGTGTCGTGGTACACCAGTCATTGAAAGTAGGCATGCAGGTACAGCAGGCAGTGAAGAAAGCGAATGGTATGTTGGCATTCATAGCGAGGGGATTTGAGTATAGGAGCAAGGAGGTTCTGCTGCAGTTGTACAGGGCATTGGTGAGACCACACCTGCAGTATTGCGTACAGTTTTGGTCTCCTAATCTGAGGAAAGACATTCTTGCCATAGAGGGAGTACAGAGAAGGTTCACCAGATTGATTCCTGGGATGGCAGGACTTTCATATGAAGAAAGACTGGATAGACTCGGCTTGTACTCGCTGGAATTTAGAAGATTGAGGGGGGATCTAAGAGAAACGTACAAAATTCTTAAGGGATTGGACAGGCTAGATGCAGGAAGATTGTTCCCGATGTTGGGGAAGTCCAGAACAAGGGGTCATAGTTTAAGGATAAGGGGGAAGTCTTTTAGGACTGTGATGAGAACTTTTTTTTCACACAGAGTGGTGAATCTGTGGAATTCTCTGCCACAGAAGGTAGTTGAGGCCAGTTCATTGGCTATATTTAAGAGGGAGTTAGATGTGGCCCTTGTGGCTAAAGGGATCAGGGGGTATGGAGAGAAGGCAGGTACAAGATACTGAGTTGGATGATCAGCCATGATTATATTGAATGGCGGTGCAGGCTCGAAGGGCCGAATGGCCTACTCCTGCACCTATTTTCTATGTTTCCCCTCAACATCCAACACTTCAGAGAAAACAATCCAAGTTAGTCCAGCATCTCATAGCTAATATCTTCAACCAGACAGAATTTGGGTTCTTTTCACTCTTCCAAGCCTCCACATCCTTCCTGTAATGAGGTGACCAGAACTGCATACAATACATCAAATGTGGCCGAACCAAAGTCCAATAAGCAGAAGCAGATAAAATAGTGGCATCTAAGAGGCTTATAGATATGCAGGGAATGGAGGGATATGGATCACATGTAGACATGCAACACGATGTCCTGACATTTCTATTCTGCCCTGACCAATGAAGTGAAGTTTATCAAAAGCCTTTTTTTAACCACTCTCTACTCGTGTTGCCACTTCTAAGGCGTTACAGACCTGTACTCCAAAATGCTCAATGCTGTTAAGGCTTTTGTCATTAAGTGCAAATAATGTCCTTGTGACCCACAACAAATTAAGTTAACAGTCAGGCAGGTAGTTTTATTTGGCATGTGTGACCCTTTTTGAATTGGAACTTCTAAAATGGATGCAACTGAACTGAATGTACTTGATGCGCTACAATGCGGAGAACTATATTCCACACTCTGTATCTCCCTTTGCTCGACCTATTGTTCTTTGAGTTTGACTTGATTGTATTTATGTATAGTGTTATCTAATTTGATTGGATAGTATGCAAAACAAAACTTTTCATTGTACCTTGATACGCATGACAATAATAAACCTAAACCCAACTTTTGCTTCTGATTCTGTCCCTTATACATTTTCTGGAAATATGAAATTTTCCCTGCCTGTCTGCAGCAAGATCTAGATGGAATTCAGACATGTGTTGATGTAGCAAGTACTGTTTATGAACATCAATAAGAGAAGTTTTGCTCCATCTGCATCCTAGTCCTTTGACAAGAAATTCAACAAGTCTACCTACATAAATATTATGGTTGCAAAAGCAATTTGGAGGTTGGGTGTCGGTGGCGAGTGTCTTCTTGTCTAATCCCTCAAAGTCTTTCCATCATCCATGAGATACAAGTTAGGAACGTCTTAATATACTTCACAGTTCTCTGGATAAATGTACAGATCCACTTCAACACCTCCAAAACAAATGACCTCTCCACCTTGCACAAGGTTAACAGGGACTGCGAGGAATACCCTGCAGGTTCCACTTCAAGTCACCTTTTCCCTATCCTAAACTTTGAAATTTATTGCTGGTCATTTGTTGTCACTGGTTCTAAATTCTGGAACTCACTCACTGACACTATTGGGAGCGTCGTTCCACATAACTATTCTGTAGCGGTTGAGGAATGTCAATGGAATAAAAGTGGCAAATCACAGCTGAAGTGGAGATTGATCATTCTAATTTGATTATTCTAATTTGTGATAGAATAAACTTGAAGACCTGACTGCTGTTCCAATTTCCACAGATTATTTAAGCCAATAATTATACCACCTCAAAATTGCATGTGCAATTCATGGCATAATTTTAATTTGATTCAAATATGAGTTTCCACGGTCATTTTTCTTTTAAAAGTTGGATGTTTTAGCCCAGTTGCTATAACTTTGTGACACAGCAGGTTTATGACACAGGGAGCCCATTAGCCAATGGTGTCTTTCAGTCAAAAAGACTGATCCCACCTTTCTACTTTAGGTCCATCAGCTTGCAGGTCATGGCTCTTTAATTCAAATTAAATTTACATTCAAATATTGTTAGATATGATGAGGTTTCTGCCTCTCGGGCACAGAGTTCCATGCTCAAACCTCACCATAAAAATGTCTTCATCATCTCAGCCTTCTACCCTTTACCACTGGCCTTTGATTTCTTGATTACAAGCCATTCATATTTACTCTTTAGGCCCCTCAATTAAATAAAGTTCCATTAAGTCGTCTCTCAGCTGCCACTGTTCGAAAAGAGAACACCGCAAGCCTATCTGAACTTTCTGCACAGTTGCACTTTGCCATCTCCAGAGAACATTGTAGATCCCTGAACCTTCTCCATTGCACTCATATCTTTCTTGCACTGTGGTGATAAGCCTGTATCCAGTACTGGGCTGTGGCCTGACTAAAGTTGACATGACCTCTGTACCCTTGCATTCTATATTTCAGTTTATAATCCGTATTACAATATCTGTGGAACAATTACATCTCAGGGATGCATGTGGAAAGTAGAGGGGTGTAACCAAATGACATTCTCATTATATAGAAGGATATAGATTGGTCCATCAATCTATGCCAACTCTATAGATCCCCACTTCTCCCTTGTGTATTCCCCTGAAACTGATTCTCATTCATATACCAAACAATTCCCCTGATTCTCCCTGGCAGGGATAATTTACCGTAGTTAAGTAAGATGTGAGGAAAGACTTCCAGAGTTGATTATTTACTTTAGAGTCACACAGGCATTGAAATTGCACGTACAGCGCCCTCCATAATGTTTGGGACAAAGATCCATCATTTATTTATTTGCCTCAGTACTCTACAATTTGAGATTTGTAATAGAAAAAATCACATGTGGTTAAAGTGCACTGGCAGATTTTATTAAAGGGTATTTTTTTATCCATTTTGCTGTATTTATACATAGTCCACCCATTTCAGGGCACCATAATGTTTGGGACACATGGCTTCACAGTTGTTTGTAATTGGTCAGGTGTGTTTAATTGCCTCCTTAATGCAGGTATAAGAGAGCTCTTGTCAAATGATCCTTGGAGAGTTTTGCTGCACCGCACTTTTAAGGTCCTATGCATTGTTCTGGTGTTGGTGGATAGTGTGGACAATGTTGCATATTGTCAGGTAGCCATATTCCAGTAGCTTGGCCAGAGGCACAGCTGGCTGTGGAGTACAAATTTTCAGTACTATGGCCAGTATGATGTTGGGCTGCTAGATATTGCTGAATCTGGTGCCTAAGCAGTTTCTTGATATCACATCGAGTAAATGGCACATTGATCTGTTGGTAATGAAATCACTTAGCTCTGTCTGTCACATGCTGTTTCCACTGTTATGTTATACGTCCTAGAAGATTGTTGTCACTTTCACGAGTACTGACATGGACAAATGTATCTGCAGCAGTTGGATTGTTAAACAGCAAATAAAGAGATAAACAAACTGCTGGAAGAGCTGAATAGGTCAGGCAGCATCCCTTGAGAGAATAGACATTTGACCGTTCTTCAGACTGATGGAGTAGAGGGGAGGTGGCTGGTAGAACGTGAGGAAAGCATTGGTCAAGAGCTTACAAGTGATGGGTGGATCCAGGTAAGGAGAGGTTGATTTACAGATCAGTCAGGTAGAGGATAAAAGAGTGGAGATAACAACCAAAGCTGGAGAAGGTTGTAGAAGGTGGAATCTGATTAAAAAAACAGTGGAAAGTGAAATGTGGAACTTGGAGGTGGAAGGGAGTGAGGGGTCTATAGGGGATCCAGAATAGGGAAGTGTGGGAGATAGTAAGAGGAGAGGATGACGAAGGGGAAAGGAACTGGATGATGGGCATGGGGAAGTGGAAAAAATTGGTAGACTGGTTGTCTTAAGTGTTCCTTCTCTAATCACTATTGCAGACCCAATCTGATATCTGTGTTTTTCTGGACATTACCAGCACTATATTTATTGGTGACAGGAACCACAAATGCTGGTTTACCAAAAAGATCCAAAGTGTTTGTGTAACTCAGTGGGTAAAGCAGCATCTATGGACAACAAAGATCGGTAACATTTCAGGTCTCGACCCTTGAGACTGATTATGTATGTGGGAGAATACTAGAAGAAGTGGGAGAGGAAGGGGGATGGTTGGCATTGTTTGTAGGTTTGATACCTAAAACTGGAGAATTCAATATACCATTAAGTTGTGAACTACCCAAGTGGAATATGAGGACTTGTTCCTCCAGTTTTTCATATGGCCTCACTCTGGCAATGGATGAGGCCCAGGTCAGAATGGGAAGTGTAGTTAAAATCGGTAGCAACCAGGAGATCCAGCAAGTCTTGACGGACCGAGTATTTGTTTTTCTAAACGGTCGTTTTGTCTACATTTGGTCTTGCCAATATAAAGGATGCCACATCAGGAACACCAAATGCAATAGATTAGATTGGAGGAGGTGCACATTTGTGTTTCCTGGAAGGACTGTTGGAATGGGATGGATGTGATGGAGGAGGTAAAGATACAGGTGTTACATCTCATGCTGCTACAGGGGACAGTACCAAGGGAGGGGGGGGCTTGGGTGGGAAGGGATGAGTAAACCAAGGAGTTGCGGAGGGAGCGGTCTCTGCAAATATCAGAAAGGGATGGAGATGGGAAGATGTGACTAGTGGATATCTTTAGTGGTGCAATTGAACCACTTTTAATGTTGGGCGATGAAATCCTCTACATTAAGTGCCCTTGCTCTTCTCAGTAGGTGTCATCAAAGAGGAATTGATTAGTTCACTGAACCCATGAGGCATTGATGTCTAAAATCAATGACAAACTGACTACTGAATGTGTACCACCTTCCAGTCTGCTCTGATGGGGCACTCTATCATTCAACAAGACTCAAGGTTTATGATGGTGGAACCTGGAATTCTGATTCTGTGAATATGACTGTCTCAGACTGTTGCTGAACTTCTCTCTGGAACTGCTCAGTATCATGGGCAAGTCCATGAAAAAAACATTGTTGGGTTCAATGTATTTTCAGTTCCCTTTGTATTCTGTAATTCATAATGAGATAAAATGCATAATCTCAGGTTAGAAATCCCCAATTGATTCATCTCAGCATAGCTTTAGAATGTTTCAAATTTTGATTACCCTTGGTATGAACAAATGCTCAGTGATGAGAGATAGATGGAGAATCGATGTCAAAGCTGGGACATTGTTTGCAGCGCTGTTCTGCTGAGGGATGTTGCAGAGATAGGGAAGGCACTGTCCTGAAGATTGGATGAAGATTTATAATTATGACATTTGCAATGAGGATTAGTTAACCACAGAAATCAATAGGAATAAATGGAACGTTTAGTGATACAGTCTGAAGAAGGGTCTCGACCTGAAACGTCACCCATTCCTTCTCCTGAGATGCTGCCTGACCTGCTGAGTTACTCCAGCATTTTGTGAAATAAATACCTGTACATTAGTTCTTTGTTATCCCACTTTCGCATCCTCTACACTAGGGGCAATTCGCAGATGCACATCTTTGGAATCTGGGAAGAAACCGGAGCACCCAGAGAAACCCACGCAGTAACAAGGAGAACATACAAACTCCACATAGATAGCATGCTTTGTCGGGATCGAACCCAGATCTCTGGCGCTGTGAAGCTGCTGCTCTGGCGCTGTGAGGCTGCAACTCTACTGCTGTGCCACTATCGGCTATCTTGTACCTCGGCAGCAGTGTGCTGTTAGCCATTGAACTGCATAATTTAATCTCAATGACAATGATGGAATAGTGAGTGACATGCTTCCAATGTAGGATGTCTCAAGACTTGCAGAGAATTCTCATTCACCTATTCTTCTTCTTGACTTAATTTAGTTCATTTTGAACATCGACTTCTCCAACTTTAGATAGTTCCTCTGTCCCTCTCTTCCCCTCCTCCTTCCCAGATCTCCCTCTATCTTCCTGTCTCCACCTATATCCTTCCTTTGTCCCGCCCCCCTGACATCAGTCTGAAGAAGGGTCTCGACCCGAAACGTCACCCATTCCTTCTCTCCCGAGTTGCTGCCTGACCTGCTGAGTTACTCCAGCATTTTGTGAATAAATACCTTCGATTTGTACCAGCATCTGCAGTTATTTTCTTATATATATATATATATATAATTTAGTTCAGAGATACAGCGCGGAAACCAGCCCACCGAGTCCACGCCCACGAGAGATCACCCTGTACACGAGCACTATCCGACACACTAGGGACAATTTATTTTACAATCTTTACCAAAGCCAAATAACCTACAAATCTGTACGTCTTTGAAATGTGAGGGGAAACCGGAGCACCCAAAGACCCCAAAGAAAACCTATGCAGTCACAGGGAAAACATACAAGCTCCGTATAGACAGCACCTGTAGTCTGGATTGAACCTGGGTCTCTGGCATGGTGAGGCAGCAGCTCCACTGCTGCGCCACTGTGCTGCTCCACGTTTGAGGCTGCAGGTTTGGAAGGTGCTGTTGGGCTAGATGAGCAACAGCAGGACATTTTGTAGAAGGTACACACTTTAGCTGGTTGTTAAGGGAATGAATGGGTCAGGTGATGGATTATTGTACTCATCCAGGCAAGAGGAGAGTATCCCTTCAAATTCATGCCTATTTTAGATATTGGAAAGGCTCTGGTGTGTCACCCACTTATCAATTCTTTCCTCAATGTTGTCCAAGATCCAATATAGAAGTTGGTTCATTTGTTGAGAATGGAATTGAGCACTGCACTCATAATGAGCATCCCAAATTCTGACCTTATGACACAAGGCAGGGTTTGGGATGAAGAAGCTGATGATGATTGGATCCAGAAACTTCTGCACTGATATCCTGAGGCAGGGATGATCGATCTCCATGAACCATAATTTTCCTATATGCAGGATATGTCCAACCACTGGTGTGTTTTCTCTTTGTCCATTGATTTCAGTTTTACCACGCAGCTCTCATTTTACTCAAGCCTGCAATAGTCTCTGGTGCAGAAAGGTCCTGACAGACTTGGTATTGGTAAGTGCTACTTGTCAGCACTATTGATTACAGCTTTCATCACTCTGTCGATTGGGAATACACTGAGCAGTAATTTGCCAGATTGCACTTGTTCAGTACACCTGTGCACTGTTCCATATTTTCAGGTAAATGTCATCATTGGAATGGTCAGATGCATCTGTCAGAGGTAGATTAGTAAGGACAAGATCAATTGGGTTATCCCTTGACCAGAAGCAGAAGTGCTGGAAGAACTTGGACAGTTAACCAATATCTGTGGAAAGGGAACTCTGTCGATGTCTCCGGTCAGTGACCCTTCCTCACAATTTGGGGGGGGGGGGGTGGAGGCTGGGAGAGGGAAGATGGAGAGATTACCGTTTTCAGTAGAGTTTGAGAGGTGTAATACAAAGAACTATATAGGTATATCTCTAATTAGCTTACAGTATCTGGCATAGACCAGTCTAGAAAGAGCTCAGTCATTGATAACATTCCCAGCTCACTCTTGATGACAGAAGCAAGTGTGTGACTGGGACACCAATGTTATGCATTTTTATGCATCATTTGAGTAACTGTTCAGTGTTGGACCTGATGTCCAATGGGTGAAGCTTCCTATAAGAGTTATACTGGATTGCTTCAGTCATCCAAGTTCTTCAATGCAAAGCAGACTTGGAGTGGTTTGAAATATTTTAGTGTATGTGTGCAAAGCAGAATATGAAGTACTGCAAATATGGTTTCTGCCATCCTGTTGTTGATCTTGATAACCAAAGAGAACATAGGTTAATCCATGTAAAATGTAAAATTTACCACAAAGCAATGAATTCCAGTCATATAGTAAGAATGAAAATTCAGAAAGGTTAAATCTTGTATAGACGCTGATCACTTCAAGAGAGTCAAGAGTGTATTATTGTCTTATGTCCCAGATAGAACAATGAAATTCTTACTCGCTGTAGCACAACAGAATAAAAACCAAACAATAGTAGTGCAATAATAATAATAATAATAGTCTATTGTAGTTCAGAGCTTATTTGAGGTTGTGGTGTTTAATAGCCTGATGGCTATAGGGAAGAAGCAGTTCCTGAACCTGGACATTACAGTTTTCAGGCTCCTGTACCTTTTTCCCGATGGCAGTGGTTAAATGAGTGTGTGGCCAGGATGGTGTGGGTCTCTAATGATGCTGGCTGCCTTTTTGAGGCAGTGACTCCGATAAATCCCTTTGATGGTGGGGAGGTCAGAGCCGGTGATGGACTGGGCAGTGTTCACAACTTTTTGCAGTCTTTTCCGCTTCTGGACGTTCAAGTTGCCAAACCAGGCCATGATGCAACCAGTTGATGTGCTTTATTTATAGTTGATATAGTCAATAAAGTTGATGTGCTTTATTTATAATTGCATCAGTGTGCTGAGTCCAGGAAAGATCTTCTGAAATATGCACGGCCAGGAATTTGAAGTTTTTGACTCTCCACCATCGTACCATTGATATAAACATTGTGGGTGCTCATCCTTCCTCTTCCAAAATCCACAATCAGTTCATTGGTTTTACTGATATTGAGAGCCAGGTTGTTGTGCTGGCACCCTTTGGTCAATTTCACTTCTATACTCTGACTCATCACCATCTGTAATTCCACCGGGTGGCACCACCAGCACTGGCTGCCTCGCCAGCAGTCTGTCTGTCCTTTCTACAGTTTTTATTATTTTAACTATGTGTTAAAAGTATGTCTTAGTGTTTCTTGGACTGTTTTATGTGGGGAGTGGGGGGAATTGGGGGAAACCTTTTTTTTCAATCTTTTACCTCGACGGAGATGGGATTTTTTTCCGTATCGTATCTCCATCCCCACTGCGGCCTAATATCGAGAAGTTGGCGGCCTTTCCTGGAGACAGGCCCTGCACTTCATGATAAATTTTGCCTGATCTGCATGATTTCAGCATTTTCTGTTATTAATTAACTTGAGAAAGATATTGCGTTTGGGACATAGAAACATTTCTACTTCCAGAACGCTAATAAAAAAAATATTGTCTTGATTGTTATGCAAAGGCAGTTGAGTGAGTACTTTCTAAGTATGACTGCAATGTTGTCTGTTGTACAAATTGTTTTTACCTTAGTGCTGTTGATTGCAAAAAGGAACTGTTTGTGTTGTCCATTATTTCCTATATTCCTGTGGTTAACGGAAATGTTTGCAGGCCCTTGCCTGTCTCTCAAGCAGATTGCAATTAGAAGCTTGTACATGGTCTAAATTGTTTAAACACTTGGAGATCAGATGTGCATTCTTGCATTGGGCAAATTGCCCTCTTTTGCTAAGCTAAAGCTGAATGGAGCAATCATGTGGGTGCGTGACTACAACTAGGAGTGATAATGGTTACTGATGTAGCAATTACCACTTGTGAAACATTTCAATAAATGATGTCATAATTATGGAATCTTGTTCAAAAAATATAACCCTGGCCATAGACCATGATTTTCTGATGCAGACTCTTTAACATTATCTAACACAAATTATAAATTGAAATTGCTTGAACAGTCAGTGGGTCACATCCACATTTGTGGAGCAAAAAAAAAAGTTAACATTTCAAGGAAATGACCTTGGGATCGCTAAAGCATGTTTTAAATTGCAAAGAAAAGGGAGAGAGGGGGGGCTAGGGAGCAAAATGAAAGATCCGCGAAAGGGCCAATTTTTAGGCCTGTGAATGACAGAGGGTGATAGAGCTGGGTGAAATAGGGTATAAAGGCATTAATGAATGGCAAAATGTAGGCCTGGGGAAGGTGAATACTTGTGAAATTAGCAACAGTGAAGAAATGAAAAAGAAACAAAGGCATTTAGCATTTACAGCATTTTGTTTTGTGCTCAATTTTCAGCATCTGCAGTATTTTGATTTTTGCCATCTGTTAGACATGGCCCTGTGATTTCAGGTTTGTGGTAATTCATTTAACCACCGTGGTGCCACATCCAGATTGAAGGTTTTTAAAAAAAGTTAATAGACTAGAAAAGCATAAATCAGAGTGGAGAAATGAATGCGTACAGGGGTGGGGGGTATGGGAAAGAGTGGGGGGGGGGGGGGGGATTGGAACCAGGAGTATGCCATTCAGCTTTTCATGCTTGGTGTACTATTCAATGATAATATTAATCTTCAGTGCCACTGAATGACAAATAGATTCAATGACAAATCTGTCTCTGCTTGATCATATTGTACTGATATTGTGGATAAATAATGGGTATTGTCGATATTTTAACAGCAAATCCTGGCACACAGTATATGTGAGCAGAATAAAGAATATTTGAATCTCCTTTCATAGCTCCACTCCCATGGGAGGTTTATTGTTGAGGTGCTCCACTGCAGCAAGAAAGATTGCCCTGAAGCATTTCTCAATAATAGTAACAGCCCCACTTACCATTGGGATTTCATAGTCCATGACCAGTCAGCCATAGAAGAAGCTTTCAGGATGTTATTCAGAACCTTCAGTCCATATACTGGGAGCCCGCAGCAGCTTTGTGCTAAGGGAGAAGGAATACGCTGCTGAACAAACTACTTGCCCACCCAACCTAACCTGTCAGACACCTTCTGTGCTATCTGTGGAGTAGTGTGATTTACACTTTGGCCTTGCCTCAGAACACCCAAAACCAGATGAGGGGAAAGTCATCCTTGATGCTGAAGGACTTCTGCAGAAGAGATGTAATTAATAATGAGGAATAGTTGGGTTAACACATAGTCTCTTGCCCAGATAGAGAATCAAGAACCAGAGGACACATAGATTTAAGGCGAGGGGGGGGGGGTGATTTAATAGGAACCTGAGGGGTAACTGACCACTGCTAATCAATCTACCACCAGTCTTCCTGATGATAATTCCAGCCTCAAAAGCTGTTAACACCACTGCATAGGTTTATTCAAAATAACAATATCAAGTTGCAGCTTTAAAGGACTTTGATTAGGCCACGTTTGGAGTTATATGTAATTCTGGACATCCCATTACAGGAAGGATATGGAGGCTATGGAAAGGTTGAAATGGAGGTTTACCAGAACGATGCCTGGTTTAATAATAATAATAATGCATTTTATTTATATAGCGCTTTTCATATACTCAAAGACGCTTTACAGAGATTTAGAGAACATAGGGAAATGAATAAATAGATAAATAAGTAAAGTTAGGAGGTATTAGCTACAGGGCGAGGTTGGACAGTCTTGGATTGTTTTCTCTGGAATGCTGGAGGTTGCAGGGAGGCCTGATTGTAAAATTATGTAAAAGTATGTAAAATTATGAGAGGCATAGATAAAGTTTTTATTTAACCTTGTGACTCCTTTTAAAAAAATATTCCCTTTATGAAATGTACAAAATGTACACTGAAAGCACACCATGCAGACACAATCTTAGCGATTGAAAGACAAGAAATATAAATACATGTTTATAAATCTTATGCTGTTACATAAAACACAATACGTCATTTGCTGACTAATCTCCAACTATCCCAGAAAAAACACTGGAAAAGTTCATAGAAACATTTTAAAAGGTTTGAACTTGTATTTGTCTACATTTAAACAGCAAAGAATAAATGAAGTTCCAACTTGGTGCTTTATTATTTCATTTGTTTTTGTTCCAACCACATCCCTAAATTACTCATTGGATCCAAAATCCAATTATCTGAAAGCTATTTATCTTTGCTTAAGGTTGTTAAACCAGAAACATTTTTGTAAAATTTATGGTTGGTGTTTGAAAGTCATGGTTCTCTTGTTTCTCCAGTAATTTTCTCAATAATTACATTTTTTGAATTATAGAAACATAGAAACTTAGAAAATAGGTGCAGGAGGAGGCAATTTGGCCCTTCGAGCCAGCACCGCCATTCATTGTGATCATGGCTGATCGTCCCCAATCAATACCCCTGCCTGCCTTCTCCCCATATCCCTTGATTCCACAAGCCCCTATTTTATGACGTTTGTTCCCCTATAAAAGTTAGCATACTTTTGTTAATTTTGATCACTTTAAATAATTTTTTTATCTTATTATTTCAGTTCAGACTGACACTTATTATGTTCTGCCACACCTCAACTTGGAAAATACAGTAAATTAAATTATTGTAGTTTTTTTTCCCCAATCCACAAGTATTTTTACTTTATGATGTTCTTCATAGTTTATGGTTTCATCTAGTTGCTTCTAAGATGTTCTTGGATTTCCATTTCTTAAAAGTTTAGCTGCCTTAATCAAATAGATCCTGGAATTGTCTAATCCAAGTAAGAATTGTACAAAATGGGATGTAGAAGTCAGCATGTGCTAAAGTATCTTCAGTACTAAAGGTGTGTTATGGTATTCTTATTCCAGTCATATTAATGAAACCAACCATAAAGTTTTGCGAAATGGTTCTGTTTTATGCAATTAGTTTGACCATACAGTACAATACAGAACTTTATTGTCATTCGGTACCGAGATACCGAACGAAATTACATTTCCAGCAGTCACAGAACACAACAAAAAAGAAAAGAACACAGGACACATGATCCCAACACAAACATCCATCACAGTGACTCCAAACTGTGATGGAAGGCAAAAAAAAAAAAAAAAAAGTTTGACATTTTATTTACCATGAATGAAAATTAATTATTTTTCTCTATACTGCCAAACTTACTGTGCATTTCTGGCATTTTTGTTTTAATGGCATGTTTTACTATATTAAGTATTAAATGTCATGTTATGGCATTTTAGAAATTTGAAGCTTTTAATCATTGATTTTGGGCTCTTTATCTTTTCTGATTCTGATCTTGTACTTCTAGCTTCTGACATTCTTGTCGCCCCAATGTAAATTATGAACTTAATTATTGCCGGTTGTTTTCAGGTGGTGCTTGTGCGCTGGAATGAGCCATTTCAGAAACTTGCAACATGTGATGCTGATGGAGGAATTTTTGTGTGGATTCAGTATGAAGGCAGGTGGTCAGTTGAGCTGGTCAATGACCGTGGAGCACAGGTAAATATTATCTTCAGAATGAAATATTTGAAATTGGCCTTTTTTTATGTTTCCACTCAAAACCACTAAAAATTCTCTCAAGAGATTAAAATACTGTGCATTGATTTTGAAGTTTCATCATGGGGATAATACATTTATACATTCATATGGAATTCTTTTTACTTGAGGTACCAATTTATCAGTTAGCCTTTTCCAAAGTGGGTTGAAGATGAACTTAAGATGAACCTGTTTAGAATTTGTATCTGTTTCCCCAAGGCACTGTTTTAACACCCACTTGATGCATTGTTCATCTGCATGACTGGTCTTTTCAAGAGAGTCGAATGTTTAATTGTCATATGCATTGGGAATGGAGCAGTGAAATCTTTACTTGCTGCAGCCTGATCAGCACATTAATACCAACTCAAGTAATAAATGTACAATAATTAATAATACAATAAATTATCAGCATTACTAGATAACCTGTCCATAATAATGCAAACCAAAGTACACAGTGCAACTTGAACTGTACAGGCATGTGAATTTTCCGTGTTTCCGCGGATTTATGTGTTTTTTTAATCAATTTTCCACGCTTTTTACATGGTTTCTGCGTTTTTCACTTTGCCAAATAAACGGAGAAATCGGATCGAAAAAAATAAAGAAAAAAATTGATGTATAGACTTGTAATGAACACAAGGTTCTGTTAGAGGTTGCTAGGGGTTCCGCGAGAACCTCCCGCGGGCCCTGGACGTCTCCCTGGAAATGTGGCACCTCGGCTGGGTAAGACAGCCAATCTCAACCTCATCAGGACTTCCATGGCCAATTTATCAATTCGATCACTAGAGGTTCCGTGAGAAATCCCCTGCGCCGTGGAAGTCTTCCGAAAATGTGGCACCCAGGCTGGGCAAGGCAGCCAATCTCGACCTCATCGGGACTTCCACGGCCGATCGGTGGGTTGAATTTGCAACCTGCGGCCGGGGCTCTGGAACTCCAGCCCAGCTGGAGCCAGCACATCTATCCCCGTAGCTGACTTCCTTGGCCTGCTGGATAAACCAGCAAAGCTCTGGAACCGTGCCAGAAAATCAGTGGTGGAACTGTAATGAGTAAATATTAAATTTAAGTGCAAGATTATATAACTAAATTGATTAAGACAGTTAAAATATAAAACACAGCAGAAAAGCCAAGTACCACCTTTTTGGGCTGATTGTCAATTAATGTGCGAATTTACTTCAAAATTTTATTAGTGTACAGTGACATATTTACATTATTTTTTAATGTCTGTTTTTACTTTGAAATGCACTAAAAGAGGCATGAAACTGGTAATTTTGTGTGTAAATTTTTAACCCCTGTTGTACGCCTCACGCAGACGCTCGGCTCTTTTCCTCTTTTTTTTTACCTCACTCACATGCCTGACAATATCCATAGTAGATTGTTGCTGAGGTAGGCTTGTGGTTAGGGCTGCACAGTGTGGTAGATGAACGTGATGGTTGATGGGAAGAAGCTATTCTTGTACCTGGAGGACATGATTCTCGGGCTCCTGTACTTTCTTCCCCAAGTTAGAACGAAGAGCGTGGCCAGTCTCGTGTAGGCCTTTGAGATTAGCTGCCTTTTTGAGGCTTTGCTTCCAGTAGGCAACTGGTGGAGACCTCAATACCCACGATAGACCAGACAATGTCAATCACTTTCTCCTTCTTCGTTCTTGGGTATTTGTGTTACAAACCAGACCATGATGCAACTAGTCAGTATACTGTCTGCTGTATACCTGTAGAGGTTCGGTAGGGTATTCAGTGACATGCAGAATCTCTTCAAGCCTCTGGGGAAATTGAGGCATTGATAATGCATCCTTTGTGATTACATCAAAGCACTGGACGTAGATGTGCACCCCAGGTATCTGAAGCTGCTGACTCTCTCCACCTAAATTATGTTCTGTGTAGTTTGTCTATTCCTGGAAACCTTTTTTTTTAACTTGAATACTGTTCTGGAAAGCACTTCATGTTCAATTTGAGAGAGTACCAGTGTGAACTTTAAATGTTGAGTGAAACAGTTGAATCAGAACTTGAGTTTATAAACAAAAGCCTCCTATGATAAAACATACCAAGAATTAGGCCAAATTTAGGTAGGACCATCATTGTAAAAAACGTTCATTAGATGTTAGCAGAACCATTGTTTCTAAATCATGGATGTGGGTGCACATGAGAGTCGTTGAGGTAGAGAGTGACTGGCAGAATATCGGCATATCTGGACACCTGCTTAATTCAATAATGGGACCGCTAAATCTTTTTATTCAACTCATAAATGGCCATATTGAGTGGCAGCTGGAAGTAACAAATGTTTAGAAAGGTTCATATAATCAGTGACCACAATTTTTCAATTCGCTTTGATGTGTCAGTGGTGCCAGAGAACTGATTCCAAATCGCACTGCAGTTCAGGGGGAAAATAAGAGCCCACCGGGTCCGCGCCGCCCAGCGATCCCCGCACATTAACATTATCCTACACCCACTAGGGACTTTTTTCCCCACATTTGCCCAGCCAATTAACCTACAAACCTGTACGTCTTAAAAAAATTATGCTATCCTGGTCATTTAAATTCTGAAGAATTTAGCTTGCTGGCCACTTACTTGCTTTCCTGTGACATTGCTCTTTAGACAATAGACAATAGGTGCAGGAGTAGGCCATTCGGCCCTTCGAGCCAGCACCACCATTCAATGTGATCATGGCTGATCATTCTCAAACAGTGCCCCGTTCCTGCCTTCTCCCCATACCCCCTGACTCTGCTATCCTTAAGAGCTCTACCTAGCTCTCTCTTGAATGCATTTAGAGAATTGGCCTCCACTGCCTTCTGAGCCAGAGAATTCCACAGATTTACAACTCTCTGATTGAAAAAGTTTTTCCTCATCTCCGTTCTAAATGGCCTACCCCTTATTCTTAAACTGCGGCCCCTGGTTCTGGACTCCCCCAACATGTCCAACCCCTTAATAATCTTATATGTTTCGATAAGATCCCCTCTCATCCTTCTAAATTGCTCAATGTTTCCAATCTAGCCGCTCCAGTCTTTCAACATATGACAGTCCCGCCATTCCAGGAATTAACCTAGTAAACCTACGCTGCACGCCCTCAATAGGGCGGCATGATGGCGCAGCGGTAGAGTTACTGCCTCACAGCGAATGCAGTGCCGGAGACTCAGGTTCGATCCTGACTACGGGTGCTGTACTATACGGAGTTTGTACGTTCTCCCCGTGACCTGCGTGGGTTTTCTCTGAGATCTTCAGTTTCCTCCCACACTCCAAAGACGTATAGGTTTGTAGGTTAATTGGCTGGGCAAATGTGAGAAAAAAAACGTCCCTAGTGGGTGTAGGATAGTGTTAATGTGCGGGGATCGCTGGGCGGCACGGACCCAGTGGGCCGAAGGGCCTGTTTCTGCGCTGTATCCCTAAATCTTAAAAAAAACGAAAATCTAAATAGCAAGAATATCCTTCCTCAAATTTGGAGACCAAAACTGCACACAGCACTCCAGGTGCGGTCTCACTAGGGCCCTGCACAACTGCAGAAGGACCTCTTTGCTCCTATTGTAGGGGCATACGGATTGGCCAGGTAGTCTAGAACCCTCGGATTGGTTTACGGGTCACGTGGTGCGGGAGCGCGAGGTATTTAAGTGTCTGGCACCAAACTCAGGTTAGAGATTAGATTAGCGAGCGAAGTTAGTGTTAGTCCAAGAGTAAGTACGTTGCGTTTGTCACGGGTTTTATCGACAATAAAGTCTTTGGATAATATCGCTCGTTTGGACTCACTACATTGGTGACCTCGAACGTTAGAATCGAAGCAGCAGCATGTCGCAGGCGGGAGCGAGCGCAGGCGAAATTCATCTACCGCAGTTCCATCTTAAAAGGGTGGAGGAAGACCAGGAGAAGTACCACCACCTGGTGAGCTGTCTGCAGGCGGAGGTGGCTGCGCGGGTCAGTCAATACCTGACCAGTCCACCCCAAACAGGGCAGTAAGTGGGGCTCAAGAGGCTCCTGCTGCGGACTTTCGTCTGGAGTCAGAACCAGCGGGCTCTGAAGCTCCTCCATTTGCCAGAGCTGGGGCAGCGGCTGCCGTCGGAGTTGATGTCCGAGATGTTGACTTTGATGGGCGACCATCAGCCGTGTATGGTGTTCGAAGCGGCCTTTCGGGAGAAGCTACCTGGGGACGTCAGGTTGGTGTTGGCGGACGTCTCTTTTGAAGATCCGGTAGCGTTCGCCGAGAAGGCCGACACGCTCGTTAGGGTGCGGCACACCCGAGACGGCTCGGTTAACCGGGTCTCGAGGCCCAGCGGCAGTCGGGGGAGCGGCCGGGAGAGCGACACAGTGGCCGCGATTTCGCAGTCGGCCCGCCAAGAAAGGGCTGCGGCACCTGTTCATTGGCAGCGGGCTCGAACAACATGGCCGAATAGGCGTGGCTGGTGCTTTTTCCATCGGCGGTGGGGCAGTGAGGCCCGAAGCTGTAGAGCCCCGTGTTCGTTTCCGGGAAATGCCTGGGCCGATCGAATGTAGAGGCAGTCTCGATTGGCCGTAATTGCCACCTCTACGCTACAGATCAGAGTACCGGGATCGTTTTTTTAGTGGATACGGGAGCGGTCGTGAGTATTGTGCCCCCCTATGACTGCGAAGTTTGGGAGGGGGGGAAGGGCCCGCCCCTCATTGCAGTGAATGGTAGCACCATCCGTACTTACGGTAAAAGGGCCATGTCCCTGTCCTTCGAGTTCAGGACCTACCGTTGGGATTTCATCGTTGCGGATGTGGGCCAGGCCATTTTGGGTGCAGATTTCCTATGGGCATTTTCTTTGGTCGCAGACGTCCGCGGGAGAGGCCTGCAACCCTCGGCTGGTGTACGGCCCCGAGGTACCGGGCCGGAGGCTCCTACAAGCGCCGCCCCACCCAAGCCAGTGATCCAGGCCATTACCACGGCTCCCGGTCAGTTCGATGCGGTCCTGGCCGACTTCCCGCAGCTCCTCGTCCAGCGTTTCGATGCACCTTCCGAGAAGCACGGGGTTGTTCATTTCATCCCGACCGAGGGGCCGCCGGTTTTTGCCCGGGCACGGCGCCTCCCACCCGACAAGCTGGCCATGGCTCGAGAGAAGTTCCTAAACTTAGAGAGTCTGGGAATTATTCGGCCTTCCAGTAGTCCGTGGGCCTCCCCCTTGCATATGGTTTCCAAAGCGTGTGGGGGGGTGGAGACCATGTGGGGATTTCCGTCGACTCAACGCGGAAACGCGGCCGGACCGCTACCCGATTCCGCACATTCAGGACTTCTCAGCTAGCCTGGAGGGGGCTACAATTTTTTCAAAAATTGATTTAGTGCGGGGATATCATCAGATCCCGGTCCATCCGCCGGACATTCCAAAAACGGCTACCATTACTCCTTTCGGGTTGTTTGAATGGTTGCGTGTGCCTTTCGGCCTTAAAAATGCAGCTCAGGCATTCCAGCGTCTGATGGACCGGGTGGGTCGAGGGTTGCCGTTTGTGTGTATTTACCTTGATGATATTTTGATTGCCAGCCGTTCGGTCCAGGAGCACTTGGTCCACCTCCGCACGGTGTTCCAGAGGCTGCAAGATCACGGCCTGATTCTCCATCCGGACAAATGCCAATTCGGCCTGTCAGCGGTGGATTTTTTGGGTCACCGGGTTACTCCGGCCGGTGCCACTCCTTTGCCAGCTAAGGTGGACGCGGTCCGCTCTTTCCCTCGCCCTACTACCATCAAGGGCTTGCAGGAATTCGTGGGCATGGTGAACTTTTATCATCGGTGCGTGCCTGCAGCAGCTCGGGTCATGCGTCCCCTTTTTTAATGTCTTGCGGGTAACCCCGCTGAGTTGGTATGGTCCGCAGCTGCAGAGACGGCTTTTGTCGCGATCAAACAGGCCCTCGCCAATGCCACCATGCTCGTACACCCGCGCTCCTCCGCCCCCACGGCTCTGACGGTGTTCGCCTCAGATGTGGCGGTGAGTGGGGTTTTGGAGCAGCAGGTCGACGATTACTGGCAGCCCCTGGCGTTTTTCAGCAGGCAGCTCTCTCGAGCGGAGCTCAAGTACAGTGCGTTTGATAGGGTGCTCCTGGCCCTTTATTTAGCAGTCCGCCACTTCCGTTATTTTTGGAAGGCCATTCTTTTGTGGCCTACACGGATCACAAACCTCTAACATTCGCTTTTGCTAAGGTTTCTGATCCGTGGTCGGCTCGCCAGCAGCGGCACCTCACCCTGATTTCGGAGTTTACCACCGATGTCCGTCATATTGCGGGTAGGCTTAATGCCGTTGCTGATGCACTGTCCCAGCCGGCCATTCCCTCCGTAGCCGTGGTGGGTAAACAGGTGGATTTCCAGGAGCTAGCGGAGGCTCAGCGCCTGGAAGGGACTGCCGCGGTGTACGCCTCCAGGGCCTCGGGACTGTGTTTGGAGCAGGTGGCGTGTGGCCCCACAGGTACCAAGTTGTGGTGTGATGTTTCCCTTACACGCCCTCGCCCGGTGGTGCCGGCCGCCCTGCGGCGTAAGGTTTTTGAGGCCATTCATGGCTTGGCACACCCGTCCATCAGGGCGACTTCAGCCATGGTGGCTGCCCGGTTTGTCTGGCACGGCCTGCGGAAGCAGGTGGCAGCCTGGGCACGCGCCTGCATTCCGTGCCAGACCTCCAAAGTTCATCGCCATGTCCAGCCCCCATACCAGAGATTCGAGGTTCCCCCCGTCCGTTTTTTCCACATCCATGTGGATTTGGTGGGTCCATTGCCCTATTCTGGGGGTTATACGCATCTGCTGACGGTGGTTGATCGGTTCACGCGTTGGCCGGAGGCGCTCCCATTGTCGGACATCTCGGCGGCCTCCTGTGCATGGGCCCTGGCGTTGCATTGGGTGGCCCGTTTCGGCGTCCCGGCTATCATCACCACGGATCGGGGGGCCCAGTTCACTTCGTCCCTCTGGGCCGCGCTGGCACAGCTGTATGGTGCTCGCTTACAGCAGACCACCGCCTATCATCCCCAAGCCAACGGGATGGTTGAGCGCTTCCATCGGCAGCTGAAGGCGTCCCTCTGTGCTCGCCTGACCGGCCACGATTGGGCTGACCAGCTGCCTTGGGTCCTCCTCGGCATTCGTACGGCCCCGAAGGCTGAGCTGGGCACATCCTCGGCCGAGCTCGTCTACGGTTCGCCCCTGCGGGTGCCGGGTGACATTCTCCCTTCCACTCCCGCCTTGCCACCGTCCGTCACGTCAGTTTTGGGCTCCCTCCGTGCACGGGTGGGTTCTCTGGCTCCAGTCCCGACCTCCAGTCACGGAAGCACAGCAGTTCACGTTCCGTCTGACTTGTGGGGCTGTGATTTCGTGTTTCTTCGGAAGGATTCCCACCGCCCCCCTCTTCGGCCGGTTTACCAGGGCCCGTTCCAGGTGCTGAAAAGAGGGACTGTCACCTTCACCTTGCAGGTGGGAAATCGCCAGGAGCTCGTTTCGGTGTCCCGGCTCAAGCCTGCCCATTTTGACCAGGACCTCCCCGTGTCGGTGGCTCAGCCTCCGCGCCGGGGCCGGCCGGTGGCCGCTCCACTGGTCCAACCAGCGGCGCCCTGTTTGCCACCTCTCGGGCCCCCGCCGCCTATGGTTGGGCCCGGGCCGCCGTTGCCGATCAAGTGCCCCCCGTCACCTGCACCCTCCGCGCCAGGTGACCCCTCATTGCCTCCAGCGGCGGCGTCCTCTCCGCCTCCTGTCACGCTGGGGGTATCGGTTTCCCCCCTCCGTACACGTTCCGGGCGGGAGGTTCGGGCCCTCGTGAGGTATGGTTTTGAGGGTTCTGGGGGGGGGTCATGTAGGGGCATACGGATTGGCCAGGTAGTGTAGAACCCTCGGATTGGTTTACGGGTCACGTGGTGCGGGAGCGCGAGGTATTTAAGTGTCTGGCGCCAAACTCAGGTTAGAGATTAGATTAGCGAGCGAAGTTAGTGTTAGTCCAAGAGTAAGTACGTTGCGTTTGTCACGGGTTTTATCGACAATAAAGTCTTTGGATAATATCGCTCGTTTGGACTCACTACACTATACTCAACTCCTCTTGTTATGAAGGCCAACATTCCATTGGCTTTCTTCACTGCCTGCTGTACCTGGATGCTTCCTTTCAGTGACTGATGCACTAGGACACCCAGATCTCGTTGAACGTCCCCTTTTCCTAACTTGACACTATTCAGATAATAATCTGCCTTCCTATTCCAACCACCAAAGTGGATAACCTCGCACTTATCCACATTAAACTGCATCTGCCATGCATCCACCCACTCACACAACCTGTCCAAGTCACCCTGCAACCTCATAGTATCTTCCTCACAGTTCACACTACCACCCAGCTTTATATCATCTACAAATTTACTAATGGTACTTTTAATCCCTTCATCCAAGTCATTAACGTATATTGTAAATAGCTGTGGTCCCAGCACCGAGCCTTGCGGTACCCCACTAGTCACTGCCTGCCATTCTGAAAGGGACCCATTTATCCCCACTCTTTGCTTTCTGTCTGCCAACCAATTTTCTATCCATGTCAGTATCCTACCCCCAATGCCATGTGCTCTAATTTTGCCCACTAATCTCCTATGTGGGACCTTGTCAAAGGCTTTCTGAAAGTCAGAAAGCCACATCCACCGGCTCTCCCCTGTCAATCTTCCTAGTCACATCCTCAAAAAATTCCAGAAGATTAGCCAAGCATGATTTCCCCTTCGTAAATCCATGCTGACACGGAACGATCCTGTTACTGCTATCCAAATGCTCCGCAATTTCGTCTTTTATAATTGACTCCTGCATCTTCCCCACCATTGATGTCAGTCTAACTGGTCTATAATTTCCCTTTTTCTCTCTCCCTCCTTTCTTAAAAGTGGGATAACGTTAGCTACCCTCCAATCCACAGGAACTGATCCTGAATCTATAGAACATTGGAAAATGATCAGCAATGCGTCCACAGTTTCTAGTGCCACCTCCTTAAGTACACTGGGATGCAGACCATCAGGCCCTGGGGATTTATCAACCTTCATCCCATCAGTCTACTCAACACCATTTCCTGACTAATGTGAATTTCCTTCAGTTCCTCCGTCACCCTAGGATCTGTGGCCACTAGAACATCCGGGAGATTGTTTGTATTGTGGCGGCTCCCAAGGGTCGGGCCATACCACAACCGACCCCTCGGCACGGGAATGGACCAGTCCAGGGGGGCGGTCCGGTACTAGAGATATAAGGACAAGGTTTTGGGCGCGAAGCCATTCCGGCAGACTCGACCCGTCTGATAACCGACTATTAAAACCTTAACGCCCCCAAAATACCTGGCTCCTTGCCTTTATTTCGGGCCCCTACCGACGCGCCACATTGATGACCTCGACGGTCCATTCATGGTATGATGGGTACAAGATCAAAAGCCGACCGCCCGTCCAGCTTGCAGGCCGACCAGGCCCCAGCTGTCGACGCAGTAGGCATCAAGCTCCCGGCCTTCTGGACCACCCGGGCTCGCGTTTGGTTTTACCAAGCGGAGGCCCAGTTCCAGCTGCGGGGCATCACATCCGATGACACCCGTTTCTTCCACCTGGTGGGAGCCCTTGACCAGGACGCGGCCGAAGAGGTAACGGAGTTCCTCCAGGACCCCCCGGCCCACGATAAATATGAAGCACTTAAGGAGCTGCTGCTCTAAACCTACGGGCTAACCCGAATGGAGCGGGCCGAAAGGCTCCTCCTCATGCCAGGCCTCGGTGACCGGCGCCCATCTAGCCTCCTGAAGGAGATGGTCGCGTTACTCGATGGGCACAGACCGTGCCTGATGTTTGAGTACACGTACCTGCTCCTGCTGCCGGCCGACATTCGCCTGCAGCTCACCGACGCTTCCTTTGCAGACACCCGGGCCCTCGGCAGGCGCTTGGACGCGCTGTGGGCGGCGCACCGTGATGACGTCAGCGTGCTAAACGTCACTCCAGCAGCGCCCGATTTTCTCCGGTCAGGCGGGGGAGCTGTGGAAGGAGTGACAGCTATGCCCCGGAGGCCTGCGAGATTGCCCCCGGTGGCCATTGCGGGTCCTGCACCCGCACATGCACCTGCAGTCCCACACCAGTAGGCTCCAGCCAGCACCAGCAGGAAGTACTGGTGTTATTACCACCAGCGCTGGGGTGTGGCAGCCCGACAATGCCGCCAGCCGTGCACGTTCCCGGGAAACGCCGGGGCCGGCTGCCAATAGTCCCCGCGGCGGCCGGCCAGATTCACCGCCTCTTTGCCTGGGATCGGCGCTCCGGGGGCCGCTTCCTCGTGGATACCGGGGCGGAGCTGAGCGTCCTGCCCTCTTCGCCGCTGGACATTCATTCTGGGAAGCGGGGTCCCATCCTCACCGCGGCAAACGGGAGCCACATTCAGACTTATGGTCCACATCGTTTTCGGCGCCAGTCATTTCACGTGGCAGTTCATGATCGCCGACGTCTCCCAGCCGTTGCTCGGGGCTGACTTCCTGCAGGCTCATTCTCTCCTCGTGGACGTCAGGCAGCAGCGCTTGGTCCACTCCGCCACGATGGAGCCCATTATACGCCCGCTGTTGTCCGTGAACTCCCATTTCGCTCGGGTTCTGGCGTAGGTTCCCGATATTATGGCCCCGCAATTCCGGTCGTCGACCCCCAAGCATGGGGTGTTCCATTATATAACAACTACCGGCCCACTCCTCCACGCACGAGCACGCCGACTGCCGCCTGAGAAGCTACGCCTGGCACGACAGGAGTTCCGCACGATGGTGTTTTTGGGGATCGTCCGCCCTTACAACAGCCCATGGGCATCCCCACTCCACATGGTCCCCAAGGCAAACGGGGGCTGGAGACCTTGCGGGGATTATCGGCGGCTGAACGTCGCTACCGCCGAGGACCGATACCCCGTGCCCCACATCCAGGACTTCAACGCCCATTTGGCTGGGGCCACGATATTCTCGAAAGTGGATCTGGTGCGAGGTTACAACCAGATCCCGGTCCACCCGGAGGATGTGCCCAAGACGGCAATCATCACGCCGTTCGGACTCTACGAGTTCGTACAGATGCCGTTCGGCCTCAAGAACGCCGCGCAGTCATTCCAACGATTAATGAACGGCGTGTGTCGCGGGCTGGATTTCCTGTTTGTCTACCTTGACGACATGTTGGTAGCCAGCCGCTCGCGGCAGGAGCACTGTGCCCACCACCGGCAGCTCTTTCAGCAGCTCAGCGAGCACGGGTTGGCTATAAACCTCGCCAAGTGCCGCTTTGGCGTGGCCACAATCGACTTTCTCGGCCACCGTGTGTCCTCGCAAGGCGCGGTTCCCCTGCCGGACAAAGTAGACGCCATCCGCCGGTTTCCCCGTCCGTCTTCAGTGCGTGGCCTGCAGGAGTTCGTCGGCATGGTGGCCTTTTATCACCGGTTCCTGCCATCCGCGGCCCACATCATGCGGCCGCTATACGAGCTGCTGGCGGGCAAGCGTAAGAACGTCGTATGGACCGACGAGGCGGTAACGGCATTTGACGACGTAAAGGAGGCCCTGGCTCGGGCTGTGCTGCTGGTTCACCCACAGGAGGATGCCCCGACAGCCCTTACGGTGGACGCCTCAGAGTTGGCGGTTGGTGCCGTACTGGAGCAACTGACGGACGGGGGTTGGCGCCCCCTGGCCTTCTTCAGCCGGCACCTCAACAACGCCCAGAGGAAGTACAGCGCCTTCGACCGCGAGCTCCTCGCCCTGTACCTGGCCGTTCGTCACTTCCGCTATTTTCTGGAGGGCCGCCCGTTCACTGCTTACATGGACCACAAGCCGCTCACGTTCGCCCTGGCAAAGGTCTCCGACCCATGGTCTGCCCGACAGCAGCGCCAGTTGGCGTACATCTCTGAATTCACTACCTCCATCCGCTTCATCGAGGGGAAGGAAAACCAGGTGGCCGACGCGTTGTCTCGCCCCGCCATCAATGCCGTTTTAGAAGTGGCGCCCGGCATTGACTATTCTGCCCTGGCGGAGGCCCAGCTAACAGACGGGGAGATGCCCGCCTACCGGACTGCCATCTCTAGCCTCCGCCTTGAGGATGTTCCCCTCAGCCCCGGAGGAGCGACGATACTGTGCGATGTGTCGGCAGGTCAGCCGCGCCCCATCGTCCCGGCCGCGTGGCGCCGGAGGGTGTTTGACGTGGTCCACAGGCTGGCTCACCCATCCATCCGGGCGACGACCGCATTGGTAGCTGCGCGGTTCATGTGGCACGGTCTGCGCAAGCAAGTTGGCCACTGGGCCCGCACCTACATTCCGTGCCAGACGGCAAAGATTCAACGCCACGTCCGGGCGCCACTCCAAGAGATCGGTCTACCCTGCCGACGTTTCGACCACCTGCACGTGGACATTGTGGGCCCGCTCCCGCCGTCCCGGGGCATCACCCACCTCCTCACGGTGGTGGACCGCTTCACGCGGTGGCCGGAGGCCATACCGCTGGCCGATACATCAACAGCCACATGCGCTCGTGCGTTGGCCGCACACTGGATTGCTCGCTTTGGGGTGCCGGTGGTCATCTCCTCGGACCGGGGGCCACAGTTCACCTCCGAGCTGTGGTCGGCCATGGCCCACCTGTTGGGCGTGCGGCTGCATCACACCACGGTTTATCACCCGCAGGCAAACGGCCTGGTGGAGAGGTTCCACCGGCAGCTGAAGACAGCGCTGAAGGCGCGACTCTCCGGCCCCGACTGGATGGACGAGCTACCATGGGTCTTGCTGGGCATCCGGACTGCGCCCAAGGAGGACCTGGCTTTATCGTCAGCGGAGCTTGTATACGTGTCCCCGCTCACGGTGCCCGGGGAGTTCGTGCCCTCGTTGCCGGGGCGAGAGGAACCGCCCTCATCCACCCTACAGCGCCTCCGAGAGCGAGTTGGCAAGCTCGCACCCGTGCCGACGTCCCGCCATGGGACATTCCGCCCTTACTGCCATCGGCCCTCCAGGACTGCGCCTTTGTGTTCCTGCGCCGTGACGCCCACCGGACGCCACTCCAGAGGCCATATGAGGGCCCGTACCGGGTGCTGGAGCACGGACAGACAACCTTTATCTTGGACATGGGGGGCCGGCCGGAGGCCGTGTCAATTGACCGCCTGAAGCCGGCCCACTTAGACATTGACCAACCGGTGCGGGTTGCCCAGCCTCGGCCACGAGGTCGCCCACCCTTCCGGGACCCACCACCTGTCCCTCCAACTGTGCCTCCACTGGCCGCTCTGTCGACCGATTACCGTATGCGGTCCTGTCGGGTTGTGCGACCACCATTGCGCTTTGTGCCTCCGGTTCTGGGGGGGGGGGTCCTGTGGCAGCTCCCAAGGGTCAGGCCATACCACTACCGACCCCTCGGCACGGGAATGGACCAGTCCAGGGGGGCGGTCCGGTACTAGAGATATAAGGACAAGGTTTTGGGCGCGAAGCCATTCCGGCAGACTCGACCCGTCTGATAACCGACTATTAAAACCTTAACGCCCCCAAAATACCTGGCTCCTTGCCTTTATTTCGGGCCTCTACCGACGCGCCACAGTATCTTCCTTAGTGAAGACAGATCCAAAGTACCGGTTCAACTCGTCTGCCATTTCTTGTTCCCCATAATAAATTAATTTTTGTTATTAATTTTGATCATTTCTCCTGCTCTCTATCCCTTAGCCTTTTTGCTGGTTCTTTTGGTCTCTCGTCCCAGTGTGCTGTGGTTCTGTCCCTGGCCTGCGGACCTGACGTACCACCTCTCTCCTCTGGGCCTATGGGCTCCAGTCCACTGAGTATCTGATCCTGGGCCTCTGGCTCCCTGCGTGTATCTTTGCTGAGCCCAGTCAGGACCACTGTCACTTAGGCTGGTGAATAGATTACTGCACATTGAAATAAAGAATGGATTGTTTTATCAGTTAAGAGTTGAGAAAGATCTATTATGATAGACTCAGCATTGCAAATTGTTATACTGTGACAATAACAGTGAAGGAAATGCCAACTATATGTTAGTCAGTTGATTCTACTTTCTGCAGAAAGGCACCATTGTAGCTCTGTACAGGGAAGTGGTATAGCAGTGATGCCTCGATCTGGACTGGATTATTTATAAAGACAGAAAACATTCTCGTTCAGATAGGGATATAAAATCTTAAATCATATTGAAAACCTAATACCAAAGTACTCATTCAAGTCAGTGATTAGAAGATGGGCATGTCCAAGAACAAAAGCTGCAGATGCTGGGAATCTGATCTAAAATCAGAAAGTCATCATGATGCTCAACAGATCAAGCAGTACAAATGGGAGGAGAAACAGTTGATGTTTCTGGTCAGTGACCCTCAATAATATAGCCCAGAACTGCCATACAATGAATAAAACAGTGTCAATGTGGCAATGAACTTTACTCCTCCATTTCTGTTTTCCAGGTGAGTGACTTTACCTGGAGTCACGATGGTACTCAGGCACTCATTTCATACCGGGATGGCTTTGTTCTGGTCGGATCTGTCAGTGGACAACGTCACTGGTCGTCGGAGATTAATTTGGACAGCCAGATTACCTGTGGAATATGGACACCTGATGACCAGCAGGTATCAATCAGTACTGTATTTAGACATCTAAATGTTTTACTAGAATTGTGCTCAATATTTTTTTTCTTAAAGCTATCATCATTGCCACACAGGAGGAGGCTATTTGGCCCACTGAGTCAGTGTCTGTTTCTGGAGTGCAATGCTGACAATTCCATTCCGCTGTTGCCATGCAAATTTATTTCCTTCGCTTGCCTATCAGTTTCCCCTTGAAGTCAGCAATCATCTCCACTGCCACCACTCATGGACAGCAAGTTCGAACTCATGACCACTCCATTAATGGGAATATCTTCCCCAGACGTGTCATTATCATCTACAGATTTTTAAATCGCCCTCTGCCTCTTTTGTTCCAAGAAAAGCTGGCTCAATGTTTCCAATCTAACTTCTAACAAAACCCCCTAATTACTGAAATTATTCTGGTCAATCTATTCTGCTTCCCGTCAAAGACCTTCCAATTTTAGTTTTGGAGATACAGAGTGGAAACAGGCCCTTTGGCCCACCAATATTATGCCAACCAACAATCACCCGTACACTACTTGTAGTAAAAAAAACATGGTCCCAACACTGACCCTGGGGGAAAACCACTGTTTACCATCCTTTGGTCTGAAAAAGTAACCATTTATTATGAAAGAACATAAAAGGGGAAGGAATAGGCCAATCAGCCCTTTGGGTGTGCTTCTTCCCTAACTCTTGACTCTTTTGTATTGAAATGTCTATCAAATCCCTTCTTAATTAACCTATAAACCTGCACGCCTTTAGTATGTGGGAGCAAACTGGAGCTCCGGAGAAATCCCACGCGATCACAGGGATAACGTACAAACTCCATACATACAGTACCCGTAATCAGGATCGAACCCGGGTCTCTGGTGCTGCCACTGCTCCAAATCTACCGCTGCTCCACTATGCCTCTCACTCAGGGACTTTGACAGAATGGGTACTGAGAGGTTGTATCTCCCAGTGGGAAGTATCTAGAATGAGGAGACACAATTTCGGGATAAAGGGTCACCCATTTCGGAGGGAAATGAGGTGGAATTTCTAACAGTATGTCTAATTCTTGTAAACAAACTAATTATAACTAGTTCTTGTAAGCAAAGATGTTTGTGCTAATCTTCTATATAATTACCATCCGGTTATTGTTTTTTTTTTAAATGTTCTGCATAAACTTCCTTAGTATTTTGAAATAGAATATGTAGCGAATGCTCTTGTTCCTTTGAATAATTGTTCACTTTGTATCTCAATGTAGGTGCTATTTGGTACAGCTGATGGGCAAGTGATAGTGATGGACTGCCATGGACGTATGCTAGCACATGTATTACTCCATGAATCTGAAGGTATTGTGGGAATGTCCTGGAATTACCCCAGCTTCCTGGTGGAGGACAGTAGTGAGAGTGACACTGATTCTGATGACTACTCACCACCACAAGGTATCTGTATGTCTACCTAACTTAGCACAACTCTGGGCTGGAAATACCAGAAATATAATTTTCATGGTTACAAAATATTGTGTCAGTTCTCTCTGTGACAGCATGGGTTTCCTCCAAGTGCTCCGGTTTCCTCCCATATCCAAAAGGCGTGCAGGTTTGTAGGTTAATTGACCTCTTGTAAATTATCCCTGGTGTATAGGGAGTGGATGAGAAAGTGGGATAATATAGAAACGTGTGTGATCATGTGGTCGATGGTCGGCATGGACTCAGTGGGCTGAAGGTCCTGTTTCAGTGCTGTCTCTCTAAACTAGTCACTTTGTAACTTTTGTTGCAGATGGTCCAGCAATATATCCCTTGCCAATTCAAAACAGCAAGCCGCTACTGACTGTTAGCTTCACGTCTGGGGATATCAGCATGATGAACAACTATGATGATTTGTCACCCACTGTAATCCGCTCTGATATGAAAGGTGAGAAATACAGTTTCAGTGAAATGGGAGCTGGTAGCTTAGTGTATTAGTCAAATCTTGTTTTTCTTTTGGCTGCAAGTGTATGATTCAACAACTAATTTAATTTCTTTGTATCTAAGATAAAACAGTTTCCTTGTTTCATGACATACTGCTGTTTTAAGACTTTAAATTTAACAAAATCAAACTGACATATTCCTGTTCAGCATTTCAGTTGAAATAAGTTTCTGTTGGGCAATACCTGTGAGATTTAGGCTACAGATTTGGAGAGATTCCAGAATCAGAAAATTACAAAGAAATGTTAAGTGGAGTTCTTACAGGAAGAATGTGGGGGCTCTGGAAAGGGTGCAGAGGAGGTTTATCCGAATGGTACATGGATTGATGGGCATTGGCTACAATGAAAAGTTGGATAAATTTAGATTGTTTTCTCTGGAATGTCGAAGGTTGAGGGGGAGATCTGATAGAAGCGTATAAAATTGAGAGACAAAGGTAGGAAAGATAGTCAGAACATTTTTCCCAGGATGGAAATATCAAATACTAGAGGGCATAGATTTAAGGCGAAAGGGGCAAAGTTTAAGGGAGTTATGCGAGGCAAGTTTTTTTTATTTACTCAGGGGGCGGTACATGCCTGGAAAGGGCTCCCGGGGTGGGTAATGGAGGAGGCAGATCTGAAATGCCATTCGATATGACATTTAAGAGTCTTTTGGATAGGTGGATGGATATGGATTATGTGCAGGCAGATAGGAGTTAGACTTGGTGGCCATGGTGATGCAGCGGTAGAGCGGTAGAGTTGCTGCCTTACAGCGCTTGCAGTGCTGGAGACCCGGGTTCGATCCTGACTACGGGTGCTGTCTGTACGGAGTTTGTATGTTCTCCCCGTGACCACGTGGGTTTTCTCCAAGATCTTCAGTTTCCTCCCACACTCCAAAGACATACAGGTATATGTTAATTGGCTCGGTATATGTGTAAATTGTCCCTAGTGTGTGTAGGATAGTGTTAATGTGCGGGGATTGCTGGTCGGTGTGAAGGGCCTGTTTCCGCGCTGTATCTCTAAACTAAACTTGGCATCATGTACGACACAGACATCGTGTGCTGTTCCTGTGCTGCACTATGCTATCTTCTACATATGATTGGTTACCAATATTACCTAGTCTGGTTCTTGGTCCTCCAAAATATTCCAAATGGAATTTAAACTGGAGGTGGCGGAGTATGGACTTAAGCAAGAAGAGCTTCTTGGAGAAGAGCTGCCTTAAATTTAGTTACATCTGGTTGAGTAACTATAGTAGGGTGAAGACTATCCTATGCTTTAATTGTGTGAGGGAAGAATGAATTGCTATACACAGTTACCTAGTACAACTGATAATTTATTATTTCTCGTATATTTGTGTGCTGCTATTGTGTGCAATAAAATTTTGTTTGCCTCGTTGTTCCAGATGTTGTCGTACAGTGGAGTACCCAGGGGGACCTGCTCGCTGTCGCGGGCATAGAAAGGCAGAGTCCATCTTACGAATCGGGAAACGTTCCAATAGTGAAAAACGCTGCTGTTAAATTCTTTAATAACCATGGAGAACATATTTACACACTGGAAAGTCCCACCCAGGTATATAAGGATTCACCAATCATTTTCTAGTGTTGTTAAGTGTTAAACTTTAATACTTGAAAAGCTACTTTTATCAGTTTCACAGAAAATGAAAGTATCAGGTGTTGAATGCTCAAGCAAAATTTGTGAGTCTTTGTTTATTTTGAAAAATAGTCGATTGGTCAAATACACAATGTTAGCTCATGTAGCTCATGTATTTTGTTTCCAGCTCAGAAAATATTATTCTGAGGCAGGCTTGAGGATAAATATTAGCTGTCACAATTATCGTGTCATTTGCAAACTTACTCATCCAAATCGTCCATATAATTAACAAACAATAATGATCGATCCCTGTGACACATCACTTGTTATAGGCCTCTAGTCTGAAAGCAACCCTCTGCCACCATCCTCTGTCTCCCACCTTCAGGCCAATTTTGTATCCAACTCTCTAGCTTACGCTGAATCCCGTGTGGTCTAACCTTATAGGCCAGCTGACCTTGCTCGTCCATGTAGCCAATTTATACAGCACTGCCCTATTGATCTTCTTAGTCACTTCTACAGAAAACTCAAATCAAATTCGTGATAGTCGATTTCCCATGTGCAAAATCATGCTGACGACCATAATCAGTCCTAGTCCTATCATATGCTTGTGGGAAAATTAATCAGCATATTTACTCTTTTATTCCACATGTAATGAACAATTTTAATAGAGTTACTGACCAGTGAGTAATTATGATTGGCAGTTTGGTGCACTCAGGTCAACAAGCAAGAAAAGATAATCTGCTGTTTTGGCTAAGGTGAAGGAGTCAATGAATGATTTCTAAAAATAGCAAGTCTTTAGTGTTTTATGTGAAAGGTCACAGTTTCCTTGAGGATGCTGGTTATGCAGGTCTTAGCAAAGACAATTTTAGTTGGTATTAGACCAAGTGGACTCGTTAGGCCCATTCCTCGTAGGGTTTCCATTGTGACCCCCCCAATCTCCCACTCCATCCCCCCTCCCCCCCACTCACCCACCATCCTCCCCCCAGTCACCCAGTCCATCCCCCTCTCCCTCCCCCCAACACACTCCTTCCTCCTCCTCACCCACTCCCACCCTCCGCTCCACGCCCACTCCCCCCCACCCCCACTCCCCCGTGACGGGGGCAGCAACCCTACCGGTGCATGGAGCCGTTGGCGGCGAAAGCCACTTACCTGTGCCCTGTGCGTGCAGCGCTGATCGGCGGCGAACGGTGATGGGTGAACAGCGGATCCTACTGGTGCACGCACTCGGTTGCAGGCGGGGAGTGTCCCACGGGTCCTGGCCCATGCGTTCAGCACTGTTCGTCGGTGGAGAGCAAAGAGGCAGCGCTGTTCGGTGGCGGGTGACAGCTTGTTAGACCTTCTGCTGCCTCCTCTGGTGCCGCGCTGCACCATGGGAGGAAGGTCAGGCACGAGGCATGCCTGGACGGGCGGCGGTCCTCCCGCTGGTCCTCTGAGGGAGGAGCGCATTTGTTACGGCTCTCATTGGTGAAAGTCATCCCCCCCCTTCCTCATTGGCCAGCAATCGTGCGGGTCCCATTGTCACGTCACACGCTGAACATGGTAAAAAATCGGTTTAAAAGGTAATTTTTCAACTTTAAAATCTCTCTAACTTTAAGAATATAACACCAATTTGAATGAAAGTTGTTTTAAAGCGTTGCCAGGACAATGGTGATTAAGGTGGTGCGAAAATTGTAGCGCTATCGTTTACCGTTTTGGCTGTATTTCCATAACCAAATCTCAGATATGCACATACACATATATATATATATATACATATATACACACACACACACACACACACACACACACACACACACACACATATATATATATACACACATATATATATTTATTTTTTTCATTATTTTTTTTTCAGAGGAATATGTTTATGTTTTGGGGATTTTACCAATTATTACTGTTCTACGCATTACTTATCCAAATAAAAAGTTGATGTATTTTTAGAACTCTCAACAAAAGAATTGCCAACAACCTAACACATCTGGTTTAATACAAGTATCGTAGGTTGTTGGAACCCTCAAGCATTTTTTTAACCTAGGAGAAGTCCGATTACATGCCTTGCAAAGTTTTTTAATCTTAAATTGATAATTGTTCTGGTAGTTTGGAATGTGTTATCAGGTGATCAAACAAAAGGGATAGATCTGATTACCAAAGATTTTTGGGTGTGCCAAAGAATTGTGGTGATGTAGATAATGACGAAGGTTGTATTAGGAAAGGTTCAGAGGGATATGAACTAAACGTGAGCAAACGGGATTGGCTTAGATGAGGCATCTTGGTCAGCATGGATGAGTTGGGTCAAATGGCCTGTTTCTGTGCGGTTCGACTTTTACTCAGTGATTCTCTATTGGAAAAGTAATGAAGAACTGAAGGTGCTACTTGCCTTGTTGGTATCATGTGGCAGGGAAGAATATATATGAAAAAAACCATGAACATAACATCTATGGGATGAACTAAAAAACAAAGTTCAGTTTGTTTTCCATTGTTTATCCCCAACTGAAAACCTACATCAATCTTCTCTAACTTCAGGACCAGTGTCCTTTGTGCTGCTCAATCCTTGCAGACAGTGTTTGAAAGATCTTTCAATATTTCCAAAATACTTTAGAATAAACCTCAGCATCTTCTTGTCTCCACATCGTCGCACCTCAGTTAGCCCCACCTCCTCTCCTTCTATCCATGTCTCATTTGGCAGAATCCAGTATTCTATCCAATGCCACAAACTCCCTACCCTAATAATCTGTCACATATAACATAAGAAAGTTCAGTAAAGGAATGGGCTTTGTGTCCCATGATGTTTATTCCAAACATGATGCCTAGTTAAACTAATCTCATCTGCTTATACATGATTCATATCCCTCTATTCCCTGCACTTACAAGTGCCTATCTAAAGGCTGTCTTGTGTGCATGCCACATGTACAGTCGGTAAGTCGTTGGTTCCAGCGGCTTTAGGGCTTGTCTACCTAGCATGTGAAGCCTGGGTTCGGCGGATTGCGCGGAGGAAACCACCAGAAGGTTCAACGGGCAGAAAGACGATCCCAGCAAAGCGCCGTGGAGCGCAAACAGGGCAGAGTTAGATACGTAGGACACTTCTGACCATCCACTGCATCCTGACCTGTCCCCAGCCGTCCCGACTATGTCTTGCTGCTGGAACCCGATAGGCCAGGACGAGAGAGTGAGGCTGACGATCTGCGCAACTCCCCCTCACTTAAATCCAAGTCAAGCACAAGTCATGACTTCAACCCCATACCGTGCAACCTCAAGTCCTGTGGCGATGGGAGAGTGGCGAAGCAGCAGGTGTGGATACACTGGAAGCTGTAGTCACGAACCTGCACACAGGCGGCCCAAGGCATAGGGTCGCTCTCTACTGGATCGAAGCAGCAGTGGAGTTTGGCAGCCCCCTGGGTGTCTGAGCAGCCCTCTTTAGGATTCGCTCTGCTCACCTCCATGGAGGAAGGGGCTAGAAAAGGTGCCTCAAACATAGCCTGCTTCACTTCACCTTGGCCAGCCAACCGCGGCTGGCGGGGATCCCAATCAGCGGTCAAAATAATAAGAAAAACATGTTGAAGGTGCTCAACCTCGACACGTGGAACGTGCGAACCCCGCTGGATAACATCAAGGCAGATAGACCAGAAAGAAGAACTGCACTGGTCCCCAAAGAACTAGCTCGCTATAACGTGGACATAGCAGCTGTCAGTGAAACTCGCCTTGCAGACAAGGGTCAGCTCTCAGAACTTGGTTGTGGGTACGCCTTCTTTTGGAGTGGTCGCAGCAGCGCTGAACGGCGAGAGGCAGGCGTTGGATTTGCCATCAGATCCCACCTTGCCCGAAAACTTGCCAAGCTTCTAGAGGGCATAAATGATCGCCTGATGACACTTCAACTCCCACTTGGAAACAAGAAGAGTGCAACGTTGACCAACCCGGATGATATCAAAGATAAGTTCTATGAAGAACTTAACACCCTCATTGCAGCAGTCCCACAGTCAAAGAAGCTTATTGTCCTCGGGGACTTCAACGCCAGAGTGGGGACAGATCACCAGACTTGGGAAGGGATCATTGGAAGACACGGCACCGGCAAGTGCAACAGCAACGGCGTTCTACTCCTGAAGATGTGTGCCTCACATGACCTAGTCATCACCAACACACTCTTCCGCCTCCCTACCCGTAAAAAGACATCTTGGATGCACCCACGCTCCAGGCAATGGCATCTGATTGATTATGTCATCACCAGGAAGAGGGACAGGCCGGACGTGAGAGTGACAAAGGCCATGTGTGGTGCCGACTGCTGGACTGATCATCGCCTCATTGTGTCCAAACTCAAGCTTTGCATCCTACCCATGAGAAGACCCCAAGGTCAGAAGACAGCAAAGAGGCTCAACGTCTCCAAGCGGAAGAGCAGCAAAGTTGCAGAAGAAATCTCCAGAGACCTTGATGGCAAGCTGGTGGACACACCCCATGATGACCAGGACAGCACTGAAGAACAGTGGGTGGCCTTCAGAGATGCAGTCTACTCCATGGCCCTCGAACACCTCGGGCCAGCATCCCGCAGAAACCAGGACTGGTTCGACGAGAACGATGACACTGCTATCAGAGAAACACCAACTGTTCAGAGCACACCAGAATGACCCCACGTCACAAGTGAAGAAAGATGCCTTTGCCAGCGCAAGACAAAAAGTACAGAAGAAACTCCGTGAGGTGCAGGACGCATGGTATAGCAAGAAGGCCGATGAAATCTAGGGTTACGCAGACAGTCACGACACCAAGCGTTTCTATGACGCATTGAAGGCTGTGTATGGACCCCAGTCCCCTGGCTCCTCTCCCCCCCTCAGTGCAGACGGGACCCAGTTGCTGACAGAGAAGAAGCAGATTCTGGAGAGATGGACTGAGCATTTCAACCAGGTCCTCAATCGCCCTGCTAATATCAACGACGAGGCCATCACTTGCCTACCTCAGATGGAGATCAACCAGGACCTTGACAACCTCCCGACAGAAGAAGAAGTCACAAAGGCCATCAAGCAACTTTCCTGTGCCAAAGCACCAGGATCAGATGCAATTCCTGCTGAAGTGTACAAAGCAGGAGGCCCTGTCATGATGCAGAAGCTGACTGAACTCTTCCAGTCCATGTGGAATGAAGGGAAGGTCCCACAACAGCATAGTCCACATCTACAAGAGGAAAGGCAACCGCCAGTCCTGCGACAATCATCGAGGCATCTCCCTCCTGTCCATCGCTGGGAAGATCTTGGCTCGCATCCTGCTCTACCATCTCACTCAACACCTACCATCGGCCAAACACCTGGAGCTGGCGGCCTCCACCTGGGACCACCGGGGCTCTGTTTCGCAGAGCCCGCGACTCGTCTCCGAAGGCTACTTCGGCCGCGGGCCGCAGGGATATCAGAAGCTTGCAGGCCCCTGGGTGGGGGCCGCCCGCGGGATTTTCTCCTCCCGGCGGGGGCTTCAATGTCAGGAGCCACGACCGCCCCGACGTGGCAACTTCAACAGCCTGTCCGCGGGAGAAGACGGCAGGGGAAGAGAAAAGACATTCTGGCCTTCCATCACAGTGAGGAGGTGACTGGAGGAGACTCACTGTGATAGATGTCTCTTTTTGTTTGGTGTTGGTTTATGATTGTGTGTGTTATTGCTTATTTTTATTGGTCTTATTGTTGGACTGTGGGTAATCTTTCATTTCACTGCACATTTATGTGTATGTGACAAATATATTGACTATTGAGCAGGGTCTCCTTCCAGAAAGCCAGTGCGGTTTCCGTGCTGGACGTGGAACTGTCGACATGATATTTGCTGCACACCAACTCCAGGAAAAATGCCAAGAGCAGCACAGCAACCTGTTTGTGACCTTCGTCGATCTGACAAAGGCCTTTGTCAGCAGAGATGGCTTGTAGAAGATAATGCAGAAGTTTGGCTGTCCCAGCAAGTTCATCACGATTGTCCGGCAGTTCCATGACGGCATGATGGTGAAGGTGCTAGATGATGGAGATGACTCGGAAGCCTTTCCAGTGACAAACGGCATGAATCAAGGTTGTGTTCTTGCCCCTACACTCTTCAGCATGGTCTTCTCTGCCATGCTTACTGATGCCTTCCGTGACTGCAAGGATGGATACACATCAGGTACAGGACTGACAGCAGGCTGTTCAACCTCAGGCGCCTGCAAGCTGTTACAAAGGTGAAGGAGACCATCATCAGAGATTTCTTGTTTGCTGATGACTGCGCCCTCAACATCAGCACAGAGCAGAAGATGCAGCATGAAATGGACTGCTTCTCACAGGCCTGTGACAACTTTGGTCTCTCCATTAGCACCAAAAAGACTGAAGTTATGTACCAGCCTGCTCCTGGAAAGCCCTACCAGGAACCACACATCACGGTGAAGGGGCAGAACCTACAGGTAGTCGACAGCTTTACCTATCTGGGCAGTACACTCTCGCGAGTGGTGAACATTGACGCTGAGGTCAACAACAGGATTGCCAAGGCCAGCGATGCCTTTGGGCGACTCTGTGAGAATGTTTGGGAGCGGAGAGGACTCAGCCTTACCACCAAGCTGAAGGTCTACCGTGCAGTGGTACTCACCACTCTTCTCTATGCCAGTGAGACCTGGACTGTCTACAGCAGTGAAACAGCTCAACCACTTTCACTTGAGCTGCCTACGCAGACTCCTTCACATCAGGTGGCAGGACAAAATTCCCGACACAGAGGTCTTGGAACGGGCCGGAATCCCCAGCGTCCACACCCTCCTACGGAAAGCCCAAGCCAGATGGGCAGGCCATGTCGTCAGAATGCCCGAGAGTCGACTGCCAAAACAGCTTCTGTAAGGAGAACTGTGTCAGGACAAGCGCTCAGTACGAGGACAGAAGAAACGGTTTAAGGACTGCCTCACAGTGTCCCTCAAAGACTTGGACATCAACCTCAGCACTTGGGAGTCTCTTGCTCTGGACCGTCCAACCTGGCGTAGCAAGCTCACCACAGGAGCCCATGCAGCAGAGAACAGACGCACTGCAGAGGCCCAGAGGAAATGCACCGCGCGCAAGGCCCGGGCTACCTCCACTTCCACTGCAGCAGCCATCCACTTGTGTCCTATGTGTGGGCGCGCCTTCCGGGCCATGATTGGCCTCACCAGTCACTTCCGGACCCACAGTCACCAATCCTCCAACTGAAAGTGAAGTCATGGTCATCTTCGAACCCGAAGGACAAACAACAACAAATGCGTCAACCGCCACTATCATATCTGCCCTCACCAATACCCCTGGGAATGTGTTCCAGACCCTCACCACTCGCTGTGTAAAATAAAACTTTCCCTGCACATCGCCTTTAAATTTTCCCTCTCTTTATAGTTAGACCCTCTGGTGCTGAACATTTCCACACTGCAAAAATGTTTCTGACTGTCTACCCTATCTGTGCCTCATAATTTTATGTACTTAAGACCAAGTGGACCCGTTAGGCCCAAACCTCTCCTGCATTGGTGCTGCACCCTGTCCTCTCCCCCTCCCCCCCTCTCTCCTCAACCCCCCCCCTCCTCCCTTCTCCCTCCTCCCCCTCCCCTCCTTTTAAACTTTTAAATGTCAATAACTTTAAAAATATAACACTGATTTCAATAAAACTACTTGCATTTTCACTAAAGTGACAATGGTGAGTAAGGTGGGCCTAAAATTGTCACGCTATCATTTTGGCTGAAGTTCGGTCACAAACAAGATAACAAAGGAGAGTTTTAGTATATAGGTATCAAGTCTATCCAACTTCTCCCTCTCAGTTTTATATCATGCTCAACAAAAAAACATTGTGGGCCGAAGGGCCCATTCCTGTACTGTATGGTTCTATGTTCAATGTCACATGCAGCCAATCATCTTGCATCATGTAAAGGCAATAGGGAATTAATAGCTGTAAAATGACTGTGTATCTGAGCCTGACCCAAGATCATTTAAATGGATTGTGTGCAAATAAAATCAGTGAAAATCTGCATAAATTCTTTTTGTTTCCTTCTCAGCGTCCTATTACAGCCATCTGTTGGGGTCACCGTGACTCTCGTTTGTTCCTATCTTCTGGACCTGCCCTGTACGTTGTTCGTGTGGAACACAGGATTGCCAATTTACAACTTTTATGTCAGCAGGCTATTGTCGTCGCACTTCGTGATGAGAAAGACTTCAGTAAATTAACACTTCCACCTCGTCTTTGTTCGTACCTCACTGCTGCCTTTGTATCAACAATTAAGGTATTTACTGTTTTAAATTGTAGGGATCACGCTGCAGAACCTTTTATTGTCAGCGCCAAATATTTTGAAATGTTAAATATGACACATGAAATTTGTTACTTTCATTACATAATGGGACTGATGTAAGATAAATATTCTGTTATATGCACTTGCATACACTGCACACTTCTAGATAAGTAAAGTTTAACTTGCAGAAATTAAAGTAGAAACAGTGTTGTCTTTCCAAATGTTATGGGGTCGAGCGTGTTTCCTTATAGTGCTGTGTGATAACTCTTCTTGGGTATTACCACTTAATTTGCCTGCATCATCCCTCATCAGTTTTTATTACTATGGCCAATATATCTAATTAGTGCAGGAGAGAGATTTTCCATGTCTTTCACTTTCCAAAGAAGTATGGCCTGTTTAAGGATGGTAACTATGCCAGTTGCTAATTCTGCATCAACAATCACTCTCAATCTAATATCTCAAAATTATTTAAATAATGTTATCCATTACTTAGATCTGTAATAACTTGAAGTTCATAAAAACTCTATGGAGCATCCTTTAGGATAATTGCAGGAAACATCAAAGAAGGGTTGAGAGGGATATGGGCTGAACGCAGGCAGGTTGGACTAGCGTGGATGGAACATCTTGATCAGCATGAGCAAGTTGGGCCGAAGGGCCTGTTTCTATGCTCTATGACTCTAAGAATGCTCCTGAGTCCAACAGTTTCGTTTTTTTTTTTACTTGCTTGGTATTGGTTTATTATTGTCACATGTACCAAGATGCAAGAGGGAAAAAAAAGTATCCCATCCCATAGTATGCCATACCAGATCATATCATAAATACAACAGCAAACACATTTAGCACACAGGGTTTATTTGCATAAGCATCATTATTTATAAGGTTTGCCATGTAGAGATCACTCTTAATTATGGGTTCTTTACTGCCTGTAAATAAACCATTGCTGAATCTGGAATTATCATTTTTATTCTACCCATCTTTACTCGAGTATTTTAAGGCTAATTGCGTGAGAGTTGATTGAACAGTTTATTGACCCAGATTTGGTATGTTTTATATTTGTAATTATTTTCGTATGTTACAAATGTTATAATTTAAATAGCATTACAAAGGTGTAGCAGATTGAACAGCAGGGGCCTGGCCCCACACGGTTGAGTCCTGTGACCAATAAGCGAGTTCGGTATTTCGACTGAGCATGCGCCAGTCATAGGTCACAAGAGCGAAACATTCTCGCTGGCTGATCTACTGCGTGTATACAGACCTGTTTCATCCGTATTTTCCAGTTTTGCTTAATAGAGGTAAGAAAATACTCATTTAAAAGGGTCTCGACCTGAAACGTCAGCCATTCCTTCTCTCCAGAGATGCTGCCTGTCCCGCTGAGTTACTCCAGCATTTTGTGTCTACCAGGTGATATTATAGGGAGAGTTTGATCAGACAAACCGCTCTGCTGGATGCTGACCTCTGCAGCTGTCCAATCGCTGCACGAACAGCAAAAGAAAATCGTAACGATCTCGCTCACTCACCGAAGCACAAAGCAATAAAACCTACAAAATCACCGTAGTCATACAAATTAACCATAAATACACCTAATTAATATTTTTTAAAGCAGTATTTTACCTCTACGAAGCAAAACTGGAAAATACGGATGAAACGCAGGTCTATATACACACAGCATATCAGCAGGCGAGAATGTTTCGCCCCTATGACCGGTGCATGCTCAGTCAAAATACCGAACTTGCTTATTCCAATCAGTTCCTTCATATGGACCCACATAATCAATTGACTATGTAGTACCACGGTGTTTCACAGTGCTGGTGGAACTAGGTTTATCATCAAACACTGTGTTAAATAGCATCAAATATAAGACAGGCCATGTATCCAGTCAGGAATCAACCAATGTAAAGCCTTTTCCAATTCTATTTTAAACCGAATGTTATAAAACTGCATATTTTGTTCTGACATAGACTGACAGAAAAATATTGGGTGTTAAAGAGAATCATCAAATTGATGTTTTATTTTTAATACCTGTGCTTGAATACTCAGTATGATAAGATAAAAACCTGTTTTCCACTTCATGGATTGTGTGTGATAGTATTTTGGCAGTCTCGACTGACTTCATGATGCATGAAATCACCATGGAACTTGTCAACAGTTTGATAACAATATTAATTTGTAGTCTCAGACACAGCAAAGGTGATGTGGAAATGCAGTTAAACTGGTCTATTGCTCCAATGTAGTTATTTTTCGAGATACAGCATGGAAACGGGTCCTTCGGCCCACTGAGTTCACGCCGACTGTCACACTAGTTCTATGTTATCCCACTTTCTCATCCACTCCCTACACACCCTGGATCAATTTACAGAAGCCAATTAATCTCCAAACCCATGCGCCTTTGGGATGTGGGAAGAAACTGGAGCACCCAGAGGAAACCCACACGGTCATGGACAATGTGCAAACTCCACACAAACAGCACCTGGGGTCAGGATTGAACCTGGGTCTCTGGTGCTGTGAAGCAACACCTCCACTAGTTGCACCACTGTTCCACCCAATGTGCATAGATTTATGTGATGGAGTGGTACAAACTATTTTTCAAGATTTGGATTTGTTGCTGCAATAGTTTAGCGAGAGCATTACTGATGCACTATTTTCATTTTGGTGGACATGGGGTTTCAAATAAACCTGGAAATTTAAAAATAATCTTAGTAATATTAGCTGACTGGATTGTCGTATAAACCTCATGGTTCAATAATAACAATAATGTCCATAGGGTAAGGAGACCTGGCATACATTCCCAGTCTGACATAGCTTACTCTTAAATGTCTCCTCAGTTCAGCCGGAATTGGGCATGTTCAATAAATTGTGGTTATGCATCCGATGAACATTTTTTTTAAGTTGAATGAAATTCAGCAAATAATAAAACTTGCCAGAATTCTAAGTTTATAGTGTAGAAACCATGTTATTGTCACAGAAATGTAATGCTCATGAATTAATTTGGTTATTTAAGTAATTGTTGCTATCTTTGTTTAGCCTCCCATACCAGACCCAAATAATATGCGGGATTTTGTCAGCTACCCGACATCAGGGAACGAAAGACTGCACTGCACCATGAAGCGTACAGAAGATGACCCAGAAGTAGGAGGTCCATGCTACACCCTGTACCTAGAATACTTGGGTGGTCTAGTACCAATTTTGAAAGGAAGGAGAATAAGCAAACTTCGACCAGAATTTGTCATAATGGACCCTAAAACTGATGGTAAAGCAGGTATGTGCAGCTATTGATTTAAATCTAATGCAAAAATTTAAAATGAAATCATTTTCTGTGGCACATTTTGCGCTAGTTGGTGAATATTGAAAGTCTATTGAGAGAGGATTTCAGGACACAGGTTAGCTGTGTATCTTTATGTTGTATCCCAAATACTATTGGAAATTACTGGAAATTTGAAATGATAATAAAATGCTGGAAATAATTAGCAGGTGGGGAGATGTAGGGTGAACGGTCGGCCTGCTCCTACTTATTTTTCTTCGAGCTGAAGAGAATATGGTTAAAATGGCGTGAAGGGTGCTCATGTGTATCCAACATTTTGTGAGAGTTCAATGAGTGGATATCCCAGAGTTAGTAGTTGGCAATTACAGTAATACTTGCAAACTGTGCATTTAGATTTCATTTTGAAGAAAGCTGCAGAATCTGTTTAATCCATGGAACCTTCAGTTTGATTAGCCCTCACTTAATAATTAAGTTTCATCCTGCCCGATCCAAGCATCCCCCTGATTTGTTCAGGGTGCTGATCTTCCGCTTTTCGCTGGGCCAGTTTTGTGCGCAGAGGGCGCCGTCCCGCAGCCGACCTTGAGGGCATAGAAGGCAAGACCCCGGAACACTTTCCCATCGGCCTTGCTCCTCGCGGCTTTCGTCTCTGGTTTCACCCTCTTTGCTACTCCGGTCTTCGGGGGGTGAGCAGGGACCAGGGTCAGCAGCTTCCCCTCTACAGGCCACAGCCTGCCTGGTCATTCTGCGTCTGGCCACGGGTTCAGAGTTCCACGGCAGGCGAGCCAGGCCTGTTGTGTGCCATAGCTCACCGGAATCCTCCTGCCGCACAACTCACCAGGATCCTCAATTTCCCCAGCTATTCATTTCCCAGGAAGAGGTTGAATCTCAAGTCACTTAAGTGATGGTGCTGAGAATTTGTGTTTCTTTTATTTGTGACTATTGAAAGCAGGAGCTATGTAATGTTACAAGCCATTGTTATTTTAATTGGTAGGCAAAAGGCCCTTTCATAATACTTTTATGGTTTAATTTTCAATCATGATTGCCATTATTTGCCTTTCTACAGTTAGAATTGAGTAGAAACCCAATGCAAAGCATTAACGTCCTAAAATAATTCATCTAGAAAGAACTGATTAGTTGGTTGCATTGTCCCTCATATTATTGGTCTGTTGGTTTGAGTTGTAAAACATTTGACCAGCAGATGGTGATGCTGACTGACCATAAATAAATATGAACAACTAAAATAGATGCCAACAATAAATCTCTGGGATTATAGAAGTGGGATTATGGCAGCCAAATAATTTACTGTCAAAGTTTTACTTATTCTGTGTCTTGTCCAGATTTGTGGTTGGATCACTTGGAATTGCTATTTCAAAGCACCTCTTTCCATATTTTCTTTTGCAGGCTTGCAGGATAATGTAAAGTGTCATAATATCTGACTTGTTTTTTTACCAATCCTTTCAGTATTCTAAAATGAGCATTTGTTCTCTGACATTATGTTGCTTTGCACACAGTCATCAATGGCAAAAAAAAGCTCCAATTAGCCGTAGGGCATAATGACAAACCTAAATTCGAGCCTGAATCTGGATGTATTTCAGTTTACTCCTGGATGAAGCTACATCTAGATATCACTGTTGGTGGCATCAGTGGGTAGTCCTTTCTTTAGGTGGACTTAAGCTGTCTATTTGGTTTAAAACAGTCAGCTGTAATAATGTTGTTAATGTTGCAAAATTGCTTTAAGTCCATCATAGTAATAACCAAGCATTAAATGGTCCCCAGGGTTACCATTTGGATACTTAATATTTTGGAATGTATGCACCCCTTGCTAAGATAGTGGGCCACACCAGACTGCAGACACAGTTTTTCTGTTCCTTCTGTATGCTTCAACCAGAAAAATTAGTTTTTAGCTGTAGTTTCCTGAAACTAGGTATGTATTTGCATGATATATACAGCACTAAATCAAATTCACAAATGTTTTTGCCATTTTCTCAGATTATATGTATTACTTTGAATTCAAGCAACAAGAAATATTATTTCTTGCATACCTTTCACCTATATACAGAACTGTGAATTTGTGATTTTGAAGATGTGATCAGAAGATGTGATTTTTTTCAGCCAGCTTTTAATTGTCCTTTCTCTTGATTTCACCAGATGAAACCTTTGGCAACAACTTGATTTCAAACATGATTGACAGCTGTAATTGTTCTGACTCCAGTGACATAGAATTAAGTGATGACTGGGTTGGGAAGAAATCTCCAAAGATATCTCGTGCAAGCAAATCCCCCAAATTACCCAGGTATGGCACCCAGCTGAGATCTCGCATGTTTGATTTGAGTACTTTTCTTATATTAAATGTTTCCAGAGAAGTTTTTTGCTGCATGTCAATGCTTCGTTGATGCTTTTCACTAAATAAATTGAACTGCTTTGAATTTAAAATGTGCAGCATTTTTCCAAAGCCTTCTGTACAAGTTAATTTTGGAGTGCTTTTAATTTGGTGTAATAGCCAAAGCAGCAATCGGTCTGCTAAAATGAGCTCCAGCAGACCAAGGATATTATAACTTCATACTAATCCATGTACATTTTTCATCAGAATTAATCTTGATGCTAGAAAATCACCCAAACTTTCTCGGGCTAGCCAGGAGATATCAAAGTCTCCGCGATTACCAATTAGAAAACCTTCTATTGGTTCCCCAAGCTTAACTCGTAAAGAATTTCCTTTAGAAGATATCATGCAGGTATGAAGTTATACATTTGATTCTTTACTAGAATTCTTGTTTGATATTAAAGTGAAATGAGTAGTGCAGATTAACTTAACATTTACATTTTTAGTCGATACTTGTGTTCTGTGCACAAGAACTGAGAAGGAATGGAAAATTTGAACAATAATTTGCCAATCTTCTAATGTATTGTATTTTTTGGGATACACCTTAATATTGTGGATGACTTTTGGGAATGAAAATTATCCATTATCCAGAATGAAGATTAATCACTGCTTTTAGATTAGTTAAAAGACAAGTTAATTACTAGGTCCTACCTTGTCCTAAAAGTATAACCTGTTGTAAAGCTCAAATTAATATATATTATGGAATCTGCTTGCCATATCAATAAATTTGGATGATAATGTAAGCCAGTAATACTGATATTTAAAAAACCCATATTCAATTGTTCGTTTCAGCACAACTATCTTGCTCAGGTCACATCTAATATTTGGGGGACAAAGTTCAAGATTGTAGGATTGGCTTCATTTCTACCAAGTAATCTTGGTGCAGGTAGGAATTCAGATGTTAATACTTTGTCTAGGAACTAGTTCATGTTTATTAATGTTGCAAGTTAGCTCTGATACTGGAAATCTGAAGTACCTGGCATTTAAGGTTTTGAAGGACGTAGCCACCAGACTATGTTTGAGGCAAGTAGCGAGTAAACCAAGAAAAGTGGTGAACCATCTTGACCTCATCCTCACCAATCTACATGTGACAAGTTTCTGTCCATGACAGTATTGGTATAGGTGACCACAGAATGGTCTGTGTGGGAACATTATCCTGTCTTCACACTAAGGACGCTCTCCACAAGACATTTCTGTTACATGGAGTAGAATCAACAGATCTGGGAGTTCAAATCTGCTCATATGAGGTGCTACGGATCATCAGCAGCAACAGAAATATGCACCCTCACAATCTGTAGCCTTCCTTACAGTGAAACCAGGAAATCAATACTTGTTCAATGATGAGCGCATGGAGACATGCTGGAATGAGATGCCAGCTGCTGCAGAGGACTGCGTGCAGGGTAGACAACAAAAACCAAGTAACGGACAGTGAAATGACCTCGTGAGCAACCAACAAATCAGGTCCAAGCTCGTCAGTTATACCATGACGTCTTGAACGGCGTTGCGTGATAAGGCAGCTAACAAGAGGAGACAACGCCATGAATATTTCCATTCTAAACTCGCTCTTCACAATCACCATCCTGCGAATTACCATTAGTCAGCAATTAGTACCAGATATACACATCATAGCTATAAGACCATCATAGTGACAGGATGCATCGAGGATAAAATCAAATTGGCGCACCTCTCACGTGGGTGTCCTGCAGTGGGTGACCCGCCTTTGGCAGCTCAAAGCATTCAACCACAAACAAAGCACCAGTCAGCAATGATCCAGCAAGCTCAGATCCTAAACAATGGCATTATCAAAAATTTTAACTGGTTCTCCATATTATTCCTGGCATTTTGGGCAAGCAAGAGAACAGTATTTACCCTCCTAGCTATGCAATCCCTGATTCCCGCTAATTCCTTTTCACTCCGCCTGCTTGAATGGCCCCATTACCACAGTGCTGTGGTCAGTATGCTCATCCACCTCTGCTCTCATCCAACAGGCTGCAACAACCTCAGACCCCTTGGGCACGTGTAAGGGCTGAAGCTCCTGCAACACCACTTTCTGGATCCCCATACCAGCCTCACTTGTAGTCACAACCTCCTGTCCTTGACTGACCAATTCTACTTAATCACAGGGATGTGACTGCCTTCTGGAACAAAGGTGTCCAGGTAACCTCCCCCTTCCTGATGCATTACAGTGTCTGAATCTCAGATTCCAGATCATCCAGTCTGAGCCCAAGGCCATCAGGTTGCATTGACTTGCTGCTAATGTGATTGCCATGGATCCCAATGTTTCCATCAGCTTCCATGTACTACAATTACAATACACCATTTGCCCTTTCATGCCTCACTTACGATATCTATAATTTTGTCACCATCGCCCTTTACTCACTGGAATTCCATACACATCAAAGTTTCCACTCTGGATGTTGCATAAAGAGGAATACTGTACTACGCCTGGCATTTTTAGCTGACACTACAGATCTGTGTTCTTAAGTTAACAGCATTCTTGATGTCAAATAATCAGGAGCATTTGGACAACCTTTATCCCTTATCAGGTGCCAACAATATATCTGGAGTTCACGTGGCCAAATAAATGAACCATAGTTATCACAAGAACTGGAGGAGCATGTGGAGGCCACTCAGCCCCTTGAGCTTGCTCTGTCACTCTGTACAATCATGGGGTGATGTGTACTCAACTGCTCTTCTGTGCCAATTCCCCATAATCCTCAATTTCTCAATCTTTCAGATATTTCTATACATCTTAAACATATCTAATCCTTTCAGAGGCAGAGAATTCCAGATCACTCCAAGAGGATTTTAACACATCCGTTTCAAGTGACCGTTTTAATTTTCTCCCGTATGAGCTTTTTAATTTCTGCTGCTGGATCTGAAAATCTTCCAAGTTCTTTGACCGACCATCAGTCCTAGCAAATTTGTATGCCCTACTTTTCAATTTAACACTATTCTTGACCTCCTTTGTTAACCACAGATTGTGCCTCTTTCTCATGTAAGCTCTCATTGGGATAAATTCCTGCTGAGTGTTATGGGCTGGCTATTTAAGCATCTGCCACTGTTCATCTATTGACATGTCGCGGGGCTAATTTTTCCAGACCATCTTGGACACTGCGCAATGGTGCAGCTGGTAGAGCTGCTGCCTCACAGCGTCAGAGACCCAAATTAGATCCTGATCTTGGGTGCTGGCTGCGTGGAGTTTGTATGTTCTCCCTGTGACCACGTGGGTTTCCTCCAGCTGTTCTGGTTTTCTCCCACATCCGAAAGATGTGTCCGTTGTAGGCTAATTGGCCTCTAAAATTACCCCCAATGTGCAGAGTAGATGAGAAAGTAGACTAACATAGAACCAGTATAAACAATTGATTAACAGTCAGTGCGGGTTCGGTGGCTGAAAGGCCTATTTCCATGCTGTATCTCTAAACCAAACTAAACCCCCACCTATAATTACTTTAAAGTTGATGACAGTGGTTTTGGTTCTGTGATGTTCTCCCTCAAACTACAATCTTTTAACAAATAAATTATCTTATTTGTGGTCAACACCTTCTTGGCGATCTTTAACCACAAGCTCTCCTATTAATATTTCCTCATTACTCACGAGCAAATTTTAAAAAACAGTTCCATGATAGGCATAACAAACTGTTCTACGAAGAAATTCTTGATTCTTTCCCCAAATTCTTTTATAAAATCCTTTGCCAGAGTGATTTGCCCACTCAATATGTAGATTAAAATCTCCCATGACCATTGAGGTTCCCTTCAAACATGCCGTAGACATTTATCCATTTATGCTCTGCCCTATCAAGTCATATTTTAGGGGCTTGTAGACTACTACGTGTGTCTTCATTCCCCTGCTGTTCATGATTTCAACTTAAACCAATTCTACATTGCTACCACTGCCTCCGTTTGCTTACAGATGCCTTGAGAAATACAAATCTGCTGTTGTATTTCCTGCTTTTGAATAGTTGTAAAGAAAATTGTGTCGCTCACATGAGCATGGTGTGGAAACTTCAGAAGAGGAACCATCTTGAAATTGATCGGATTGTATTTATCATACCTGCTGAATATTTTTTTAAATAGCAAATGGGATCATTTGAAAGGAGTTTGATTTCAGGATAGTGTCACTGATTCCTTGATCCATATTTGTGAAATTAAACAGTTGCATTTATTGCTTGCTAAGTGTTGACAAATGGTTGAACAGAATGTAGCCTTTAGGAGCATTAAAAGATACCAATTTCCCTCTGGGGATGAATAAAGTTTTATCGTATCGTACAAGCCTCACAAATTTCACCGTTTCATTGATCCACCAAGGCCTACTGGATCTCCCGGTTGCTAACCATTTTAAGTCCCCTTCCCACACTGACCTTTCTGTCCTGGGCCGTCTCCATTGCCAGAGTGGGGCCACATGCCAACTAGTTGAACAGCACCTCTGATTCCATTCAAGTAGATTACACCCCCCCTCACCCTCCTGCCCCAGCGGCCCACTTGGACGTGCATTCTTTTCTCCACTCTTTCACCCCTTCCATCTATGTTCCTTCCTCTGGCTTCACAATTCGCACATCTATCCTTATCTCACACCTTTTGTGTTTTCATATCTGGTTTTGTTCAACCCTCTACCTTTCAGAACCCCCCTCATCCATATCTGCCTATCACTTGCTAGACTTTAGCCTGCCCGTCCTTTCTTTCAACTTTCTCTACCCTCCTCCCCCCAACCCCCACCATAATCAGTCTAAAGAAGGGTCACCTATAAATGTTCTCTTGAGATGCTGCCTGACCCGCTGAGTTACTCCAGCACTTTTTTTGTAAATCAGCTTCTGCAGTTCCTTGTTTTTCTGTCTCATAAGTTTGACTGTTGATGTTTGCTCTCAATTTGCAATTTCTTTAACAATAGAATGGCGGGACTGACATATGATGAAAGAATAGATCGACTGGGCTTGTATTCCCTGGAATTTAGAAGTATGAGAGGGGATCTTATAGAAACATATAGAATTCTTAGAAGATTGGACAGGCTCGATGCAGGAAAAATGTTCTCGATGTTGGGGGAGTCCAGAACCAGGGGTCACAGTTTAAGAATAAAGGGTAGGCCATTTAGGACTTAGATGAGGAAAAACTTCTTCACCCTGAGAGTTGTGAATCTGTGGAATTCTCTGGCACAGAAGGCAGTGGAGGCCAATTCACTGGATGTTTTCAAGAGAGGGTTAGATTTAGCTCTTGGGGCTAAAGAAATCAAGGGATATGGGGAGAAAGCAGGAATGGGGTACTAATTGTGGATGATCAGCCATGATCATATTGAATGGCGGTGCTGGCTCAAAGGGCCGAATGGCGTACTCCTGCACCTATTTTTCTGTTTCTATGTTTTAAATCAAAACTGCTGGATTGTTTAGTGTATTCTAGCACATTAAAGCAACAACTTTAACATTAAATCCTGCTTGAGTAATTCATTTCTTAACTTGTATTGCAATAAATGATTTTCTCAAAGTATTAAAATGTTCTGGTTAGCTGGCCAACAGA